>NW_012148618.1:21670489-21671789 GCF_000956105.1 Propithecus coquereli | reverse complement strand
CCAACATTTAGTTGTCACGATAAGGGGCCCTTCCTTTTGATGATAATGACACCCCCTAATTGCAGCTTCATTAGCTCTGATAACCTGGCCAAACCCAAAATATACATATTAAAGGGTTCTACACACGCCTCTTCCTTCCAAATTCTGAACTGAACTTGATCAATTTCCTCAGGAATTCCTAGAATAAGGTAGGAATGTCTCCTCCATGATATTAAAAGCTGGTTAGGGCACTACCTCTGATGGCCACGAGTAAAAAGGACTCTATTTACCCTCCTGTCTTAAACAACTAGGAAACTTGCAAGATTATATGAAATCATGATTTTTAGACAATGAAAAACATCCGGCAAAGGACTCCGATCTCCCTGAGAGAAGGGAAACAAAAACAAGGCAAGCCCTGTGATTGCCCCAGCTAACTGCCTAGAGGCAGTTTCCAGTTCACAACACACAGAGGAAAAATCCTAAAACTTCAGGGAGGTCAGGGTGGCTAGAATTTGGGTTGGAAATAGTTCATGTTTCCACCAGCCAGAGTGCCTTCATGATACAGAGGACATCTGGTAGAATCCTCAGAAGGGTGTTTCCTTAGAGGGGATAAATTAACTCTAGACTACAGACTGCTCTGGACCCAGCCTAATAAAGCTTAAAGGCAGGTCTTAAAAGGATCCCACTGATTCCATATAACTCAACTATGTAACAGAACAAAAGCCAACACTAAATAAAATACAATAAAATTCAGCCCCCAACAATATAAAATTCACATCTGGCATCTAGTAAAAAAAAAAAAAAAAAAAAACAGGCATGCGAAAAAGCAAGAAAATATGACAATAACCAGGAGAAAATGTATGAATAGAAACAGACACAGAATGAGATGATGGAATTGTCAAACAAGGACATTAAAACACCTATAAAAATATACTTCACATGCTTAAGAAAGTAGTAGAAAACAAGAGCATGATGAAGAGAGAAACTAAAGATTAAAAAAAGACCCCAATGGAACCTCTAAGGAATGAAAAATATATCTGAAATGAACAACACACCGGATCAGATTAATAGCAGACTAGATAAAGGTAAATTAGCTACAGGAAGGAGGCAAAAAAGAACAAATAGATATCAAATTTTTCCAGAACTGGAGGGAAATTCTTCCTTTTAAGAAATAATTCTCTCTGACTTGCCATTAAAATTTAACAGATTGACTGCCACACTTGAAAAAAAATTTTTTTCCTTGGGGGCCACAGTGTTTTATTATGAAAATAGAATAAAAACTTCGAAAACAAAATGATCCTTTCTAATTTCACAAAAAAAT
>NW_012148618.1:21668166-21670439 GCF_000956105.1 Propithecus coquereli | reverse complement strand
ACCCTGTCTCAAAAAATAAACAAAATAAAATAAAATATCTATGAATAAATTTAACCAAGGAGGTAAAAGACCTCTATAACAAAAACCACAAAACACTGATGAAAGAAATTAAAGATGACACAAATAGAAAGACATTATATGCTCACCAATTAGAAGAATTAATATCGTTAATATGACCACACAACCCAAATCAATCTAAAAATTCAATGTAATCCCTATTAAAATATCAATGACTGTTCACAGAAATTTTAAAAATCCTAAAATTCGAATGGAACCAAAAGAGCCAGAGTAACCAAAGCAATAATAAGCAAAAGGAACAAAGCTGGAGGCATCAAAAAACCTGACTTCAAAATACACTATAAATCTAGACTAACCAAAACAGCCTGGTATTGGTAAAAAGAAAAGAAAACAAACAAACAAAAAAACAAACGGACACATAGAACAGAATAGAGAACCCATAAATAAATCCACATATTTACAGCCAACTGATCTTCAACAAAGGTGCCAAGAACATACACTGGGGGAAGGACACTCTCTTCAATAAATGGTGCTGGGAAACTGGATATCCATATGCGGAAGAATGAAACTAGATCTCTATCTCTTACCATATACAAAACTCAACTCGAAATGTATTAAAGACTTAAACCCCAAATTCTAAAACTACTAGAAAAAACACAGGGGAAATGCTTCAGGACACTGATCTAGGTAAAGATTTTATGGCTAAGACTTCAAAAGCACAGGCAACAAAAACAAAAATAGACAAATGCAACTATATTAAAAGCTTCTGCACAACAATGAAACAATCAGCAGAATGAAGAGATAACCTACACAATAGAAGAAAATATTTTCAGACTAGTCATCTGATAAGGGACTTATATCCAGAATATACAAGGAACTCAAACAACTCAACAGCAAAACAAACGAACGAATGAAAACATATGTGATTAAAAAGTAGGCTCAGTAACTGAATAGACATACATATGGCCAATAAACATATGTAAAAATGCTCAACATCACTAATCATCAGGAAAATGCAAATCAAAACTACAGTGAGATATTATCCCACCCCACTTAAAATGGCTATTATCCAAAAGACAAAATATAACAAACGCTAACAAGGATACAGAGAAAAGGGAACTCTTAGACACTGCTGGTGGGAATATAAATTAATACAGCCACTACGGAAAAGAGTATGGTGGTTTCTCAAACACTAAAAAAAGAATTATCATATATCCAGCAATTCTACTACATGGGCATTTACCCCAAGCAAAGGAAATCAGTATATCAAAGATATACTTGCACCCCAATGTTTATTGCAGCACTATTCACAATAGCTAAGATATGGAATAAACCTAAATGTCCATCAAAAGATAAATGGATAAAGAAAATGTGGTAAACATACACAACAAAATACCATTCAGCCCCATAAAAAAGAATAAAATCTTGTCATTTGTGTCAACAGGAATGAGCCTGGAGGACATTATTTTAAGTGAAATAAGTCAGGCACAGAAAGATAAATACCATGTTTTCACTCATATGTGGGAGCTAAAAATTTTTTTCAGCTCATGGAAATAGAATTGTAGGTATTAGAGTCTGGAAAGGGTAAGGAGCAGTGGAGGATGGAGAGTGGTTTGTTACTTGACACAAAAATTATAGCTCGATAGGAGGAATGAGTTCTGGTGTAGTGTAAATATGGTTAACTAATTTATTATACATTTTCAAAAAACTAGGAGGGAGGACTTTGAATATTCACAGCACAAAGAAATGATAAATGTTTCAGGTGATGGATATACTCTTTACCCTGGTTTGATTATTACACATTGTGTACACTTATGGAAAAATAACTGTGTATCTATCTCATAAATATGTATAATTATGTGTCAACTAAAATTAAAGGGGAAAAACATCATCAGTTAAAAAAATTATCTTCTAGAATCACAAATAAAAGTCAATGAAGATTTTTAAACTAAAACAAACAAACAAAATTGTCTAACAAAGAAAAATGCCAGTACTGATAATATCCAAGGATTACAGGGATGAATCCTTAGGGATATTCTATTTTACTGACTTACACTCTTGAAATCCAAGGAACAGGTAGGGAAGGTAAACTATTGAACAGCAGGGGCTGACAACAATTTTCAATGTTTAGATGTTTGACATCCACAGCAGGAAACTTCAAGAAACAGCAACCCCCCTCCAGAAGAAAACCCACTACCACTATGCAAATAGACAAATCAATAGTCCAAAGTCCACAGTGTTCTCCCACAAAGAAC
>NW_012148618.1:21666581-21668116 GCF_000956105.1 Propithecus coquereli | reverse complement strand
AAAACACCTCCCAGCCAAGAATACTATACCCAGCGAAACTATTCTTGAGAAATGAAAGAGAAAAAAGTCTTTCCCAGACATGGAAAAACTGAGGGAATTCATCACCACTAGACAAGCCCTATTTTGGAAACTGTACAAATGCATGGAAATTAAACAACATGCTCCTGAATGACCACTGGGTCATGAAGAAATTAAGAAGAAAAAAGTTCTTGAAACTAATGAAAATAGAAACACAACATACCAAATCCTACAGGATACAGAAAAACCAGTGCTAAAAGGAAAGTTTATAACAATAAATGCCTACATCAACAAATAGAAAGATTTCAGCTGGGCATAATGGCTCACGACTGTAATCCTAGCACTCTGGGAGGCCGATGCAGGAGGATTGCTTGAGGTCAGGAGTTCGAGACCAGCCTGAGCAAAAGCAAGACCCTGTCTCTACCAAAAGTAGAAAAAATTAGTTGGGTATGGTGGCACATGCCTGTAGTCCCAACTACAGGGACTAAAGCAGGAGGATCACTTGAGCCCAGGAGTTTGAGGCTGCAGTGAGCTATGATGATGCCACTGCACTCTACCTGGGACAACAAAGTGAAACTCTGTCTCAAAAAAAAAAAAAAGAAAGAAAAGAAAGATTTCAAATAAACAACCTTACGATGCACCTCAAGGGAATAGAAAAGCAAGAACAAAGCAAACCCAAAGTTAGAGGAAGGAAAGAAATAATAAAGATTAGACCAAAAATAAACAAAATTGAGGCAAAAAATACAATGGATCAATGAAACAAAAAGTTGTTTTTTTGAAAAGGTAAGCAAAATTGATAAACCACTAGCTGGAAAAACCAAGAAGAGAAGACAGAAGACCCAAGTAAATAATATCCAAAATGAAAAAGGAGGCATTATAACTGATACCACAGAAGTACCAATTCTTCTCAAATTATTTCAAAAAATTGAAGAGGAGGGAATTCTTCCTAACTCATTCTATGAGGTCAGCATTACCTTGATACCAAAAGCAGATGAGGACGTGACAACAACAACAACAACAAAAAACCCTACAGGATAATATCCCTGATGAACATAAATACAAAAATCCTCAACCAAATATTAGCAAACCAAATCCAATAACACATCAAAAAGATAATACACCATGATCAAGTGGGATTTTCCTGGGATGCAGGGATGGTTCAACATAAAAATCAATAAATGTGATATATCGTATCAACATGAACAAAGGACAAAAAACCAATAGATACATCTCATCTCAATAGATACAGAAAAAGCATTTGATAAAATCTAACATCCCTTCATGTTAAAAAGTCTTAACAAATTAGGCATAAAGGAACGTACCTCAACATCATAAAGGCTATATATGACAAAGCCACAGCTAACATCATAAGACTGCCTAATGTTACCACTCTTCTTCAACATGATAATGGAAGTCCTAGCCAGAGCACTTAGGCAGGAGAAAGAAGTAAAAAGCATACAAACTGGAAAAAAAGGAAGTCATATTGTCTCTCTTTACAGATGATATGATTTCATATA
>NW_012148618.1:21649436-21652226 GCF_000956105.1 Propithecus coquereli | reverse complement strand
TTTCTCATTTCTGGAGACTTTCACTGTATTCCCTCCATCCTGCCACCTGATGAGCAAGAGTGAGGGCAATGCAAAATGTTTTAGGGTCCATGCCTAGAAGTTTTGTATATCACTTCCACCAATATTCCATTGGAATATAACTGGCTGGAACTCAGTACATGGAAAATCCAACTGCAATGGAGCTGGGAAGTGTAGAGAAATGTGGAAATAGTGATCTGTTGTCACAACTGTAGTATTTTATGAAAGACTGGGGAAGCTCTTCTGCAGACCAGAGATGCCAACACAGCCAATTTTTTTTATCTCATCAGAGTATGAACAAACAGAAGGCCAGTTGCTCTACACAGAAAGAACTGGCCATGAAGAATGAGTCTGAGACCCAATGGATTATGCTGAAACTTTCTAAGTTAATATTCTATAGACTGATGTTCTTCCATATTGTTCTAGAGAAATATGTAAGAATTTGCTCCCTACTCTGTAATAGTGAGAAGGGTGATGTCCTTGAGCTAAGAAATTTTAGAAGAAAGATGCAGGAATATAATTTGTGACAGTAAAATCAGATATGCTCAGGGCAGACCTGAGACTCTGGATTTTAGAACTAAAGAGGATCTGAGAGATTTATTCCAGTCCTATCTCTCTCTTCACTTTACAGGGCAGAAAACTGTAGCCCAGAGAGAAAAGATAAACCTATCTAAGGTCAGAACTAATTATTCATAGATCAGAATTATAAGTTATAGCTATTGATTTCTAGCCCAGTGTGCATCTTAACTACAGCAGGTAAATGTGAACTTTCTGAGTTCATATGGAGGGATGATATAAAATAAAAGGGCAATCAGATGTGCATCTCAGCTAATGCTACAATAATGCTGTGTAACAAATCACCTTGAAAACTCAGTGGCTAACAGCAACAAGCATTTGTTCTCATGTGCATGGGTTTGCAGGTCAACTACAATTTAGCTGATCCAAACTGTGCTTGGTGGGCAACTCAGCTTCAGACTTCAGGACAGCAGTGCTTGTAGGACAATAGGCTCTGGGTCAGATCTGGTTAGTACTTAGATGGGAGTAATATTACTAAAATGTCTTGGTATTTATCAGTTGATATTCTCAGGGACACAGTGAATTCCTTCTAGTTTCAAATCCTTTTTTTTTTTTGTACTTTCAGGAATGTTTTCCTGAATTTTTTAGTATTTATTTTGGTCCCGTGCTTTGATTTTTTTCTTTAGGAGCTTCTGTAATCCTTTATTGGACCATTTTTGCCTACCTTCAATATTTGTCACTTTCTCTTGGATCTTTATCACCTTTTTCTTCTTTTTTTACCCCAAATATTTTCATTTTCACCTTTCATTTCTCTTAAGGCATCATTTTTTGTTTATTTATGCTTGTGTTTCTTCCAGTTTATTCTTCAGTTCTGAAATTCTTTTAAAATTTCTATTTCTTGCCCAAGTTCTGTCATATCATTTTTGAGCTTATGCAGCTCAAGTTTATGTTGTTCTTTGACATCTGGAATAACTTTCTTATTTTTGTTTAGCTTCTTTTGAAACAATAGATTAACAGTTTTGATCTATTCTGTGGGCTTTTCTGTAGGGTTATTATTCTGCTTCTTTCTGTCTCCCTCTCTCTCTCTCTTTATATGGGATTTGATCATGGTGTTTTTCTGTTGCTTATAAAAATTGGTTTTCCTAAATATTTAGAAGGAGGCATGGTTCAGAATAGCTTTTCTAGTTTCACCAAGCTCTCTTTTCTATTTTTTTTTATAATGTTAAAAAATATTGCATCTTGCTCTCTAATGTTTTCTGGCTCTGTTAATAAACTTCCCCACTTTTATCGGGACCCTTTCTTTATTGCCCCTATTTTGTTTTTCATTTTTTTTCATAGTGATGTTAATAAACTGATACAAGAAATTGATAGATCATGATAACACGAACCAGTATATATATCACCTCATTTCACAATAATCGTACATGGTAGGTATTATTATTATTATTGTTCCCATTATACAGATGAGAATCTGGGGCACAGAGTGGTTAAGTAATTTGCCCAAGGGCACAAACTAGTAATTAGTGGAGAGGGATCAAAATTTGATAATCTGGCATCAGAGCCTATGTATCCTGCTAAATTTTGATTTCTCTTCAAGTCATTTCTCCTCAGTATGTTGCCCTGTTCTTGAAAGGAACCAAGGCTAGTCAGTTTCAAGAGTTTATAGGGGCTAGACTGCTTCAGATCTTACTATGCCTTGCATTCCCTGTGGATGGTACAAAATCCTTTCCAGTTTCAGAAGCTAATCTCAAATTGACCCACTGTGCCCACTGTGTTTTTCAAAGACCTATTGGCTATTTGGAAGTTGTCCTGTTCTCAGGTCAATAGGCCAATAGGCTTCCTGACAAGATTCACCATCCCCCACAGCCTGTCGCCAATCCACAGTAGCCCTTTCTTAGTTACACCAAGACCTGCCTCAAGGCATGTAGCCCCTCCTTAAAAAGCCCATCCTCTCCCTTAGTGGGAGAGACAGATTTGAGACAGCTTCTCCTGCTCTCCCCACAAGATGACAAGGCGTCTGCCCTATTAAAAATTATTTTCTTTCTTGGCAACCCTCAATTGTCTCAATAACTGGATCTTTGTGCGATGAGCAACTGGTCCTAGCCTGAAACCCCCTTGTATTTCAATAATCCTACATTTATATAATAAAACTATCAAGTATTGAGATGGTTGAGCCTGCCACAATCATTTCAAACGATTCTTTAATTCAAATGAATCACTATTCTTTCTGACCACAAATTTCCAATCTTGCATCTT
>NW_012148618.1:21639640-21640561 GCF_000956105.1 Propithecus coquereli | reverse complement strand
GGGGCTGTAATGAGTAAATTATTCTTTTCATCCTGTTCCAATTGCTTCTGCTCTTTTTAGCTAATACCTACCAAATTACTGATTAAATAGCATTATTTATTATTCAGCTACTTAGATAATAATGAATATATAGACCAAAAAACAATATGATTACTTCGTATTTATTACATGTTTAACTGAACTTTTTCAAATTACAGAATTCAATTCCAAAATAAGGTAATAAATGCCTACTAAACTGTTACTCACTTGCATTTTTCTCTCCTAAAATTTTAACACAGCAAAACATCTTAAAAGATGCATGAATAGGTTCAGTGCACTTCAGTGGCTCACAATCATGAGACAAAGACGTTTATCCATAAAAATATAAGACAAATAGATCAATATTTTAAAATATTACTGACATGAAATAAAATAAAAAATAAAATACTTCACTTTTACCACAATTATTTTGGTAGATGATAGTAGAATATTGTTTAAAATAATGCTTCTCAGCAGAGCACATGCAGTGCTTGGTATGCTTGGCACATTATCACTTGGTAACTGCCCAGCTTCCATCTGCAGTTTCTCTAGGGGGACTCTTACTTGGGGCCCACTTTCAAACTCTGAGCCTCTGATCTGCCTGCCTCCACAGGGATTATTCTGGCAGGAGCCTGACCCTTACTCCCCAACCTGCTAGTATGGATTTCTCATCTTCCCTTTTCTTCGCGCAGGTTCTCACTTGCTGCCATCTCCATTCTCAGTGCGGATGCCTGGCACAAAGCTCACACAGCTGGGCATCTCCCCATAGCTCTTACCCCAAATGTTGCCCCTTAACTGACCAGATCATGACTATAAGGTAAAGAGAATGAGTCTACCCACAAAAATCATTCTCCCTACTTTATATAGTCACATCTCCTACAATACAAAAAAAAAGGTTGGTGA
>NW_012148618.1:21637609-21639590 GCF_000956105.1 Propithecus coquereli | reverse complement strand
GGCAACTATCATAGGACACACAAGTGATACTCAACATTCTAATCATCTTCAACAAAAATCTAAATCCATAAAAAAGCAATGTCTGAGAAACTCATTATAAATGATATTTTATCTTTAAAAACCTAGATATTTCTGGATTCCACGATATATTCTACGTCTATAGATGAATACTAGCCCAATATTAGGGTTTAAATCATTTCATCTTTCCCATAATTCACAATAACTTTCTATTTAACCCCATAAGCCATTAATCTGTCAACTAAGATGAGAAAATAAATTCCAATGTCTTGATATCTATCATCAATAGGGTCCAGCTTGTTCCAGTCAACAGTAGAAGAGATGTGCAATTAAACAGATTTCTAAGCACTTTTCTCACACTGAAACACAATTAATCTCTGGGCTCTTGTCTCTCTCCAATTGGCACATATCTTGTCAGACCCCATCAGGGAAAAATTCCTGAGGTCAGCCATTTAGTGGTATTGGCAATTTAATGTTTTGGGGAAGAAAAAGTACTCATCCACTTAGGAAAACAGTTTAAAATAAGTAAAGGAAACTGATTCCCTCACTTGGAAAAAAGCCCACAGTCTTGCTGCAACTGCTTCCAAGGACTATTTTTTCAGCATTAAAGATGCTACAAGAAACTCATGGCGCTTCACATCATCTGTACTTTCCCCATACTCAGGCCCATCTTCTCTGTATCTAGACCACAATCTTTAAGTTCTCAGGGTTCTTTGGGATTCACTTTTTGAGTGCCGTTCTACCTTGAATCCAGGTACCTATCATAAAAAGTATCCTGTGTGACATATATTAAACACATTTCCTTTTAAGTAACTCCTTTCTGCTGCTTTATCCCAGTAGGCCTGCTCTTTCCCAACTCTTCTGATGTTATTGACTTTATTAATGTACAGTTGTCTCTCCCATTACCATAGTGCTCACTTTTCTAAAGAAACAGGTGATGCTGATTTAGCTGGTAAGTCTATCTTATTATATTAATTAGTTCCCAGTCTTTAACCAACTGGCCTGATCCAAACGCCCACTACTTTCTATCCTAGAACAAATTCTTTTATCAATAAAACTTTATGGACATCTACCATAATACAGAAAATTCCCCCTCTTCCAAGTAATAATTTCTATTTGTCATGATACTGCATTTGCAGAGAGATCTCTCAAATGACAGCATTCAGGCTGATAAGGGTCTCATCAAGCAGCCATGCCTCCTTCCTTCCATCTGGAAAATAGTCATAAGCTATTTTCATTGGAACCCCTTTCCACTGACTTACATATCTATATAATATATCTATAAACCAGATCAGATCACATTTCTTTACTTCAGAGAGGGCCACAGATTACTAATATCAATCTCTAGATATTATCTGCTCCCAGATTACTTTTTTGAATGGACAGGTCTCTTTAGTCATTCATCCAATAAACTGAGTGCCTGTTACTGAGTGTCTATAGTGTACCAGGCAAAAGGGACATAAAAATATACACATGACTAAGAAAAAGAGAGAACACAAATTACCAATATCAGAAATAAAAGAGAGGATATCACTATAGATCCCATGGAAACTGAAAGGATAATAGAGGAATACTATGAATAACTCTATAACCACAAATTTGATAGTCTAAATGAAATGGACCAATTTCTTAAAAAACACAATCTGCCAGTCAGGCGCAATGACTCACATCTATAATCCAGGCATTCTGGGAGGCTGAGGCAGGAGGACTGCTCAGGAGTTCAAGACCAGCCTGAGCAAGAGCAAGATTGTGTCTCTACTAAAAATAGAAAAATTAGCCAGGTGTGGTGGCACATGCCTGTAGTCCCAGCTACTCAGGAGGCTGAGGCTGAGGATTACTTGAGCCCAGAAGCTGGAGGTTGCAATGAGCTATGATGGTGCCACTACACAATAACACGCTACCCAGGGCAACAGAGTTAAGATTCTATCTCAAAAAAAAAAACCCACACGATCTGCCAAAATTC
>NW_012148618.1:21622375-21623726 GCF_000956105.1 Propithecus coquereli | reverse complement strand
ATTTAAATTTTATAATAAGTATGTATGGATTTTATAAGCAATACAAATTTTTTAAAAGATACAGAGGATTTTATTAATACACACAGAACAACTGTGTTACATATATTGTGCTTCCTCAGATTACTAATGTTCATCATGGGATATACCTTCAAAGTCACAGATTAAAGTTTTTTGAAGGCTGGATTTTATCTTATACAGGACCACATATATAAATATAGTACTCTTTGACAGACTGATAGACATGTTCTCACTAAAAAACTTTGAAGAGTGGGCAAAAATTACAGTAGTGTAACACAAATGATATGGGAGGTTAAAAAATTTTTATATATATATTTATTAGTATTCTGCATTCTTGAAGGTTTGGGCAGCTTTTATTTTTTAAAATGTTCAAATATAGTATAATACATTTATAAAACTAAATGAGAGCAGATGAGTTAAGAGATTATTTTCAATTATCTTGGTAACACTGCACAGTGCCTAGTATAATGTTAAATATTTACTGCATGTTTAATAAAAGTTTAATAACTATGTCGAGTAATTTGCTTAAAGTTCTCAAAGCTTAACAAAGAGATTTCAAGAAAGAATTAATCACAAGAATGAAATACAAATGAGAGAAACTTTAAAAGCTTTAAAATAAAAAGCCATACAGAACCTTTGGCTTTAGTTTAAATAATACTTTTTCTCAGAAGCTTTTCTAGATCACCAACCAACTCCAAAACCTAAATCAGGTCTCATATTATAATCTCTCATTGTATCATTTATTTTCTTTTCATAACACAATTCACAATTATGTATGTATTTATGTAATGCTTAATGTTGCCTCCCTAGACTAGAAGTTCCCTTAAAGTAGGGACTGTGTCTAGTTTTTAATTGTTATACTCCCTAGCACCTAGTATAGTGTCTCTGTCCAGATAAGAGGTCTAAAAAATATGTGGTAAATGAATGAATAACTTGAATTAACATTCCAGCAAGTATTTACCTAATGAAATCTAATAGTGATAAGTTTACAGAAAATTCCAGCTGAACAGAATGAGTATCCATCGTATGATAATTTAAAAAACCAGAAAGATTCTCTTCGGTAAAAGGCTTTTCCATCTGCACATTATATTGAAAGGTTTTGATGCTTTCTGCTTCCACTACAGGCAAACAGCATCCAGGTTGCTCAGTGATCTGTAAATAAAAGTAATAAACGTATTGAAGAAGGGATCAATACAGACTCTTATATGAATACCAATTTTCTATTTAATTGAAGTAGCACAAAAGCATACTAATGTAGGAAGTTAATAACAAACTACATTATGAAGATAACTGACAACTTTACTTGAGAAAAATTCACTAGCACAGAGAAGAA
>NW_012148618.1:21620830-21622325 GCF_000956105.1 Propithecus coquereli | reverse complement strand
TATACCCGTGCTCGTAGCAGCATTAGTCACCAGAGCCAAAAAGAGAAAGTAACCCAAGTATCCGTTGACAGATGAATGGACAAACAATATGTGGTATATTCATACAGTGGAATAGTATTCAGGCTTAAGAAAGAAGGAAATCCTGACACACAGTACACATCATGGATTAACCTTGAAGACATTATGCTAAGTGAAGTAAGTTAGGCACAAAAGGACAAATATTGTGTGGTTTCACTTATAGAAGGAATATAAAGTAGTTAAATTCATAGAGGCAAAAAGTAAATTGGTGGTTTCCAGAGGCTGGGGAGGAAGGAGAAATAGGGGGTTAGTGTTTATTGGGTACAGAGTTTCAGTTGAGGAAGATTAAAAAGTTCTGGAGATAGATGGTGGTGATAGTTACACAATGTGAATGTACTTAATGCCACTGAACTATACATTCAAAAATGGGTAAAATGGTAACTTTTATGTTATGTGTATTTTCCAATAAAGCATTCTTTAATATAATCCAAAAACACACTCATCTAAATGATAGCCACAATAGGAAATACAGCTTTAAGAAATCTGATGCTTGGAAGAGTTGATTGTATTGATTGTGAGAAAGCTTCTATAAACACAGAATTGCCTTTTTACAAACCTATAATATCAATAATGTGGAGTCTTAGTTTCTGT
This sequence comes from Propithecus coquereli, assembly GCF_000956105.1. Lineage (NCBI taxonomy): Eukaryota > Metazoa > Chordata > Mammalia > Primates > Indriidae > Propithecus > Propithecus coquereli. The sequence continues at coordinate 21,621,656 of NW_012148618.1, read as the reverse complement.
TGCAGGGTCTTTAGGGCAGAAGGCAGAGCAGCTTGAGATTCTGACATTTTTACATTTTGCTTCACATCATTTGCGAAGGATAGCCAGAGTTTGCCAAAATCTTCAGTTGAGATTTTTAATGGTCTGAAAATAATTTTTAAAATTAGATTTTGTCCAAAAGAATGAAATGATTCTAAAGAAACAAATAAATTTGAAATGGCTTGTGAAAATAAGATATAATTGTTGTAAATCTGGGTCCCACAATTTATGTTTTTAAACCAAATATGATTAGGATACTTAGTACCAACCTTCAATCTGATGAAAATACTGAAAGGAGATATTAAATTAAAAATGTCTACAATGAGATATCACCTAAATCCAGTGAGAATGGTTTTATCAAAAAGTCCCAAAATAACAGATACTGGTGTGGATGCAGAGAGATAGGAACATTCATACAGTGCTGTTGGGACGGCAAACTAGTATAACCTCTATAGAAAGTAGTATGGAGATACCTCAAAGAACTAAAAGTAGATCTACCATTTGATCCAGCAATCCCACTACTGGGTATTTACCCAAAGGAAAAAAAGTCATTTTATCAAAAAGATACTTACACCCAGGTATTTATTGCAGCACAATTCACAATCACAAAGATGTGGATCAACTCAAGTGCCCATCAATATATGAGTGGATTAATAAAATATGGTATATGTATACCATGGAGTACTACTCAGCCATTAAAAAAAATGGTGAACTAATACCTTTTGTAACAACATGGATGGAACTGGAGACCATTCTTCTAAGTGAAGTATCGTTAAGAATGGAAAAACAGGCCGGGCGCGGTGGCTCA
>NW_012148618.1:21616879-21618245 GCF_000956105.1 Propithecus coquereli | reverse complement strand
CGCCCTTGCTCAAACTCTGGTGGTAGAGTTCAGCCAACTGGGTTGGGTTTTGTTTTGTTTTTTTAAGTTCCACAGGTGACTTTAATGCACATCTAGAGTCAGGAAATTTTGCCCTGGTCATTCAACACATTCTAGCTCATGGAAGAGACTGAGTCAGTTTTGTGGAAGATAAATATACTGGTGAAATCTCATTATAACTTCACCAAGGACATCTACACAATAATGTAATCAAACATATTTTCAGAAATCCACAATGGAAGGGACAGAATTGATGCCTGAGCACTCAGTATAGAAAAATAAATCAGTGAGAGAAAAAAAGAAGTAGACAGTATACAATTTATCCTTCAGTATCCTTACTCCTTAATATTCCACTTTGTTAAATATTTTGACAATTTCATTTCAGTGCTTATGACAAGAGTGAGTGAGACATTTAAAGAGTGCAGGAGGCCGGGCGCGGTGGCTCACGCCTGTAATCCTAGCACTCTGGGAGCCGAGGCAGGAGGATCACTTGAGCTCAGGAGTTTGAGACCAGCCTGAGCAAGAGTGAGACCCCATCTCTACTAAAAATAGAAAAATTAGACAGGCATGGTGGCGTGCATCAATCATCCCAGCTACTTGAGAGGCTGAGGCAGGAAGATCGCCTCAGCCCAGGAGTTTGAGGTTGCAGTGAGCTATGATGATGCCACTGCACTCTGCCCAGGGTGACAGAGAGAGATTCGGTCTTGAAAAAATAAAATAAAATACAGAGTGCAGGAAAAGAGAACACAAAATATACACTGAAAATAACATAATAAAACCATATACCATGTATTGCTATAAGTATTTAACAGACATTAATTCATGTAATCCTCACAGCAACAGGCACACACTATTAATATTCTCATTTTAAACATGAAGAAATTGAGGTACAAAGCAGTTAAATAACTTGACCACATAATACAGCTAATAAGCTACAGAAACAAGATTCAAAGCCAAGCAGTCTGAGACAAGAGCCTACATTCTTTACCACATTCTATTGAAACTTACTTTATATCTATGGCCTTTCCCAATACAATCTTTTTTTTTTTAAAGAGACAGGTCTCATTGTCACTCAAGCTAGGTGGGACTACAGGTATGCACTACCGTACCCAGCTAATTTATTTATTTATTTTTGGGGGGTAGAGACAGAGTCTCACTATGTTGCCCAGGCTGGTCTCGAACTCCTATCCTAAAGGAATCCTACCACCTTGGCCTCCCAAAGTGCTGGGATTACAGGCATGAGCTACCATGCCCAACCCTAATACAATCTTGATTATGCTTTCCTTGTCTCTTTTGAATAATTTGTCTCCACTCAAAATAATAAAAAATTTGTCATAGCTTTTACCTG
>NW_012148618.1:21614711-21616160 GCF_000956105.1 Propithecus coquereli | reverse complement strand
TGTCTAGACACAAATGACTAATAAAAAGCTATCAGCTCTGGGGAATCCCCTTAGCATCTTTATCTCAGCTATGATTAATGAGATAACCTAAAATCAGAATTCCAGACCTGGGTGATAAACAGTACAAATTAACCAAAGTATTAACTGCAATGACTTAAAACTGTATTACCTGAATAGTCTCCATGGTGAAGTACCAGAAAAACTGAAATAATAAATATTTTCCACAGCACCATAAGGTTTTATGAAATACTATTCCAGTTAATGTACAATCTCAAGATTTTGGTCCATCAATCATATTAGGCTTAACCTCTTCTCTTACTGATAATAGTTCTGACAGAGGCCATACAGGAATAATTATAACATGAAAATGATATATTTTAGTGAAGAACCTGCATGATATACTTAGGCAGTCACTGTTTCAGCTATATCCGTCAAGTACTAGTGGATTCAAAGGCCAGGAAAGATTTGCCATTTATACTCTAATCACAAATTTTCATTTGCCAAAAGGACCTAAGTGGTAACTAAGATATTTGTTGGAACTAAAAAGTCCTTTTATAACTGTTTGCAGTGATACTATGTGCTCTTATGGGTTTTGTTTCTATATTATAATATGTTATAAATGGCTCTGAGATTTTCAAATAAGAATGCATAGTGACTCACTTTGAATTTTAAAAAATAAATGCAAGTAAAAAACAGACAAATTTTATAGCCAAATTATCTGGAATTATGTGTAACGAGTTATCTAGAATAAAAAATATGCCACAGATTGGATCCCCCCAATATTCAGCATGCTCATGGATCTCCTGCAACTGTTAGTATGTGTGTGCTATGCCAACTTAGTTCAATGTAGATCTAAGCAAAACATAACTGAAAGTACTGACTTGCCTACCAAAAAACATACACTGCATTCCAAAGCCAAATATGAATTAGATTTGGGATTATCAATTTCATGTCTCCCCACCATTATTACAGAAAACTGAGACTTGGCTTTACTACAAATTAGCTAGCACTAGAGTAAATTAGCTATAAAATTATTTATAACAAAATAAATATTTTCAGTCCCTTTACACTAAGTGATATAGAAATCATTAGCAGTTTATAACATTAGCTTAGGTCACTTTTTTGGGACCCAAACATACTGTACAATCCTGAGTTAAAGGCTAGGGGTACAGTTCCTTGGGGACCTTTCTTAACCAGTAATCATAAAGAAAACACATAAACCACAACTTATAATAATCCCCATTTACATTAGAAGTACCATGAGTTTTTTTTTACTTTGGTAAATAAGTTTATCTATGTAAACCATTGATCTTGATGGAGTAAAATTAAGCAAAGCTTCTGCTAGGATCCCTCCATCACCTTTTGACACTGATACAGTAAATAGTCAGGAAGAGTAGAGCAGGAGGATCTGAACCACAGGGCTAATACATCAGAATGAACTCGGCAATG
>NW_012148618.1:21612442-21614082 GCF_000956105.1 Propithecus coquereli | reverse complement strand
TAATAAACTTCAAAAACAGAAAGCACCAGGCCCAGATGAGTTCACAAATGAATTCCACCAAACCAAGAAATCATATTACTTCTCTATAATCTCTTCCAGAAGACAAATGCAGAAGGAATACTTAACTCATTCTATGAAGTCAGCATTACCTTAATACCAAAACAAGGAAAAAAACTGCAGGGTGGGTGCAGTGGCTTATGCCTATGATCCTAGCACTTTGGGAGGCCAAGGTGGGAGGATCGTTTGAGGCCAGGAATTGGAGACCAGCCTGGGCAACACAGTGAGACCCTGTCTCTTAAAAAAAAATTTAGCCGGGGGTGGTGGCGCACACCTGTAATCCCAGACACTTGGGGGGCTAAAGTGGGAGGAGCACTTGAGCCCAGGAGGTCGAGGTTACCGTGAGCTATGATCAGGACATCGCATGCCAGCCTGGGCAACAGAGCAAGATACTGTCTTTAAACAAACAAACAAACAAACAAAAAAACTGTAGACCAATCTTTTATAGATGCAAAAAACCTCAACTAAATATTAGCAAATCAAATCCAACAATGTAAAAAAAGAATTATACACCATGACCAAGTCAGATTTATCCTGGGTATACAAGGCTGGTTCAACCTTTGAAAATCAATGAATGTAATCTATCACATAAACAAGGAAAATCACATGATCATCAGATACAGAAAAAGCATTTGACAAAATCCAATAGTGATTCATGATAAAAACTCTCAGTAAACTAGGATAGAGGAGAACTTCCTCAACTTGATAAAGAAGACCTACAAGAAACCTACGGCTAGCATCATACTTAATGGTGAAAAACTAGAAGCCTTCCCATTAAGATCAGGAATAAGGCAAGAATGTCTCCTCTCACCACTGCTTTTAAACATTGTACTGGAAATCCTAGCTAATGCAATAAGGCAGAAATAGGAAATAAAAGGTATACTGACCAGGATATAAAAAATAAAAGTGTCTTTGTAGAAAACACGATCATCTATGTGGAAAATCCAAAACAATGAACCAGAAAAACTCCTTAATAAGTGATTATAGCAAGGTTGCAGGATATAAGGTTAATATGTAAAAGTCAATCATCTTCCTATATACCAGCAATGAATAAGAGGAATTTGAAATGAAAACCATAATACTATTTATATCAGCACTATTTGTATGGAGCCCACAAAGTTCTCTCTCACCATCATACAAAAATAGCAGTATATTTACTTTTAACCAATTAGAGCAGATTGTTTGGGGCTGTAATGAGTAAATTATTCTTTTCATCCTGTTCCAATTGCTTCTGCTCTTTTTAGCTAATACCTACCAAATTACTGATTAAATAGCATTATTTATTATTCAGCTACTTAGATAATAATGAATATATAGACCAAAAAACAATATGATTACTTCGTATTTATTACATGTTTAACTGAACTTTTTCAAATTACAGAATTCAATTCCAAAATAAGGTAATAAATGCCTACTAAACTGTTACTCACTTGCATTTTTCTCTCCTAAAATTTTAACACAGCAAAACATCTTAAAAGATGCATGAATAGGTTCAGTGCACTTCAGTGGCTCACAATCATGAGACAAAGACGTTTATCCATAAAAATATAAGACAAATAGATCAATATTTTAAAATATTACTG
>NW_012148618.1:21597916-21612392 GCF_000956105.1 Propithecus coquereli | reverse complement strand
GTCTCACTATGTTGCCCAGGCTGGTCTCGAACTCCTATCCTAAAGGAATCCTACCACCTTGGCCTCCCAAAGTGCTGGGATTACAGGCATGAGCTACCATGCCCAACCCTAATACAATCTTGATTATGCTTTCCTTGTCTCTTTTGAATAATTTGTCTCTACTCAAAATAATAAAAAATTTGTCATAGCTTTTACCTGTTTTTGTTAAAGAAGTAAGAAGGATGGGGAAGAAATTTATAAACCATTCAAAGAGCCAACAGTAGGAACACTAAGTAAGCATTGTCCATTTAAGGCAGAAATGATGAATGCCATCTAGGCACCCTTGTCTTACCTTAAAATTTTCTGCAGGAAAAATTTCTAAGTTAGCACTTTTCAATTCCAAACCACTCTTATTAGTGACTGACCAGACCATCAATAAGCAGTCATCTTTCCAAATTTTGTAAGAAGACACTGATACGGTTTCATTATTACAGACTTCTATGAGATTTGAATGTATGTATTCAGTAGTTTCTTCCAACAAAGAAGAAGCTAAAGAGATTTCCTTGGCAACTGAGGCTGCAGTAGATTGAGGAGGGTGAAAAATTTCCATGTTGTTATCATCAAACAAAGAAGGCGTAGACAGGCTGCAATTTGAGAGTTTCTCAACCAAGTGTAGCTCTGCAAGTGACTCAGAATCCAAAAGTTCCGAATTGAGAGAAAATTTCTTAAATTCTTTATCTCTTCTATCCTGCAAAGTATTCAAATAATAATCTCCTTCATATGCCACATTTGACAAAGAACTAAAGGAAGAACAGGTTATATTATGAATACTGGTCATTTCTCCACTTTTGGTTTCCTTGACTTTTGATTTCTTTCTGAACTTGTGAGAAACGGTATCTGCTTTTCCAAGCTGTAAAAATAAAACATAATAATATAAAAAGAAATCATTCTACTAGTCATGAGTTTTTAAAATTCTTCTATAATTTCAAATCAGCAATTTACTAACTTGCTAAGGTTCTATCTATAAAGCATTGATTAACAAAGAATGAGATGAATAAAATAAAATGTTAAGCCCTAAAATTCTGACAGCTACGTAACTTTGAACTATTAGCTAAATCTTATTTCTCATAAAAAACACATAGAATCAGGAAAAGAAATAAGGTCAAAAAGTCAGTCATGAACAATTCTGAAAACTTTTTAGATTTCACAATACTAGATTACAGAATTGAACAAATTAAAAATAGTGAGAAATCTAACCATTTTTTGAGTTTTTAGAGTTTTTTTGTAGAAGTTTAAGTTATTTTTAAATACAGGGATGACTCAAACTGTTTTAGTAATCTATAACAATCATGATTTCATGGCCTGTGAGTTAATAAGCAGGGAAGAAAAACTAGTTTTACCTCAAGAATCAACTGGCAGTGGCTAATTGGAACACTCAGCAGGAAAGAATTCTGTAACTGGGTGGTGATGTTTGCCATAGACTCAGGAGACAGGAACAGCAAATTTGCCTTCCTTGTACTAAATCTTCTGAATAGTGGTCTGTGAGTCTATGTAAGAAGAGCACTGGTTCAAGTGCTCCTTTGCTTCATAAAGTTCTATCTAGAATCAGCACAGCCTACTGGCACTACGTCTACTTCTCCGTCCCCCTGGGGGCTTCAACCCTGCATGGCACCCCTCACATGATTCTAGTTAACCTGAATTCTTGTTTCCTTTGCATGCATTCTCTACTCCCCTGAAGCCCCGACACCTTTTTCCAACTCTCAACAGACGAGTTTGTCTCTTACATCCCAAATCAAAAGTCAGCAAACAAGATCTAACATCCCATTAACATAAAAACAAGAGAAAGGGGGAATGGGGAGAGGATTTCTATTTCCACTAGTTATGGGACTTGAATTAGATGTATATTAGACTACTTGATACTGTCCCTCAGGTCACTGATGCTCTCTCTCTCCCTCTTTTTTTTTTTTTTTGTTTTTTGTTTTTTCTTTCTATGTTTCATTTTGGATAGTTTCTATTACTTTGTCTTCAAGTTTAATGAACTTTTCTTCTGTACTGTCAATCTGCTGTTAATCTGATTAATACAGCTACACAAGCCAAAAGACACTGTAGTGACATCTTTGTTAAAATACTTGAAGAAAAGAAACAGGCAGCCTAGCATAGCATTCCCAGAGGAAATGTCTTTTATTAATAAAAATGAAGATGAAATAAAAAGCCAAAGGTGAAAAGAAAACTTTGACCCTTACAGTGAACTATGTAAAAAATTATTCAAAATGGATTGCAGATCTAAAAATAAAAGATAGTTTAAATGAAATACATCAATATAGTCTTCATCTATGTAACTAAGACCCTAAACATCAGAGAAATCCCAGGGAATAGGATTGCTGGAGAAAACCAGCGATCCAAAAAGAGGCATGGCACAGAAGGAGCACACTCAGTCAGTCCCAATGCTGTCTGGCTTGCCCTAGTGCGAAGAAAAGTGGGGGTTGAGAGGATACATGCTAATTTTATGTCATCATTAGCTTCCCCTTCTGCATGATGCCATCTGAGTTACAACACAGTTCCTCACAGAATTTAGGGTCCTGTAAAACAGGGAAATACACTCCTTTTTCTACTATTTGGTGATAGCTGGGTGGAGGGTGGGGGTGTAGTATAAGGGGTAACCCAAAAAGAATTTAGCATTATTAATTTAAATAGAAAAAAATTCTAAATTACATTTGATTTCAAGTTTATCACATAAAATCTGGTATTAATTTATCACCCTGAATGTTCTCCTGAAGAAAAAAATCTAACAGAAAGCTACGCACTTGTTAAGTAAGCAGAAATACTTCTATATCAGCAATAAGGGTGACAGATCAGGGCTCCATGAGCCTGGGTATCATCTGACTTTGGCGCGCTCTTACTAGAGCACTCACTGGTACCCTCTCACCTTGTTGAGCCTGCCAGAACAACTCAAAGACCCAGGATCAGTCACTTTGCTGCTGAACTGCAAATGGCAACTGAGACATTAAAATTAATTAATTATTAATACATTTAGATTGAATATGTTTTTTCTTATTGAGAGAGAATATCAAGTCTGACAGAAATGGGATCAAGATTGGTGAGTCTAAAAAAGAAAGGCACAGATAAAGATTATAGTATGGTATACACCATCTGGCCTACTGCTGACAGGAATGATGGGAAAACTCCACCAAGGGAGAAGGAGGATGAAAGAACTAGGGTGTTGCTCTAATCACAATTTCATACTAGGTGGATTCATCAGCCACCAAAAGGAGGATTCTATGGTATTCCCAGATGCTCAAAAATAGCACCTGTCCTTCACCCAACTTTTTATTCTTTTACTATAAAAATAATATATCAGCATTAAAAGTTTGAAAATAATCATAATCCTAATATCTGAATATAATTATCATTTTTGTGTCATTCCTTTCAGTCTTAGTTATAGACAAGTATAAAAAAAAATTTATACTCTGCATTTTTCAAAATATGTAAGTATTTTTTCCTTTTATAATGTAATATTGATCATCTTTAGAGCTGAATAATATTCTGAGAGAATATAATTTATGTCACCATTCGCCTACAGTTAGACATCTAAATTGATTCTTATTTTTCACTATTAAAAATACCATTTTGCGATGTGCTTTTTCCACAGATACACCCATATTGTTGAACTATTATTATTCAGCCCCCTTCCCTTCAAGAACTGTCCCATCCACCCACAGGGGTAAGAGTACTTGTGATCGTATTTGTAACTTTATTTGGACCGTGACCCTTACCCTAGCTGACTGGACTGAAGAGAACACCTGACTCAAGTTGAACCAATTGGATTTTCTCTTTCTGGATTATAAAGGTGTATCACCGGTAGCTCTAGAGCTGGGATATGAGAGCAAGTGAGAGCCATTTCTCACCATGTGTGTAGATGTCAGCCAGGAGCTTTTATAGAGCCAGTTTTTTGTACAACTAGGGGACACAGATTCTTTTGGAATATTATTGATTACTTACCAGACTGATTGTATTGTCTGATCCTAGCCCAACAAATAATGATGATGCCAGCAGCTGCTTTTCTTTTTCTTCTTTAGATTGGGTAAGAACTTGAGATTGATCCTTTTTGGTTATAGCTTGATCTACATTCTCCATTATTGTACTCTCTTGAGGAATAGGTGGAGTTTCACTTTCATCACCAGTTTTGCTTTCTTTCTTGGGAAGATAGCCCTCTTTCCCCCATAATTTCTTTACACCTTCCAGCTTCAAGCTATTGGTCCTAAGGAAATTGATAATGAAATCAAGTCCATTTAAATAATTGCCAAATAGTTAACTTTCTTGGGGCATTTTTCCAAAACATATCAATGCCCATGGCCTTTCAGAAACAGCTTTCACATTATATTCTATATGCCAGAAGTAAAACCTAGCTCTCTAGACTTTACTTTAATTACAGCCAACATCCCCCCACTCTCCAGTCAAAGGATTTAAGGCAGCAGAACTCTACACTTAGTTAAAAATTTCAGATCATTTAATTTTCACTTAATTGCTTGAATAAGTTGTACAAAAATAGAGCTACTGTAAATCAGTTCCTTTCCCCCATTGACTTTTCAAAAAATACCTTATCTTTAATTCTGATGGGTTAAAGATCAGAAATGACTCTTAAGTTTCTCAGCTATAGAAAGTGATTAAACCTACATACTAATAAATTCATTAAATAAAATCCCATTGAAAGCAAAATCATTCAAATGCACTCCTATATATAAATTTACTTTTAATCCACACTAACTACATTTTCAACTATTATAAATGTGCTTTTTTAAAAAAAACAAGTTTGGTCTATATAAGAAAAAAGTAAGATTTTTAGGAAAAAGCATGAGGCTTAGCAATTTTTTATACCTGAGTTGAAGAAGAATTAAAGTACGTTTAGGAACCAGATGTTCTGCCAAAAAGTCTAGGCAAGATATCTAGGCAGTAAGTCCAGGGCCAAATTTAGAATATGGACTCACCTAATGTCCCAAAAGTTATAGCTGTGAATCTAGAGTGACAAATAAGTATGGGCTAAAACAGCCAAAGATTGTCTCTACTGTTCTTACATAAGAGCTATGGTCCATTTATTAGCTTGACTATGGTAATCATTTCACAATGTATATCTACATCAAAACATCACATTCTACATATTAAACATACACAGTTGATTCCTGAACAATGCAAGGGTTAGGGGTGCCATTCCTTGTGTAGTCAAAAATCCACATATAACTTTTGACTCCCTTAAAACCTAAACATTAATAGCCAACTGCTGACCAGAAGCCTTACTGGTAACACAAATAATCAATTTAACACATAAATAGACTAGTATCTACATATATTTTATGCACTCATGACATATCTCTTTCTTAATTTTTTCAATATTTCTAGGCTATGCAGTTCATCAGAGAATTTTTTTTCAAATTGTCACAAATCTCCAAAGAATTTTCCAATATACTTATTGAAAAAAATATGTGTATAAGTGGACTTACACAGACAGTTCAAAACCATACTATTCAAGGGTCAATTGTATAATTTTTATTTGCCAGTCACCCCTCAATAAAGCTGGGGCAAAGAAAGAACTACATGTCCTCGGCAATTAGCTCATTTAGCATCCCTGTCGTGGTCCAAAATGACATATTTATAATATATATTATAAGATAGGTAGATCATGAAATGAATCTAAAAGGAAGACACAGAAATATTTGTATTGATTATTATTCCCATCTAAATTGTTAGAATCATGATCAATTTATTTTGAGGCCAAAACTTAAAAAAAAAACAAAAACAGGTAGTTATGCCCCATACTGACTGAAGAATAAATGCTACTAAGTAGTAAGTGACTGAAGGAAAACTTGAATGTTAATAAAGAATGCCCTACAGGTAGTTCATTCCTCCTCAATGATTTTTACTGCTAAGTATCCCTTTATAAATATCTTCATTTCCCCCTTTCTTTCAGGTACCAAAAGAGTTTTCTAAGAAGTTTTGAAAAGAAAAAAAAAAATTATCCAGTAAACCTCTTAGAAGAAAACTGGTTGTCCTTACCACAAGCAGATCCAAAAGTGGTCACAGGAACCACTAAAATGACCCCTACCAACTCTAGAATGCTCAAAAATAGCACCTCTAGGGAATTCACAAATACCCACAGTAGGATTACAGTATCTATCTACCCCCTTTAACTAAAACATTTCCATTAATTATTTACCAAAAAAACTCCCTAAATTTTACTAATAAATAGTCTAAATATTAGTTTAACAAAAAAAAGGCAAGTGTGGCAGGCTCTGGGCTGCTTCATCCAGACCTTTCTGCCATGAAGGACTGTTGCCCAGCTGTTGGGAGGACTGTCAACTCTAAGTCCCTTCAGGGATTGCCTCAGCTGCAGAGAGCCACTTCACCCAAGATCACATCCCTTCCAGGCAGCCTACACCCACTGATAGATGAGCAGAATTATAACGTCCTGGCCACCCATCTTGGTCCACCTCCAGACAACTCTGAAGGGTCATTCTAGCTCCAGAGCTCCCCATGGGGTTAGCAGATGCTGTCATTGGCAGTGCATCGCATCTTAACTTCTTTTGCCCAAACCTGCTTCTTTTCCTTTCCTTCCACGGATGTCCATCCCAAGGGCACTCATTATTCTGCACACTAGATGCCCATTGCAGAATGTGCTGCCCAGGGAACCCAACTCACAACAACAGGCAAAAGGGGAGAGGGGCACAAAAGGAGCCTCGAGCTATTTTAAAGATATTTCTCATTTATTTCATCTGCATACATGCCTATTATGAACATAAATTTTCTGTCATGTACTATATATAGACAGTCTAAAAAGTGGGAAAATACATAAGAAAGCAACATAAGGCCATTTCATATATAAAATATGCCTCTTAATGGTATGAAACATACTGTAAAAAGAATTTTTTAAAATATGAGTCATCCTTGCCTGGATTTTGACAACACTATAATACATAATTTTATATGGTGTGCTTTTGTGTTATTTTTTAATCAGAACATTCAATCACATATAGAAATTTTGACCAGTAACCTTCAAAAGATTAGGGGTATACTTTAACTCAGCTCTAGAAATTCCCACTTGAGGTAGCGTGCTGACAGGCAAGAAATTCTAAATTGGGCTTACTACTACTTTATTCTCCAAAAAGACTATGGAAGAGCAATTGTCTCCCCTCTAAAGCAGATTCATGTTGCCAATTACCTTACAGGTTCCTCATGTGAAATAATGTGTAAGTTGTGGTCTTCTTTGGAAAGAAATTTTAAATTCATCCCTCATGTTCCACTTCACGATAATACAGCATACCTAATTCCTTAGCAGTTTTGCTAAATGCCATTTCTCTGAGGGTAGTACACGTATATGTACAGGATTTACAAGACCCTGTCACGTCCCCCAGATCCTAGCTCAGTACTAAAGTAACAGATGCTGTCACTGTTGTGCAGGTAAAAGTGACTGTGTAAGTTTCTCTCTGGGTTTGGAAGGTTTCTGTCTCTCTTTCCCTTGCCCCCTTTTTCCCTGTTTGGGGTACTTAATTGCTGTTACCTCCATCATCACATGCTCACAAACTATATCTGCTCCCCATGCTTGGAGTATACCAAAATTAAATGTATGGGAAAGAAAATGTCAAGTATTTTAACAGAGCAAGGAAAAAAGGATAAGAAAGAGAATTTGAACTTATGCCATTTCATTCAGCATGTCATTCATTCATTCTATATTCCTCATAGTCTCTTTATGTCATTCTTCTGATAAATACCTTTTATAATCATTCCATTGAAAGGTTGACAAATATATGCATGAACATAAAATAAGGTGACTGACTTCTTAATAAATATACAAGGACTCAAAATTCAAATGTCATCCTTCAAAGGTGACACCTTTGAGATTTTTATCATATTTATTCCAATAATGCTGCCATTACTTAAAAGCACTCTGAATTCTTTTAGATAAAGCTATTTCACAAACAAGAAAGCCATTTTCATTATTTTATTTTCACATCAGTACACTGACCAAAATTATTCAGATCACTAATTTTATTTGGTAAACTCAGCTTTTAGATAATAATGATAATGATGATAAAGACAATTATTATTAATAATAGCAGCTACCATTTATCAACCACTTACTATGTACTGGGTTGTACTATGTACTTCACACACATTATCTCATTTTATTAATATTAACTTAAATATGTTTCTAAAAGTAACTTAATTATATTTCCTAAATCAAAATCTACCTTAAAAGGATGAAATATGGCTCCAAAGAAGACATTTAAATAATTACCAATTTTCAAGGTGGCTGGGAAGAAACTGTGGAAGCACTCTGAGCAAAATATACAGCTTCCTCAGGTGAATATAGATGTTCCCTGATTTATAATCGTTCAACTTAATGATTTTTCAACTACAATGGTGTGAAAGCAATACATATTCAGTAGAAATCATACTTTGAATTATTTTTTTTTTTTAAGAAACAGGGTCTCGCTCTGTTGCCCAGGCTACAGTGGAGTGAAATGATTATAGACCACTGCAGCCTTGAACTCCTGGGCTCAGGTGATTCTCCCGCCTCAGCCTCCTGAGTAGCTGGGACTATAAGCAAGCACCACCACGCCTGGCTAATTTTTAAATCTTTTTAGAGATGTTGCCCAGGCTGGTCTCAAACTCCTGGCCTCAAGCAATCCTGCTGCCTCAGCTTCTGCCTCCTGAGTAGCTGGGATTACAGGTGTGAGACACCACACCTATCTTGAATTTTGAATTTTTGTCTTTTCCCAGGATAGTAATAGGCGATACAATACTCTCTCTCAATGCTGTTCTGAGCATGTTTAAGGTAGGCTAGGTTAAGCTATGATGTTTGGTAGGTTAGGTGTATTAAATACATTTTTGATAAGATATTTTCAATTTACAATGGGTTTATGAGGATATAACCCCATTGTAAGTGGAGGAGCATTTGTATACACCTTCTTCAGATGACTGTACAGCTTCCTCAGGTGAAATCAATCATCTTATTTAATGTTCATCTCTATTATATCTGTTAATCTTCCAATGAGATGGTTATTAGAAGTATTTATCAGAAGGAAGAATATAGAATGATATGCTGAATAATTACCTGGGTATATAAATTCTAATACACTTCTTAAAATATATGCATATACATATATATTTTTTTTTTCCATATGCAGCAAATAACACACATTATTGCTGTGTGAAGCTTGTATACATCTTATGCTATCTTGGAAGGTAAGTAAACTCTTAAAGTATAAGAACATGCTGTACAATAACAATACATTCAGAGCAAATAAATAGAAACAACAGAAATAACTCATACAAAATTTAACTTTTAGGAACCCTTCTAAGCCATTATATTAAAACACGCTGTCACAAATGTGCCTCTCCCTTTGAAAATTATTTGAAGATGAATGAAATAATAAACTTCCTGGAAATCATCCTAAACTAAGCCAATAATGATCATGATGATACAAAGCAGAAACAGAAGGCAAACAGAATGCTAAAAGACATTTAAACACTCCCATATTCTCAATTTTAATAAAAAGAACTTACTCTTTCAGCCCTGTCTCAGCACTATTCCCAGATATATCTGAACCAAGAGAAATGCCAGCAGGAGACTGTCGTCCAGTGAAGCCAGGTGAAGAAAAGGAGAGGCCATACGGTTCAAAATTGAGAACTAGAAGTTTTAAAACAATAACAGAGGTTCACATTTAAAACAAAGTAAAAAAGCAAAGTTGTCAAAGTTACCATTCACTACTGAAATAATTCAAGACTGGAATCCAGTGACAATATTTAAACTGTAAGCGACTTCGGGGATGCTCTAATCAAATAGTTATAATAATAATAATAATAATAAAAAAGCAGCTATCATTTAGTAAATGTTTACTATAAGTCTCCATACTACTTGATCAAAGACAAACTGTCCTTCATTTTTATCTTTTTACTTCCCTTAGAAGCTAAAAAACAATTCAATTAGGAAAGATAACCGATTAATCAGGTCTATTGAAAAGTTGCTGCTCTCATAGCTCATTGTTTAATGAGCTATGATTGAAGTGATGACCATGCTTTGCCAAACGAAATGCTCCTAGGCACATTCTTGTACCAAACGAGACTGATGGAGCCTTCAATGTGAAAGTTCGCTCAATAACAAAGTATACTCAGGTTCTGATTCCTTTCAATTTGTATAACCTAAATGAATTCAGTAAGAGCCATGAAAATTCATACTGTTATTGTGAAAGAGCAGATGCCAATATCCATTCTTCCTTTCTTTCTAAGTAACAGAGCCCTCAGTTCTTAGCTAGCACATAACTACCGGGAAAGGAGACATTTCCAGACTCCTTTGCCAAATGACTGAGTTCTGGCCCATGAGATTATGCACATATTTTGTATGCAACTGCTGGGAGGAGTCCTCCTGGAAGGGAAAACAATCGTTCTTCGCCCCCTTTTTCCTGCTGGCTAGACTGCAACATGATTGCTGGGGTACAAGAAGCCATCTTGGATCATGAAGTAAAACACCAAAGATGCTAGAACAGCAAGGTAGGTGGAGCTTGGGCTTTACATAATCATGAAGCCATCATCAACTCTAGGATGCCTACTTTTGGATTTCTTTAATGGGAGAGAGCAATAACCATCTACATTGTACAAGGCCCCAATTCATTAATTTATTTTTTAATATGTTAATTCACTAAAACTAATCCTAACTGGCAAATTTATCTTTTTTGGACTGTCTAGATTATAACAAAAAGGACCTTCTTAAATCATAAAAAGTATCTTAGAAAATATAAATGTCAACTTCCGTAATTATTATCCTCATTTTACAAATGAGGAAACTGTGGCAAAAGTTTGTCAATAACTTAACCCAGATTACAAAAACAGGAAATGACAGAGCCAGATATGAACTCAGACACTCTAGCTCTAAAGCTACATTCTCAACTATTATATTATATTGCCTCCTCTAAGGGAAATAGCACTTAATCTGAAGACAACTGAATAAATGCTTGTTGGTTACCTAAATGAATGATACAGAAGAGGTATCAATGTGCAAAAAGAAAATAATAATGGGCTAATAATCAGGAGAACTGATTCTAGACATAGATTTGGTGTTAACTAGGTATGTGAACTACACCTTAATTTCTTCATCTGTAAAATGGAGAGTTCAGACTACCTCAACAGTTTCTAAATGAAAATCTGATAACCAGGATCAAGCTTACTTCATTGAATCTCCTAAGGATCTTTTTATGCATCATAGCCAAGCTTACAGAGATTCACATACAGAAGCCGTTAGAGTAGAGCTCAAAAACCTGCTTCATTTTTTAAAAACTCTTTCTGATTCTCATTCATAATCATGTTTGGAAACCCCTGTTTCTCTCTAAGGTCCTTTTCAGCTAGAATGTCCTCTCATTCTAAGCTTTTCAATCATCTAGCTTAACCTATAGTCTGTTGCTATAACAGAATAGCACAGATTGGGTAATTTATAATGGACAGAAATTTATTTGGCTTACAGTTCTAGAAGCTGAGAAGTCCAAGAGAACGGTGCTGGCATCTGGGGAGGGCCTTCACGCTATGTCATCCCATGGTGGAAGGTGGAAAGGCAAAAGAGCGCAAGAGCAAGAGAAGGCCAAACTTGCTTTTATAACAACCCACTCCCATGGTAATGACCTTAAACCATTCATGACCCAATCATCTCTTACTAGGCCTTACTTCCCAACACCATTGTATTGGGGATTAAGCTTCTATTAATAACACATGAACTTTGAGGTACACATTCAAACCATAGCATTCTGCCGCTGGTCCCTAAAATTCATGTCCTCACAATGCAAAATATATTCATTCCATCCCCAAAGTCCCAAAAGTTTTAACTCGTTCCAGCATCAACTCAAAAGTCCAAAGTCTCATCTAAATTAGACATGGGTGAGACTCAAGGCATGATTCATCCTGAGGCAAATTCCTCTCCAGCTGTCAGCCTGTGAAATTAAATTATGTGGTTCCAAAATACCAACTGTAGGACAGGCATAAAGTAGACATTCCCCTTCCAAAAGGGAGGAATAAGCAAGAAGAAAGGCGTAATTGGTGCCAAATAAGTCTAAAATCTAACAGGGAAATCAACATTAAGTCTTTAAGCTCCAGAATAATCTACCTTAACTCCATGTTCTCCCTTCTGGGGACACTGGGGCAGGATTTGGGCCACCAAGGCCTCAGGCAGCCTCACCCCTATGGCTTTGCTGGGCTCAGTCCAACCAGTAGCTCTCATGGGTTGAAGTCTTGTTCCTTCAGCTCTCCCAGGCTGATGCTGCAAGTTGACGGCTCTATAGTTCTGGGGTCTCAGGAGTGGCCCCACTCCCATGCTGCCCTAGGCATTGCCCTGGTGGGGAACTCTCTCTGGCAGCTCCAACCCCATATTTCTGCTCAGCATTGCCCTAGTAGGCAATTGCCTCTGTGGTAGCTCCACCCCATCACAAGTCTCTCCCTGAGCCCCCAGGCTGTCCAGGACATCCTTTGAAATCTAGGTAAAGTAAGCCATGTCCTCATGGCTCTTGTATTCTGCACACCTACAGAATTAGCACCACGTGGACATCACTAAGCTTTATGGCTTATATCTTCCAGAGCAGTGGGTGAAGCCACACCTGGGGCTGCTTGAGCCAAGGCTGAAGCAGCCAAGGAGCACTACACTCCATCAGAATGCAGGGCACAGAGACCTGACGCAACTCTGGGCAGCAAGCCCATGGAGGGCATACCAGGCCCATGCCCTGAAACCATTCTGCCCTCGGAGAGCTCTGGACATGTGATGAAAGAGGCAGCCTTGAAGATCTCTGAAAGGCCCTCAGGGTTACTCTCCCATTGTTTTGATGACCCCTTCTATCCATATGAATCTCCTTAGCATGCAGTCGCTTGGCCACATCCTTGGTTTGCTCTTCCAAACACATTTTTTCATTCTTTACATGGCAAGGCTGAAAATTTTCAGTCCTTCCATTCTGCTTCTCTTTTAATTATAAATTCTGTATTTAAGTCATTTCTTTCCTCTTGCATCTTACTGTGTATGCACTTAAAAGTAGCCACATAGCTCCTTAAATGTTTCACATAGAAATTTCTTTCATCAGATATCTTAGTTCATTGCTCTTAAATTTCATCTGCCATAAAGCCCTAGCCCTAGCCCTGAATTATGGACATAATTCAGCTAAGATCTCTGCCACTTCATAACAAGGACTGCCTTTACTCCAGCTTCCAATAAGATATTCCTCTTTCCCATCTGTGACCTCATCAGAATGTTCTTCATTGTTCCTAGTTCTACCAGCATTCCAATCACGAACACTTAAGGAATCTCTAAGAAGTTTTAGACTTTCCCTATAGCTCTCCTCTTCTGAGCCCTCACCAGAATCACCCTTAATACTCTGTTTATGGCAATCTAGGCTTTTTCTAGCTTGTTCCTCCAAATTCTTCCAGGTTCTATCCATTATCCAGTTCCAAAGCTGCTTCCACGTTTTCAGGCATTTGTAGCAATAGCAGCACTTCTCAGTACCAATTTCTGCCTTAGTCCATTTTATGTTGCCATACAGAATACCATAGACTGGGTAATTTATAATGAACAGAAATGTATTTGGCTCATGATTCTGGAGGCTGGGAAGTCCAGAAGCATGGCATCAGCATCTGGTGAGGGGTTTCATGCTGTGTCATGCCATGGAAGAAGGCAGAAGGGCAAGAGAGCACAAGAGTGAGAGAGGGCTGAACTCACTTTTATAACAACCCACTCTCGTGACAACAAACCCATTCCTGTGACAACAACATTAATCTATTCAGGAGGGCACAGCCTTCATGGCCTGATCACCTCTTAATACCTTCCCAATGGCAATTTAATTTCACCGTGAGTTTTGGAAGGGACATTCAAACTATAGCACCTACTATCCAATATTGGCCTCTTTTTAATAGCATCTGTGACAATGAGTCACCCAGCCACTGCATTAACATTTCTAATAACAGTGAAAAGCTCAAGAAATATTTCCTATGCACAATTAAAAAGAAAGATTTTAAGTCAAAGAGCAGAAAGAAGTTCAAAATTAGAGGCAGAAAGTTTAAAAAGAGAAAAAAACAGACATGGAAGGGGACAGTATCTAAAGAGCAGGCAGATAAAATTTCAATTCAGAGATAAGAATTAAGATTATCATCTAAGGAAAGCCTGGAAAGGCTCAAGGTTGAGGAATAAAGTTCAAACCACATTATTTTCATTCTCTAATAATAATGCCCCAAGATCCATATAGTAATAAATGACTAAAACAATCAGAGATGTTGATAAGTTAACTAGGTGTGCAAGAGCTGCACACAGGAGAAGGAGAAAAATGGTATACAGAAAGAGCCAGAAGGAAGAAGGTGACTGAACTGCAATTTAATGAATATGTAGAAGGTTAACTAGACGGAGAATGAGGGCAATTCACACAGAAGAGAAAATGTGAGCTAGAGGCAAGACTGTCCTTAGAGTTGAGAGTTACTGAAGTAATCC
>NW_012148618.1:21594646-21597461 GCF_000956105.1 Propithecus coquereli | reverse complement strand
CAGCTACTCGGGAGGCTGAGGCAGGAGGATCACTTGAGCCCAGGAGTTTGAGGTTGCTGTGAGCTAGGATGATGCCACGGCACTCTAGCCCAGGCAACACAGTGAGACTCCGTCTCAAAAAAAAAAAAAAAAAAAAGCCACAGTTAAGTAGACAGAAGATTATATTGCTGTTTCCTTTACTATTTCTGGTGTTATCTAACACTCGGGCTACAACATATTTGAAAAACACTTCAATAGACTAATCTACACTGATCCTAAATGCTCTTCTTGGATGGGAACTGGTAATAAAGTGTGTTCACCAATACCCCACCAATTTTTGCCAACTCTTAGTATTTTACGGTATTTTCCTGAAGTTTATTCTTAGAGACTAGACATTTTTCTACCCGAGAGCTATGTATCACTTATTAAAGTAACATTTAACTCCTACTCTCTGCAAATGATTTATAAAAAATCTCAAGATCGTATCACAACTGATTGTAGTTGAAAGATTTCAGAATTAACAACTCTTTATGAAGAAAATACCTATTTTTCCCCTAACCTTTATTACTGTCTTATAGACAGTCCCAATTCTAAGATATATAATTTTATAATTTATTCCATAAGTATTTAGTAAGTAAGCACTTGCTATGTCCTGTGTCACGGCCAATTTCATTTTCTATAACAGTTTAAAGTCATGAAATTTTAATTTTGCTTTAGAGAACTTTTGAAAAGTAGATTTGGGAAGAGAGAGGAAGCGTTCAGTTTGAGAGCTTAATCCCATTTATTATGATGGTTCTATCAGAAAAAATGTACTTGGCAAAGGACTGCATAAGCTTGGGGAATTCCAGGGCTATCTATTAGATTTGTGTCAGCCATTTAAACTATTTTAAGAAAGAAAACAGGCAGTGCCAGGAAATAGTCTCCCTGTCCTACCTCCCCTTCCCTACCCCACCCTGACTTTAGTAATGGCAACTGATGGACCCCAGACATTTGAAAATAAGGAAATATGGCAACTGGACCAGGTATCCCAATGTGGAACTCCAGGAGATTTTCACTCCGTGCCCTGGATGTCTAAAGGCCTTTATATGCAGTATAGTCACAACTCGGGCAATTGTAATTCAAAATTTTACTTTTTCCCCTCTAACATATTCTATCAATATATAAGGAGTTAGGCCAGGCACAGTGGCTCACGCATGTAATCCTAGCACTCTGGGAGGCCAAGGTGGGAAGATTGCTGGAGATCAGGAGTTCAAGACCAGCTTAAGCAAGAGCAAGACCCCATCTCTACAAAAAATAGAAAAAATTAGCCAGGTGTGGTGGTGCAGGTCTGTAGTCCCAGCTACTCAGGAAGCTGAGGCAAGAGGAACACTTAAGTTC
Organism: Propithecus coquereli; assembly: GCF_000956105.1. Taxonomy (NCBI): domain Eukaryota; kingdom Metazoa; phylum Chordata; class Mammalia; order Primates; family Indriidae; genus Propithecus; species Propithecus coquereli. The sequence goes on along the minus strand of NW_012148618.1, from coordinate 21,596,105 downwards.
AGGAGTTTGAGCTTGCAGTGAGCTATGATGATGCCACGGCACTCTAACTGGGGTGACAGAGCTAAACTCTCTCTCAAAACAAACAAACAAACAAAAAAAACAAACCAGTATGGTACTGGCATAAAGACAGACATATAGACTAATGGAACAGAATGGAGAGCCCAGAAATAAATCCACTCATTTATGGTCAACTGATTTTCAGCTAGGATGCCACGAATACATGATAGGGAAAGGACAGTCTCTTCAATAAATGGTGTTGCTAACACTAAATATCCACACACAAAAGAATAAAATTGGACTTTTGTCTTACACCATACACAAAAATCAACTGAAAATGGATTAAAGAATTAAAGGTAAGACCTGAAACTGTAAAATTCCTTGAAGAAAACATAGGAGAAAGGCTTCATGACATTGGTATTCACAATGACTTCATGAATATGATGCCAAAAGTACAGGCAACAATAACAAAAATAAATAAGTGGGAATACATCAAACTAAAAATCTACACAGCAAAAGGAACACTCAACAGAATGAAAAGGCAACCTATGGAAAGGGAGGAAATATTTGCAAACCACATATCTGATAAGGGTTAATCTTCAAAGTATGTTATTCCTTTGACTCAATAGGAAAAAAAAAAAATCCTAATAACCTGATTAAAAAACAAGCTAAGACCTTGAATAACATTTCTCCAAAGAAGACATACAAATGGCCAACAGGTAACTGAAAAGAATGCTCAATGTCACAAATCATCAAGAAAATGCAAATCAATACCACAATGAAATATCACCTCACACCTGTCAGGATGGCCATTACCAAAAAAAGAAAAGACAACAAGTGTTGGCAAGAATGTGAAGAAACTAGAATCCTTGTCCACTGTTGGTGGGAATACAAAATGGTTAAACCACTAGGGCAAACAGTATGGAGTTTTCTCAAAAAACTAAAAATAGAACTACCAAATGATCCAGCAATCCTATTTCTGGGTATTTATCCAAAGGAACCAAAATCAGGATCTTGAAGAGATATTAGCACCCCTATGTTTATTGTAGCATTATTCACAATATCCAAGATGTGAAAACAACCTAAATGTCTATCTAAGGATGAACAGATAAAGAAAATGTGGTATATACATATAATGGAACACTATTCAGCCTTGAAAAGAAGGAAATTCTGTAATATGCAAAAACATGGATGAACCTTAAGGATATTATGCTAAGTGAAATAAGCCAGTCTCAGAAAAAAAAATACAGCATGGTTCCACTTATATGAGCTATCTAAAAAGTCAAATTCATATTAATAGACTCAAAGAGTGAAATGGTGGTTGCCAGGGGATAAGGGGAGGGAGAAATGGGCAGTTACCAAGCAATGGGCATAAAGTTTCAGTTAAGCAAGATGATGAATAAGCAGTAGAGATCTACTGTACAACATCGTATGAATATCTGTCATCAACAGTAATGTATTT
>NW_012148618.1:21589866-21591736 GCF_000956105.1 Propithecus coquereli | reverse complement strand
AAAAAAAAAAAAAAGAATTTACATAGTAGATGGACAAAATAAAAAGAAGAACTACCTTTTTTTTACATTCTAAAAGAAAACAGGGTAGAAATAACATGACTTATATTATAGAATTTCAAAGTAGACAATAATAAGATAGCCTAACATATGGATGTTCCTGGATGGTGACATGTCCACGGTAGGCATGAAAGCTCTGCACCCCTTCCCTCATATCTCTCTCGCCCTATGCACTTTTTCATATGTGCCCTTTGTAACATAGTTTATAACAAACCTTAAGCTAATACAAATCAGGGGAAAAGTATGAAATAATCCTAATGGAATGATGCCTGATTCATGAATTCTTAATAAAAGTCAACTAGTGCCCAGCCCACACACTGCTGCCACTGCCAGAACCCAAGCACACCACTTGAAAGCCAGGGGTCAATGAACCCAGACATGCCACCACTGGCAGCTGCTTGTACTGCCCAGGGGCCTGAGGACTAATAAACCTGGGCTGCCACTAACAGCACTGGTGCCCAAAGACCAGCCCATCTGGTGTTCCGTTACCAGCAAAGTTTCCACTAACAACCACAGTCTAAATCACTGAGGAACCCACAGACGTCACTGACATTGATCACAACTAAAGAAATAATACAAAGACTACACTACTGTTCCCATCCAGAATCAAGGCCAAAGCACCCTACTCACATCCTTTTCAATAAATAATCCTGGGAAAATTGGATTGCCATATGCAAAAGAATAAAACCGGACCCCATTTATCACCACACATAAAAATTAACTCAAGATGGATTAAAGACTTGAATGTAAAACCTGAAACTATAAAAATACTAGAAAACAACCTGGGGAAAACTCTTTTGGACATTGGTCCAGGCAAAGAATTCATGACTAAGATCTCAAAGGCACAAGCAACAAAAACAAAAATAGACAAACGGGACTTAATTAAACTAAAAAGCTTCTGCACAGCAAAAGAAATAATCAACAGAGTAAACAATGTGTAGAATGGAAGAAAATATTGGCAAACTATATATCCAACAAGGGACTATTATGCAGAATTTACAAAGAACTCAACTCAACAACAACAACAAGAAACAAATAATCCCATTAAAAAGTGGGCTAAGGACATGAACAGACATTTTTCAAAAGAAGACAAACAAATGGGCAACAAATACATGAAAAAAAGTTCAACATTACTTATCACCAGAGAAATGCAAATTAAAACCACAATGAGATGGCATCTTACACCAATCAGAATGGCCATTATTAAAGACAAAAAATAACAGATGTTGGCAAGAATGCGGAGAAAAGGGAACTCTTCTGTACTAGTGGGAATGTAAAGTAGTGCAACCTCTATGGAAAACAGTATGGAGATTTCTCAAGGAACTAAAAATAGAACTACCATATGATCTAGCAATCCCACTCTTGGCTACCTACCCAAAGGAAAAGAAATAAATATATAAAAGATACCTGTACTTGTATGTTTATCGTAGCACTATTCACATTAGCAAAGATATGTAATCAACCTAACTGTCCATCAACAGAGGACTGGATAATGAAGTATATATACATAATAGAATACTATTCAGCCATAAAAAAGAAAGACAGAATGTCTTTTGCAGCACCAGAGATGGAACTAGAGGCCACTATCTTAAGCAAAACAACTCAGACACAGAAAGACAAATACTGCATGTTCTCACTTATAAGTGGGAGCTAAATAATGTGTACACATGGAAGCAGAGTGGGGAATGATACACAGTGGAGATTCAGAGAGTTGGGGGGGACAAGAGGAGGGTGGATAATGGAAGGTTTCTTGGTGGGTACAATGTATGTTGCTCCAGTGATGGATACACTGCAGGATCTGACTTTACCACAG
>NW_012148618.1:21585703-21587961 GCF_000956105.1 Propithecus coquereli | reverse complement strand
AAATCATGGCAGAGGTCTTTTCCTGACAGGCTGAATTTCTTAAGTATAAAGTTATTCTTTCCTTTCTTAGCTGTTCATAACTTAACTGATCAGATATTGTGTTGAAGGAAGCATTCTAATACACTTAAGAAATACTAGACTGCTCAGAAAGAAAATGAAACTCACTAGCCAATAATAACCAGGGCTGTTTCCTGAAACTTTTCCACAGATACGCTCACACTAATATGTATCACCCTACTAGGACAGGGACCAACATGACAATTTCACGTTCAAGTTCTTTCAAAATTCCAGGAAGGCTATGATATCTTAGGCATTTATGTACGTGGCATCTATGAATTTGGGAATAACTCTAGGCTAACTTTGTTTTTCTGGGTGTCTGAAAACCTAGTCAGAGTAAACAAAATCACAAGTATTTAAAGAGGGATAATAAAAAGTAAATATCTTTAGTTATTGACTTAATGATTATAATATCAATTACATTAAAAAAAGTCTCTACGATTTAGCTTATGATAAACCTATGAAAAATTACCTTTTTCCTGAGAAAGCTTTTCCTCCTGGCGTTGGTGGTGGGGTTTGTAAGGTGCTGCCCCTTGACTGAGTCCTTCAGCCACAAAACCATCCAGAAAAGATAATGAAGCATCTACCTGTATTAAAATTAAACAAAATTAGGAATTAAAAAAATGTATCCTAAGCAGTAGACTGTACATTCACATAAATATTTTTAGACCATATATGCTTAAAAAAATTTAAGTAAAAAACAGAGCTTTCATTCTAAAAATGCTACCCAACTCTCTGGCTTTCTGAAGCATCTATAATCAGATCATCTGGCTAAGAATCTAACAATGTAAATCATTTGCAGTTATTATTAATTTCACTGCATTGTACAATATATTTTTGAGCATCTAATATATTAGGGCATCCTATTAGGTGCTATGATTGAGACAAAAAAGAGACACAGTTCCTACCCAGAGGAGAATTGTAACATACCAGAAGAGACAGAAATACATACTATAAGGTATTGTGACTGTATTGGTTTCCTGCTACAGGGGACTAAAATCACGGTGTTTGTGGGGCTTGTTTCTTTGGGATGTACCAAGGAAGAATCTGTTCCTTGTCTCTGTCAGCTTTTAGAGACTACCAGCATTCCTTGGTTTATGGCCACAACAGTCCAATCTCTGCTTTCATAGTTATTTTGCCTTCTCTCTGACCTCTTGCCTCACATTTATAAGGACCCTTGTAATTATATAAAGCCTATCTAGATAATCTAGGGTAATAACCCCATCACAAAACATTTAAAGTCATCACAGCTACAAAGTCCCCTTTAATATTCAAGGTAGCACATGCACAGATTCCAGGGATTAAGATGTGATCATCTTCAAGGCAGCATTATTCAGCCTCCCACAGTAGCAGATTTAACTATCCTATTCCCTTCTACCCAAAAGTACTTTTTAACATATCTATGAAAAAAATTACTTAATTTCAGCAGCAATGGAAAGGTACAAGAAAATGATTAAGTAAAAAGATGAAGAAATGATATGAGATAAAGAAAGAATAAAGAGGAAAGGAGAAGAGGAAAAGTGAAAGAAAAAATAATTACAGATACACAAGAGAACAGGATGACCTCAGAAACCAAAGATTTGCTTCTCTCAATTTAACCAAGTGTATACAAACACCTCAAATAATTTAGAATGACAGGTAATTCTCAAACACCTCACCCTCTGAATTTGGAAAGGTTTAGCTTCAATAGGATTCTTAAGAGATGGGGCTATGTCATCATCATTATCTTTCATTGGGGGGAAAAGGAAAGTGTAGTTACCCCCTAGTGCAATACTATGTACAGTATAATCATTAGTCATTTCAATAAATATCTCTGGAATGCCCACCAAATACTAAAGCAAAGCCTCTGCCCTTGAAGGACTACTGAAAGAACTAATGAAGAAATGTTCCAAATGAACACAACCCATGAAAACCTGAGGGAAAATTACTGTGAATATTGCCCATCCTCTTCTTTTTCTCAACTACATGATACTAACACTTAAAATTTTAAATACGTCTGTTTGCCTTTGGAAGTTTTCTAATTTATACCAATTTGAGGAGAGGATGGGATGAATTAAAGGGAGTGTGTGTTAACTGAGAATGTTAGGTTAAAATGAGTGGCAGCTGAAAGTAGGTAGGAGATGAAAAGGTGGGTGATCAGGTTCCAAAATGGTAAAGAATTTAGATAGTAGGCTGGGCGCGGTGGCTCACGCCTGTAATCC
>NW_012148618.1:21583230-21583564 GCF_000956105.1 Propithecus coquereli | reverse complement strand
ATACCAATGTAAAGACAAAAAAAAAAAAAAAATGAAAGCAAAGAAACATGACACCTCCAGAGGAACACAATAATTCTCCAGTAACAGATCCCAAAAAGAAGGAAACATATGAAATACCTGACAAACATTTCAAAATAACGATCTTAAGGAAACTCACAAGAGAACACAGATAAACTATACAAATAAATCATAAAAACAATCCATGATCTGAATGAGAAATTCAACAAAAAGGTAGATATCATAAAAAGACTCAAACAGAAATCCTGGAACTGAAGAATTCAATGAATGAAATTAAAAATACAATCTAGAGCTTCAACAATAAACTAGATCAAGC
>NW_012148618.1:21560184-21583180 GCF_000956105.1 Propithecus coquereli | reverse complement strand
CATAAAAAGACTCAAACAGAAATCCTGGAACTGAAGAATTCAATGAATGAAATTAAAAATACAATCTAGAGCTTCAACAATAAACTAGATCAAGCTGAACAAAAGATATCTGAATTTGAAGACAGTTCTTTTGAAATAACCCAGTCAACAAAAAAAAAAAAAAAAGAATACAGAATAAAAAGCAATGAAGAAGGCCTATATGACATATGGGATACCATAAAGCAAACAAATTCAAATTTGGAGAGTTCCAAAAGGAAAAAAATGGGTAAAGGCACAGAAAAACCTATTTAATGAAATACTAGCTGAAAAATTCCCAAGTCTCACGAGAGATATAGACATCCGAATAGAAGAAGTGCAAAGATCACCAATACACTCAATCTGAAAAGGTCTTCTCTGAGGCACAGTATGGTCAAACTGTCAAAAGTCAAAGACAAAAAGAAAAGTCTAAAATCTGCAAGAGAAAAGTGGCAAGTCATATATAAGGGAATCCCCATCAGACTAACAGTGGATTTCTCAGCAGAAACTGTACAGACCAGAAGAGAATGGAATGATACAATCAAATAGGATGATGAGAGAAGGGGAAAAACTACAAGGCAAGAATAAAATATTTGCAAACTATTCATTCAACAGGGGACTAATATCCAGCATATACAAGGAACTCAACAGCAAAAAAATCAAATAATCCCATTAAAAAGTGGGCAAAGGATCTAAATAGACATTTCTCTAAAGTGAAGGCCAAGAAATACATGAAAAAATGCTCAACATCACTAATTATCAAGGAAATGCAAATCAAAAGCACAATGAGATATCATCTCAGTCCAGTTAGAATGGCTATTATCAAAACAACAAAAACAAATGATGGCAAGGATGCAGAAAAAGAGAACTCTTATATATTGTTGGTTGTAAATTAATACAGTCATAATGAAAAACTATATGGAGGTTTCTCAAAAAACTAAAAATAGAAATACCATATGATCCAGCAATCAGTATTTCAAAAGGATACCTGCACCCTCATATTTACTGCAGCACTGTTCACAACAGCCAAGATATGGAATCAATGTAAGTGTCAATCAATGGATGAATGGATAAAGAGAACGTGGCACATATACACAATGGAATACCATTCAGCCATAAAAAAGAATGAAATCCTGTTACTTGTGGCAACATGGATAGAACTGGAGGTCATTATGTTAAGTGAAAGAAGCAAAGCAAAGAAAGACAAATATTGTACGTTCTCACTCATATGTGAGAGCTAAAAAAATTGATCTCATGGAGAAAGAGAATAGAACGGTTACCCAAGGCTGGGGAGGGGAGTGGGGAGGTGGGCAGGGATGACAAGAGGTTGGTTAATGTTTAGAAATATAGTTAGATAGAAGGAATAAGTCCTAGTGTTTGACAGCACAGTAGGGTGACTATAGTTAATAATTTATTGTATATTTCAAAACAGCTAGAAGATTTGAAATGTTCCCAGCACAAAGAAACGATAAATGTTTGAGGTGATGGATAGCCTAAATACCCTGATTTGATTATTACATATTGTACGTATGTCTCAAATATCCCATGTACCCCATAAATATGTATAATTATTATGTATCTATTTTTTAAAGTCAATAAATAAAGAATAAATAAAATAAATTCCTGAATTATTATATATTAAAAGAGATTGTCACAGGATATAAATATCTTCACTGCAGCTCTCCGGAAGAGACATTCTTCTCCTCCTATTTAGAATCGGTACTGATTAGTAGCTCTCAAATTCTCTGACATACCAATGTGAGAAAAACTTCAAGTTTCACCTTAAATGGTACGAAAACCATATTTTGACACATTCCTAATATATCACAAATACAAGAATTACTCTATGGCCTGGGCATGGTGGCTCATGCCTGTAATCCTAGCACTCTGGGAGGCCAAGGCAGGAGGGTCACTTGAGCCCAGGAGTTCGAGATCAGCCTGGGCAAGAGCAAGACCTCATCTCCACTAAAAATAGAAAAAATTGGCCAGGTATCTTGGCACGCGCCTGTAGTCCCAGCTACTCTGGAGGCTGAGGCAAGAGGATCGCTTGAGCCCAGGAGTTTGAGGCTGCTGTGAGGTAGGCTGACACCATGGCACTCTACTCAGGGCAACAGAGTGAGACTCTGTCTCAAAAAAACAGAATTACTCTATGTTTAAAGACAATGCAATTTTTAAAAAGCTGAAACACAGATGTCTTACCACTATGTCTTCACAACTCTTATCAACTGGAAGCAAGTTCTTCATAAGTTCCACATTCTCATGCAAATGTTTTAATTCAAATGCATGCTGTCTCATACAAGTATCCAAAGAAATGGTAAATTCCTGGATTAACCTCTCAACTATATTAGAAGAGCGTGCTTGGGGTGTCAACTTGGTCACAGCAGCAATTAACCAGGTTTTTGTTTCTGAAGAAATGGAGTCATTCATAAGTAACTTGTAGAGCTTGGTTATGACTTCCTCTGGAGTTTCCTTATCTAAGAGGTAGGAATACTCCCCTAACACCTATGAGCAAAACAAAGAGATGTTTATATAAAAATATCAAGTTATACAATAAAATATACTCAGAAATCTAAACAAAGTGCCTACTGCTAGAGTCAATTTAATCTAGATTAAACATGCATGGTGAAGAAATTATTAAAGATACAATGGTATATTTTAGGTTCAAAATTATACCAAGAATTGAAACTCAACACAAAAAGGTTTTCTACGTCTTTGTCATTAACAATACATAAGCAACATACCTTTACGAATTAGCTTTCTTCTGAACTTTGGGAGTTGGTTGTTAGTTAAGCTCTTAGGCCTTTTTTTTTTTTTTTTTTTTTTTAAGAGACAAGGTCTCACTCTGCTGCCCAGGCTGGAGTGCAGTAGTCTAATTATAGCTCATGTAACCTGAAACTCCTGGGCTCAACTGATGCTCCCACCTCAGCCTCCCAGGTAACTAGGACTACCAACACGTGCCATTGTGCCCAGATAATTTTTAAATTTTTTGGAGAAACAGGGTCTCACCATGTTGCCCAGGCCGGTCTCAAACTCCTGGCCTCAAGCAATCCTCTCACCTTGGCCTCCCAAAGTGCTGGGATTATAGGTATGAGCCACCACACCTGGCTCAGTTGTTGGTTTTTACAAGCACTTTCACAGTCTGTCATTATTTTCCAAAAAATATTTAAATGATGATTCTCACAAGCTAAGAGATACCTGAGGTGTTTCATCAAAATACACATTTCAGCCAGGTGTGGTAGCTCACAGCTCAAAGTGCTGTAATCCTAGCACTTTGGGAGGTCAAGGCAGGAGGACTGCTTCAGGCCAGGAGTTTGAGACCAACCTGAGAACATATCGAGATCCTGTCTCTACAAAAATAGAAAAATTAGCCATGTGTGGCTGTGCACACCTGTAGTCCCAGCTACTCAGGAGGCTGAGGCAGGAGGATCGCTTGAGCCCTGGAGTTTGAGGATGCAGTGAGCCATGATGACACCACTGTACTCTAGCCCAGGCAACAGAGTGAGACACTGTCTAAAAAAAAAGAGAGATTTCCAAGGTCTTTCCCCAAATATTCTTTCGGATTTATTATATCTGTGGTCCCCAAGGATATACATTTTGAATAAGCATCATCCAATTCTGATGTAGATGGTCTACAGAACAGACTTTAAGGAAACTGATCTATGTTACATATCTTTTTTCTTACATCTAATTTAGGTGACATAAAAACCTATTGGTCAAAGAATCATTAATAAACTGATAATTCAGGAAATGTGAAATTTTTCCAAAATGGTATTTATGGAATATTTTCATTTCTTTGGTGTAGTATTGGCACTGGCAAGCAAAGAGGGAGGTGAGGTGATAGGAAAGGGAAAATTTATAGCTAATAATAATAAAGAGAGAGGAGCAAAAAGAAATAGAAGCAAATGAATTCAATCCTTAAATAAAAAAATAATTTTTAGAGTAGTTTGATAGATAGAAGGTAGCTCCAGAAGAGTACATAACATAAATTCCAGCTCAAAAATCCATGGTTTGGGAGGCCAAGGCGGGAGGATCGTTTGAGCTCGGGAGTTCGAGACCAGCCTGAGCAAGAGCAAGACCCCGTCTCTACTAAAAATAGAAAGAAATTGGCTGGACAACTAAAAATATATAGAAAAAATTAGCCAGGCATGGTGGCGCATGCCTGTGGTCCCAGCTACTTGGGAAGCTAAGGCAGAAGGATCGCTTGAGTCCAGGAATTTGAGGTTGCTGTGAGCTAGGCTGATGCCACGGCACTCTAGCCCAGGCAACAGAGCGAGACTCTGTCTCAAAAAAAAAAAAAAAATCAGTGGTTAACGGACTTCTTCTGGGAAGATGAAGTAGACATGTTAATCCCTATTCTTCCTACTATGTACCCATAAAAACCCTTGACATTATATAGAAAACACATATAAAAAGACTTTGAAAGGCAGAGAAAAGGTGGCAGATCCCTAAGGACCTAAGGAACAATGGATTATCTGTTGTCTCATATACCTCAGACTAGGTATGGGAGGGCCAGCAACCTGGAAACACCAATGGGCACAGAAAACAAGCCCCAAGAAAAGCCCACCCTCTAGTCAATAAACCAGAAAGACTTTTAGACAATAACCCTTCTACTTCAGCCAAGCCACCACACAGAAAACTTTGCAGCCCCACTCACACAAGCAAAGGCAGAGTAGAGAGCCAAGACTTCCATCCTCACTGGCTATAAGAGGTATCCCAACTTCCCTACCATGGTGATGACTGAGAAGGCCAAATGGGGAGTCAAGACTTTCATCCTCACCAAGCTATAGAGAGGCCTAATCCCCTACAGTGTCAGTGGAGACCACGTAGGAAGCCTGCCCTTCACTTCCACCCAGGAGTATTGAGGTACCCCCTGCCCTTCTCTGCTGGGGTGTATCAGTGGAGGCCTCGTAGGGTCAGGACTTTCACCACTGCTCAGCAATAATGAGGCCACCCCCTCACAGTGTCAGTGGAGTCCATAGAGTCAGAGATCTCAACCTTTCTCTTAACAATTAATAGAACAACTAGATAGAGAATCAGCAAGAAGGAGAACTCAACACTACCAATAGAATTTAACTGACATTTATAGAATATACCATCCAACAATAGCAAAATACATATTCTTTTCAAGCACCCACAGAACATATACCAAGATAGACCATATCTTGAACCATAACATAAACCTCGACAAATTTAAAAGAACTGAAATCATAAATAGTATTTTTTTCTGTCCATAATAAAATCAAACTAGAAATCAGTAATGGAAAGATAACAGGGAGCCGGGGTGGTGGCTCATGCCTGTAAGGGAAACTGAGGCAGGAGGCTTGATTGAGGCCAAGAGTTTGAAACCAGCCTTGGCAACCATTGCAAGACCCCATCTCTATAAAAAATTTTTAAATTTAGCCAGGTATTATGGCATGTGCCTGTAGCCCCAGCTACCCGGGAGGCTAAGGAAGGAGGATCCCTTGAGCCAAGGAGTTTGAGGTTGTAGTGAGCTATGATATTGCACTCTAGCCTGGGTGACAGAGTAAGACTCTGTCTCAAAAAATAATTAAAGAAAGAAAGTAAGATAACAGGAAATTATCCAAATACTTGAAAACTAAGCAACATTCTCCTAAACAATCCATGACTCAAAGATGAAGTCTCATGGAAAATAAAAAAAATACATTGAACTACTGAATGAAAATTCAGTTAAGAAATTTTTCTTTAAGAAAATTGAATTTGTAATTTTAAAACTCCCAAAAAAGAAATCTCCAGGTCCAGATGGTTTCACTGGAAAATTCTAACAAATTTTTAAAGCAGGAATTAACAGCAATTTTATACGACCTCTTCCAGAAAATAAAATAGGAAAGCATTCTCCCAAATCATTTTATGAAGCTAGTATGACCTTGATACCAAAACTATAGTACCAAAAAATGGAAACTACGGACCAATATCTCTCATGAACATAGATACAAAAATTCTTAACAAGGTCTCAAGAAATTTACCCAAAAAACTCATAGAACTATTAAGTTATAATAGTTCAGCAAGACTACAGGATACAAGACCAAAATACAAAAATCTGTTGTATTTGTATATATACAATCAGCCCTCCATATTTACAGGGGATTGGTTTGAGGAACTGTGTGGATGCCTGAGACCACAGACAGTACCAAACCCAATTGCTGTCAATCAGAACATGTTTTCCACCCACAAATTTATGGCCTTTTCCATCTTAACTAAGAACTTATCATGCATTGTGACTGTAACTTTTGCAGTTTAACGTGCACCACCAAAACCAACAGGAATTTCTTTTTCCTTCTTCACAATTTCACAGTTAGAAGATCCCTTCTTACTGTAGATCTTAACAACCTCAGCATACAATTTTTTTCTTTCCATTTAAATTGAGAACTTTCATCTTTTCACTTAAAGGAAGCATTTTCCTCTTGGCATAACTGAATTGTCAGCATCACAACTCTTACACTTTGGGGCCATTATTAAGTAAAATAAAGTGCATATGAACACAAGCGCTGTGATATTGCTACAGTCAATCGGATAATCTAGATGGCTATTAAGTGACTAAAGAGCAGGAAGCATATACAGTGTGGATACCCTGGACAAAGGGATGATTCATGTCCCAGGTAGGATAGAGCAGGATAAAGTAGGATGACTTAAGATTTTACCATGCTACTCAGAACGACACACATTTTAAAACTTATGAATTGCTGATTTCTGGAATTTTCCATTTAATATTTTCAGACTGTAGCTGGCCACAGGTAACTGAAAACTCAGAAAGCGAAACTTCAAATAAGGGGGGACTACTGTATAGGATTTGTATGCTGTAGAAAGGAATAAAAGACAATCTAAATAAATGGAGTGACATGCCGCATTCATGCACAGAAAAAACTAATGGCCACTAAACACAATAACCAATTCAGGAAGGACTGGCAATGCTAAAACCATTAGTGAAAGATAGTTGAGGACAAGATACTCACACAGCCTCACAGAATCACGTCACAGATTAGTTATAAATTCTGAAGGAGAAAGGGTACCTTTACAATGGAGAGATCTGGAGGTCCCCATCTTAACCCAAACATAGAAACTTACAATCACCAATAAGTGCATGAACTGACATCATATGCATCCTGATATGATGCAGTGGGAAGTACACAACATTGCCTACGTAATATTCTTGCTAAAAATGTTTAACCTGAACAGAGATAATCAGACAAATCCAGACTGTAGGACTTTCTATAAGCCAACACTGTTCATCCAAGAAAATCAATGTCATAAAACCAAAAAGAAACCAGGGGTTACTGTAAATTAAAAGAAGCTAAAGAGACATAACTAAATGCAATTTGTGAACCTTGACCAGATCTGGGATTGAAAAGGGAAAAAAAAATCATAAAAGCCATTTTTTGGGACAAATGGATAAATCTGAGTATATTAGGTGATATTAATGAATTAATGTTACATTTCTTAGGTACAGTAATGGTTTATGGTTATTTAGAATAATGTCATTCACAGGAGATTCATGTTGAATTTCTTATGGGTGAAGTAATCATGATTCCAATTCTAAATGGCTTAGCAAAAAAACTGTAGACCTAGATATACATATAGATACAGATATAGTAAAGCAAATTTAGTTAAATATATTAACTGGGAAGCTAAATGAAAAGCACAGGGATATTTGGCCAAGTGCAGAAAGCTCACACTTGTATTCCTAGCACTTTAACAGGCTGAGGCAAGAAGATCCCTTGAGGCCAGGAGCTTGAGACCAGCCTGGGCAACATAGCAAGAAACTGTCTCTACAAAATAAAAAAATTAGCCAGGTGTGGTGCTGTGCACCTGTAGTCCCAGCTACTTCAGAGGCTAAGGCAGGAGGACCGCTTGAGCCCAGGAGTTTGAGGTTGTAGTGAGCTTTGATGGTGTCACTGTATTCTAGCCTGGGCAACAGAGTGGGACCCTGTCTCTAAAAAAAAAAAACTTAAAATAAATAAAAGAAAAAAAAAAAAGTATTGGGATACTTATTATATGAGAAAAAAATTTGTAAACAAAATCTGGGGAAAATTTAAGTTTAACATGCTAACATTTAGCAATAATACAAAATATTAAAATGTGTGTATTCTATGACCCAATAGTTGCACTTCCCTAAATGTCTCCTAAAGAAACACTCACCCATGTATATGAGAAAGAATACACAAAGGTGATGGGCTGTATGCAATGACATGTGATTATACGACATAAAATTGTCATCTTTGCCTTGAAAAGAACTGATCTTCTTTACTGGCTATGTTGAAGCAAGTGGCCATGTTGGGAGGCCTACATGGCAAGAAATTGAAGGCAGTGAAGGGCATCCTACACTTGACAGTATGAAAGTGAAACCCTCAGTGACAAAAATTCAGCCACAAGAAAATGAATTCTAACAACAACCACACATGAACTTAGAAGTGGATCCCTTACCAGTCATGCTTCAGATAAGACAGCAGCTCCAGCCAACACCTTGACGGCAACCCCGTGAGACTCTAAACAGAGAACCCAGCTAAGCCATTCCTGAAATCCTGACCCACAGAAGCTGTGAGATAATAAATTTGTGTTGTTTTAAGCCACTGAGTTTGTGGTAACATTGTTACGCAGCATAAGAAAATTAATATAGCACACACAAATGAATACTCACATATTCAAACATGAACTTACATAAAAAACAAAACAAGCACATTGTAAATGCAAAAAGATAACAAATACCCATATTTAAAAGACTAGACAAGTGACACAGCAAAGTAAAAAAGTGGACAAGTCAATAGTCAAGTGATAGAAGGTAGCCACTGGAAAAGAAAACTGACAGCTGAAGGAGGTAACTGATTAGAACTGATTTCTAAAGAAAACATGTTAAAATTTGGTTTCCATAAAAAACAATGTTATAAATTTATGATTTAATATACTTTGCTTACCCAACTCATAACTTGAAGAAATCTCTGTGGATAGAACACATTTTCTACATCTAATAAAGTGAGATAAGATTGAACTGCATAGAGTCTTAATTGCTGATCTTCTGTTTCATCATCAAAACCTATAAAGAAATTGATATACCATTTTAATTTCCACTAAATTCTCCTAGGACTCTGTAATTAAAACATTTAATTTAAAATCTTCACTTTACAGAATGTAATAGTCTACCAACCTTCCGCGAGCAATCTCAGAAAGTTATTGGGAATATCAGGATGCATCACATCTCCTCCCACTGAAAACACAGCATTCATTGTCTGAATAAACCACGCATTATCAGGAGCATATGTGTCCACAGTGTTAAGAACAAGTACGCTTCCAAATTTCACTTATTAAAATTATCCTTCTATAGCAACCTTTTCAAAAATAACCCCAATTCATCCCAGTGTGGCATTTTTATCTTTAACCCCTGCCATAAATTGTTCCATACCCCTATTTTATATAAAATAGGTGCTTAGTAAAAGCTTATTTAATAAACTTAATAAACTGAATTTATGTCACGTTAGCACCGGGCTTGCATTTAATAGGCATCTGATAAACAAATGTGAAATAACTGATAGAAATGAACCAGCTAACTAGGGACAAACAACGGAAAATTATATACACTTCAAGGGAGCTAAACATCGTAGTGTATCTACTTGAACAAGTTGTTCAAAATCTTTTCTAATCTGTTTCTCATCAGTTCTAAAATTCTGTCATTCTGCTGACCAGAACTATAGCACTGTCTAGGACAAAACTATACTTAAGCAATTTCCAATTTGATTAACATTATTCACTCATTCTTTCTTAGTATTAAACAGACATTTTAAAAAGAACGGAATATCCTTATGACTTGTAAAGTTCCTCTGACTTTTAAAAAACAAATGTAAAGAAATGTGACATATTAATGGAGTTTCCAACTGTTCACTGTGACAACTTCCAGCATAAACAATAGCATAAAGGATAAACGGTAGCATCCTGACCCCCTCTACACAGACATACACTCTATCCACTCCCTCCAAAAAACAAGAACTTTTACTTGCAAAAGAAACCAGGTAAGAAATAAAGTCAACGATGAAGAGAGACTAAAAAAGGAACCAGGCAGAGGTTCTTCTATCTTCTTCAAAATACTGACTACCCGAATGAAAGAAACCAGGAAACAAGCCATCCCCTAATAAGTCTATACAAATTCCAGTTTTTGACAAGAAAGGCTTGAAAATCAGGAATGGAAGTTATTGCTGGTCCCTCAACTCAATTTGCAAGTTATCATATCTACACCAATCATTTTAAAATCACTGTGTAACTAAGTATTTTAAGATTTGCAGTCCAGACAAAGGATATTTCTCAGCCAGCTCAGCTATTTTACCAACCAAATTGACAATGACATATTCTTCTTTGCTCTGATGTAAATATTCAAGCATTTTCTGGACAATAACTGTTATATTCTGTGCATTAGTAATTCTGTAAAGAAGTTCCAGAGTCTATTTAAAGAAAAGAAATTAAAAACAGTATTATAAAACTATGCATAACACCAATAAATATAGTTAACATATAGGTTTATCATATAGTTGATTCTTCTACTTTTATGTACCTCTACTGGATAGTCAGTTAATAGGTGAATAGAAATGCAAATTTTAGCTAAAATAAAGCTTAAGAAAGGTAAAATTATTGTCAAAAAATGAATTATGATCAATTCCAAAGTCTAAAAGGTTTCTATAGAGATAGATAATTACAATCTGACATTTCTATATGACAGAGCATATAAGGACTAAAAAGTTAAAAGCTTTACAATGTATTTTCTAAAAACATAACAGCTCTTAAGTGTACACTACTTATGCCTATGGGTATATGTGTGTACATACGTGTGTATGGGTCTGTGTATAAATCCAATCTTGCAAACTATGTTTCCCACACTACCCAAACAACAGAAAACAGCACTTGATTGGGTTTGTCAATTGAGGGCAAACGGTTTCTAATGGATGGACAAAGGTCGATGGCTCAAGCACTTCAAAGCTTAGCAAAACCTACACTCCAAATCTCAGGTATCAAGGAAGAATTGTTTTATAGCTATTTTCTAAGTGATGATGAATACACCTCTTGCTGCCTCAAGGAAAACCAGTACCAGAGTAAGCTCCCATTTGGCTTGCTTTCCAAGGCCCCAGATTAAGGTTCTAAAACATATAACTCTTAGAAATCAATATGAGTTGAAAGGCAATATGGAGAAAGCAACATTTACTGGTGTTTTAGGATCAGCAATATTAGCTGTAAGAGAATTTTCACATGTCCTATTTGTCAAACTTGTTCAAAATATCTTTAGGGTTTTTTCTAATTTCTCAATCATTACAGTCAGGACTTCAAGTACAAAGATAACATATTTTAAAAGATTTTTAAAAAAAAAAACTGTTTTAGTTAATGCTTGACTCCATTTAAATCCATTTAATATAAATACGAAGTTCTCCCCCCATCAATAGCTTTCAATTTATGCAGCTGCTTCAGACATACTCCCTGTGGACTTCAAACTATATGTTATATATTGTTAGATAATATACACCAAGTTTATTTCCTACTGTATGGACTACCCTGAAATTTGGCATTTCTAGGACTGAATAGGGGTTAAGGGTAAGGTGTTAGGAATTGTATTGCTAGAGTTCTTTAGTGTTCAGCTTTAGTAGATCCTTCTTGTCTTCTCTCTCCCTGCATGACAGCGTGGTAATAAAACCAGGTAAAAGGGAATCCCACTCCAAGCAATAGGTCACCCTACACCCAAGGACCAAAGTCCTTGCCGTATCATTACCGATAGAGGTTAGAAGTGACAATAGCATTGAGGAGACAGTACTTCAGTGCCTTCTTTGGGCATCACTGATACTCAATACCTTCCCCAAAGAATTCAAACTACTTTTTTCACTGCAGGTAATAGATCAAACTTGATAATTTTAAAAGTTCCCTATTTTCCCTTTGACCATCATTTTTAAGTGAGAACCCAATAATTAAATACAGAAGTCCCCCGCCATCCACAGCTTTACTTTCTGCAGTTTCCATTATCATAGTCCACCACAGTTCAAAAATATTAAATGAAAAATCCCAAAATTAACAATTCAAGAGTTTTAAATTATGCATCGTTCTGAGTAGCATAGTGGAATCTCACACCCCAATCTCACATCCCAAGTGAGAAGTGAATCATCCCTTTGTCTAGGGTATCCATACTGTATATGATACTCGCTCATTAGTCACTTAGTAGCTATCTCAGTTATCATATGAAAACATAGTACATTTAAGGTTCAGTGAAACCTTACATACACAGGTATATATAAACATACTGGTTCAGTACTATCCGCAGTTTCAGGTATCCACTGGGGGTCTTGGAGTGTATCCTGTGGATAAGGAAGGACTACATATAGCAAAAAGAAAACTGTTTCCAAGTCAACCTTGTTCCATTTAGTAGTCAACTACACAAAGGAAATGTATGCTCTGTATGTGTTAAAGTGAAAAGGGAATTAGGAACATCAGGACACATATACAGCCATATAGTTATTTGTTACTGTGCCTTAGATCCTTCTCATTTTTCTACAACGCCTATACACAGAAATTAGTACATCTGGAAGCCCCCCACATTCATTCAAGACAGGTGAAAATTGTCAGATGATTAAAAATATGAATTAAAAAATATATATATTAAGGCTAATTTCTCAAAAATATTTGTTTCAAAAATGCCTTTTAAAATCAAAATTCATAATCTTCAAAAATTACAATTATTATTCCCTCAATAAACTCTATTTTTAACTTATTACTTTTAAAATATTTCCATGTTTAATAGATTCTTTATCTTTATTATTTTTATAATCAGAAATAAAACTTTTCACTCTGAACTAAGTTCCATATACCATTTTCAACAAACATATAGAGTATTTGTTATATAAGAGTTAACAGAAATATTTACATAGACACCCAATTATATACTGAAGCAACTTTACAAAAGGAAAAAGTTGAAAAACAAATTAAATACATTATTATACCTTTCCTTCCAAGTTCAAACCATTTTGTGGATATCTTCACTAATTTTTTCAACATTCCTATCTATTTAACAAGGAATTTGTTATCTCATTTTATAGATGTAAAAGAGAATAATGGAAAAATATTAATTATCATAAATTACATCCTAAGTTTTAAATATAACAGCAGCAGTACACCTCAAATTGTACTAACAAGATGACCTAGGACAAAAATTCAGATTTCCTATTAGTACAATATTTAGACCAAAAAGATATTAATGAACTCACATAGATAACCACATCCAATCCTTACAACTCATCATTTTAAAACATTCCTGTAGACACTGACACAATACTTTTTGGAAAAGTTACTCAGGGCTGGGCACGGTAGGCTCACACCTGTAATACTAGCACTCTGGGAGGCCAAGGTGGGAGGATTGCTTGAGTTCAGGAGTTCAAGACCAGCCTGGGCATGAGCAAGACCCTGTCTCTACTAAAAATAGAAAAAAAAAAATTAGCCGGGCATGGTGGTACGTGCCTGTAGTCCCAGCTACTTGGGAGGCTGAGACAGGACGATCACATGAGCCCAGGAGTTTGAGGTTGCTGTGAGCTAAGCTGACACCACAGCACTCTAGCTTAGGCAACAGAGTGAGACTCTGTCTCCAAAAAAAACAAAAGTTACTTAAACTTTAGTAAAAAGAATTAAATGCATTCAAAAGTTAAAATACGTGCATGCACCCCCACACACATACACGCACTCTGCCTACCACTTAAACCTCTCTCCAGAATACCAAAAAAAAGTTTAAAATTTTTTATATTTCATGTACATTATTCAAAATACCAGTTTACCTCTCTTTTAATAATAGGATCAGGATGATCTAAACATTCAATTATTGTCATCTGATGTTGAAGAGCCAGAGTAGGATCCTGTTGAATAACATAGGTAAGAGCCTTCAGTCCTAGAAAAAAAGATTACATTATTACGCAAAGTGAATTGAAACAACTACCCAGCAAATTTCAAAAGCTCTCTCTGTAATTTCTGTCAAAAGAACTAATCATCTTACCTAAATATTTGAGATTTATTTTAGGTGATAGAACAAATTTTCCAATGCACTTGGCAGCCTTCTCAAGTAATTCAGATTTAGGATAAATAGAATAGATTGTATGCACACATTCAAACAAAATAGCTAGAGAAAGAAAAATAAAAATGGCAGGTATTATGGTAAAGCATAATAAAATAACACATTTGTGTAGAATTTGTAATAAGATAAACTAATTGGAAAGTCAGTTTTAGTCAAAAATCTTACTGATGGAAATTTTTCAAAGAACAAACTTTACTGTTTTCAGGCTTACACAGTTAGTTACTAGGATTAGATTACCATACATAGTACAATTTAAAAATAATTATATTTACTAATGGATAATTATCATACATTCATTCATAAAACAAGTATTTACTGAATACCTCCTATGTGCCAGGCATGGTTTAGTACTATGGATACGGTAGTAAACAAAACAGACAAAAAGCCCTGCTCTCAAGGAGCTCACATTCTAATGAACACAGAACTAATATATTGTTCCTATATAAATAGACATTTCCAACACTCCTTGAATGCTTTAAAATGGTTTATTCTCAAGTAGTTTCTATCACTTATACACAGAAATTGTATATGTAGTTTATTTCAACACAATCATTTTAAGATGATCTAGCATTTATTTCAAAGATAGGGTCACTACTCAAAAATCTTTAAGCTATTTCTTTAAAATTAACCTCAAAGCACATAGAACAATCTACTGAACATCTTGATAGGGTTCAAATTTGACTTTCTGATACAGTCAAAAGTCTGATAACTATGATAGATGATCAAAGTGGACACTAAATTTTTTCTCAAAATCTTTTAAAAAGCATGAGTCAGTGAGTTGGAGCTTTGCCATATTAAAGAAGAATCACTGAGACACAGTTAAGTCCTAAATGTCCTATGGTATCACAGTACCAGAAGTGAGACACAGTGAAGGTACAAAGTCAGCATTTAAAATGTACTACAGGCCGGGCGCGGTGGCTCACGCCTGTAATCCTAGCTCTCTGGGAGGCCGAGGCAGGCGGATTGTTTGAGCTCAGGAGTTCGAAACCAGCCTGAGCAAGAGCGAGACCCCGTCTCTACTAAAATTAGAGAGAAATTAATTGGACAACTAAAAATACATAGAAAAAATTAGCCGGGCATGGTGGCGCATGCCTATAGTCCCAGCTACTCGGGAGGCTGAGGCAGGAGGATCGCTTGAGCCCAGGAGTTTGAGGTTGCTATGAGCTAGGATGACACCACGGCACTCTAGCCCGGGCAACACAGTGAGACTCTGTCTCAAAAAAAAAAAAAAAAAAAATGTACTACAGGTTGAAGTGTATCAAGTGTCCTTTACAGAATCACTCCTTCTCTATTTCCAAAAGCTTAAAACATAACAACCAGACACATTCTTTATGTACACGATACATCTTGAATATTCAACTAGCTATGTTTTAGACTATGCTGCTTATCAATTAATGCACAGAAAAATTTTTATAAATGTATTCCAAGAGGGAGAGGAAAGAGCAGGAGAAGAAATCAGAAATATTGATTTTGAAGAAGGGAATTGACCTGAATTAAAGGAAAAACTACAGAATTAGTTAGTTGAACCTAAAGATACTTTGTATATTCAGATGTTGGGCTACAAAATGTCTTTACCTTGTGTCAGGAAAAAAAGTTGGCTTTATGATTCCTGAAATGAACAAACTAAACAAAGAGCGCCTTGGTCAACTGACAAATCAACTAAGGCAGGAATGGACAAACTACTGCCAAATCTAGCTTTTAGTCTATTTTTGTAACCCTGTAAACTAAGAATGGTTTTCACATTTTTAAAAGGATGTAAAAAACAAAACCAACAAAAAACAGAGAAGACCTCTACCACTTTTGAACTCCTGTAACACTTATTCCCTGAACCACCCCTTTGCATTCTGACTTATACTTCTGTTATGTTTCTATGAACAGTTATCTTTTCCATTGTATTCTAAATTCCTTACACCTTATACTTCTTTATATCCTCTACATCATTTTATACAATGTCTGGCACATAGCAAATACTCAGTAAATGTTAATGTAATTTATTACTTCATTTGACCCTGAGGTAAGTTATAATAATAGAACTTTCATAAACATATGATTTAGAAAGTATTAAGACTGAAACCCACTTAGATAACTGATAAAGTAAAATAACTTTCTCTTCCTTTAGTTCAAATAAAACATATTGCTCACTGGTTAACATAGTGCCAGCTACTGGAATATGCTGGTCAATAAGAGAGACACAGTCCCTGCCCTTATGAAGCTTGTAATTAAGATTCACATACTTAAGCAATAAAATATTTATATTAGGATTACTAGAGAATACTCTTGCCACTGGTATAATCAACATAAGCTATAAACTGTACCAATACAAATATGGGGGGAAGGCATAACTATGAAAAGCTAAATAATGCAAACAAAACAACAGAAACAATAAGGTTTCTGTGGCAAGGTGAAACACTGGACCAACGGCCTGCAAAGAAACAAATTGCTGGTGTGGGTTCAAGCAATTTTAATAAAAGAAGAGTCCTAGTAGAGAACATTAAAAAATATTTCCTCAGCTATACAGTATTTTCCAAATCAAAAGGAACAGATAACAGTTGTTATCTCTAGGAAGGGGAATTGGGTGGTGGGTGATAAGGGTGGAAGGGAGACTTACTGTTCATTGTATACCCTTTGTACCTTTTGAATTTTGAACCATGTGCATATATTACCTATTCAAAAAAATAAAAAAATTAAAGCTGAAATGTCAATTATTTAAAAAAAAAAAAAACTTTCTGTAAGGAAAAAAAGCAGATTCTTAACTGATTTTTAAACAGAATTTCTTGAGAGCCTTTCAAACCCTTATCCTGGACACTGATTCTATCGCAAACAAAACATTCTAACTTGCTAAATTAACTATCTGGAAAAGTTCTGACATTTCTGACAGCTCCTAGCCAAATCACCTGTCTCAATAATAGTCACCCTCATCTATGGACCCTTATTCTCACTGAATAGCAGGAATCTCGATAATATCAACTGTTTTTTACATGGTACACTCATAAGGACAGGGCCTGTGTCTACCTTATTCTTCCTTTTACCTTCCACATTTAGCATGGAGGAATACATTACGTCAATCAACTCTTTCCTCAATCTGTACCTAGTTTAAAACAAAATCAAGTTTTTGTTTCATAGGCATTCAATAAATACTGGTTGAACAAATAAATAAAGCACCTTTTATTGCCTTAGCTATCATTTACACAAGCAAAATATTAGTCTATACTTTAATGTTTACCATCCCAAATCACTACCATGTACATTATTTTTCCTGTACTGGTCTCATGCATGTAATCCTTTCTCCTTATTCCTACTGTATCTTTGTCAGTCACATTTTATTTCAGTTAACCTAGTTCAATTTCTGCCCTCTGGTCTACCCTACACTTCTGCAACCAGTGTTCTCAAAAATTCACAGTTTAACATTGTCTGAAAGAACAAGTAATGCTCTTTATCCCCTACTTCATGGTATTTTACCAGATTAAGAAATGACTTCTCATTTGAGTTCTATGTCTCGATGCCTTTTCTACTGCTCTTCTCAAAAGCATGCAAAATTCAAATTGTTTTACTTCCGTCTTTTAAATAGTTCCAAAAAAATCTCAATTTTTTCACTGAGCTTTCTCAGACAGATCAAATAGAATAGTTCCTCCCTCTGGCTGTGAAAATTGGAAGTTTTTTTGGTTACTTTCTCAGTTCTCTACCCTCTTCCCCCAACTTACTCTTGTCTCCCACCACTAATTTTTAAAAATTGTATAGAATGGTTTATTGTCTCCTCACAAAATAGTACATTCTTTTTTTTTGTTTTTTGAGACAGAGTCTCACTGTGTTGCCCGGGCTAGAGTGCCGTGGCATCATCCTAGCTCACAGAAACCTCAAACTCCTGGGCTCAAGCGATCCTCCTGCCTCAGCCTCCCGAGTAGCTGGGACTACAGGCATGCGCCACCATGCCCGGCTAATTTTAGTTGTTCAATTAATTTCTTTCTATTTTTAGTAGAGACGGGGTCTCGCTCTTGCTCAGGCTGGTTTCGAACTCCTGAGCTCAAACAATCCGCCCGCCTCGGCCTCCCAGAGAGCTAGGATTACAGGCGTAAGCCACCGCACCTGGCCCACAAAATAGTACATTCTTATTCTACATATTTCTATCTATATCCTATTCATCCTTCAGATGTCTTCCTGAATAGCACTTTCTCAGGAAAAACTTCCTTGTTCTACCCCTCACCTATGACTAGCTGCTGTATTCTCCACCACACCCGGTAATTTTCTTTTGTAACATTAATTTAACGCCTGTCCCTTTCCATTCATCTGGTCTGTAAGCCCCATGATAATATTGTTTTATTCACTGCTGTACTCTAAGCACCTTGCACAGGGCCTGACAAAAAACAGAAATTTGATAAATATTTGACAACTAGTTGACTGATCTAAGAATTATCCTCAAATACTGTAAACTTTCACCAAATATGGAACAAATCTACTATCTTCACAATTAGATACTTGATAAATGTTTTCAATAAAAAGACAATTATAATAAATTTAGGTCAACATTTAGAACATGCCATAATTTCACATTATTGCTATTAGTTATTAAACACTTACATTGAAAAAAATAATAACCCAAAGAACCACCTTAAAATTAGTGTATAAAACTCTATTGAAATTTACAGTATTCTAACTCAGATTTAGCTGCAATACTAAAAAACACCATTAGTCAGTAGGGTAGTGTTTACACATATTACCTACCATATGTGACATTGTGATTTAACTCAGCTCTTCGTAAGGATTCATCAAGAACATCATACATTAATTCACTTGTCCTGTTTAAAAGATATTTTATTTGCAGTGGAATTACAGCATTCTACCCCAATAAAAACATAGTTTTTCAAACTTCTCTCTCTTTAAAAGTGAGGATCTACAGAAGTGAAAGAAATTAATTTTATGAAGTTTGCAAATTTCACTTCTTAAAGATTTCATTTGCTCTTTTTCATGATCTGAATTTCCTGCTTTATCAAAGTTAATTATTAATAGTTAGCCAATGAGATATACAAAAGTCAATCAATTCTTTCCTCACTTGTGCCTAGTTTACAAAACAAGTCTGTGTTTGGTTGAACTTACTATCTTTTATAATTTTCTTTGCAACAAAATATTTCTGTTTTAAGTTACTAACTACAGTAATACCTCACATATCAAGATTATTCCAGACAGTATATTATCTGTATTTTAACCAGATAGTTTTTTTAAAGTACTCAAATACTAGTCGTTCCCTGAGAAAGTTCTTCAGTAAGAAAATTTTAACTTACGTTTATGTTAAATATAAAGAAATATATTTTGTACCATTCAGATGTCAACTGCGCTGAGAGAGATACTGTCAAAAAATAAAAGCGCAATGCTTATGGAGCCCTAGCACTCTGCCTCCAAGCCTACAAGAGAAAAATCCTCTCTAAGAGGCCAATATGAAAAACTGTGACTTCTCAGCTGGTATGCTGTATGTTTTACAAATTCAAAATACACTAATGGAAAAAAAAAAAATACCAGCAAAATTGGATACATGCAGGGTCTCGCAGAGAAACTGTGATATAGAACAAACAAAAATATCAGCATAATTTGGGGCTATATCAATTAGTTATCAAGTATGTTACATCCCTTTCAGGAAAGTTCTCCTTTTTTCCAATTATACAGCTAGAAAATTCAATTTTAAATGCATGTATTTTCATTCTATCTTCACTGAAGTATAAATATCCAATAATAAGAATCCAGAACCATATTCTAAAATCCATCATTTTATTATGTAAGCATTTCTTCCACAGAAGATAACCATATAGCGTACATTACAACCCTTCCTCTGAAAAAATTGGGTAATATGACACCTAGATTATAGTCTAGTTCCTCAATTTTAAAAGCCAATGTCTGGCATGAGAGTCATAATTAAACACACGAAATGTAGAAACATTTGTGGACACAATTAGCTAAATGTTAACCTAAAAAGCACAAAGCTATAAAACGCAAGAAAATATTCAAACAATAGATATGTAAGACCATAAATGCAACAGACTTTTCCAGTAAATTGGTTCTTTCAGTTAAAAACTTTTAGAGTCCTGTTATAAAATAACATTTTTACTTTGCAATATTGAGCTAATCATGCCCTACAAAATATAAGATTTGTGTTAACATATAATCTCATTAGAGTGGGGACAACAAAGTAGAAAACATTCTAATGTTCCACATCTCTATAAGAGAGTTCCACTCTTTATTTCTTCATTTAATTGAGCCTAATTACTATTCAACTGAGCTCTTTGCAAGTAAGGACTAACTTACTCATCTTTGTATGTATTCTCCAAATTCATCCATGAAGGAAAGAAGGAAGAAAGATAATGAGTTAGTGAATTTACTAAATAAATTCACTAAATGCCTCCAAAGTTACTTCCTGACATCATCTGATGGCATTAAGTCTTTTTAGACCAATAAGATCTGATGCATTAATATGAAATTACTGATTTTAAAACAGAATCCCAGTGAACTCCAACTAGAGCTCCATGTTAGGATAGGCTGGAATTAGGTAAAATAAAATATAATTAGGACAAGCATTTCTAATGTATGTGCCTGCTCCATAACCTTTAGGTTTTCAATTCAGGTTTCAATCAGAAGTAGAAATTCATAAACACAGAAATAAGTAACAGAGTAATACCAAGAGTGATATAGCCCAATTAGTGCTGATTAGGAGCTCACAGACAAATGAATTTTGACATGAAGTTGAGGCATTTCTAGGAGCAACAACCCAGAGGATGGTCCCTTTGTAAAGCTAGGCTAAAGAATTAGAATAAAAAGGTACCCAATGGCATAAAAAGCAACGATATCCATCAAATCAGAATATTGATTAGCAAATATTTTCTCAAAACAGAAACATATCAGGGACTCAAGCCAAGGTCCTTACTCTCAAGGGAACCAAGATCTAATTGGATATGCTCTTCAACAGTTCAGAAAAAAAATTTTAATAAAAATAATATGTATGTGCACATGCAAATGCACATGTGTACAGAGAGAGAAAGAGGGAGAGAGAAAGGAGGGAAGGAAAGAGGGGGGAGAGAGAGGGGGAGAGGGAGAGAAAGAAGGGGAGAAAGAGGGAAGGAAGGGGAGAGAGAATGAGAAAGAAAATGCAAATAAACTGATGAATCTAGGTGCAGAGTATAAGGGAGCTCCTCGTATTATTCTTACAACTTTGACAGTTTGTAAGTTTGAAAAGGTATGGCAAAATAAAAAGTCAAAAGAATATATATGTATATAGTTGGAAAGATACCCATAAAAAAGTTTAAGTTATTGGCTAAAAGAATAATCTAGATAAATGAATTAAGAAGCTCAAGCACTCACATCCAACTATATAACAAGGGTTAGCAAACTACAGCCTGCAGGCCTAATCTGGCCAGATTTCTGTTTGTATAGCGGCAAGCTAAGTTTTTACATTTTCAAATGGCTAAAAAAAATTTTAAAAATAATATTTCATGGAGATTATATGAAATTCAAGTTTTAATGTCCATAAAAAGTTTTTTTGGAACACAGCCATGCTCATTCATATATGCACTATCTGTGGCTACTTTCGTGCTATAACAGCAGAGTTGAATAGATACAACAGACAACATATGGCCCACAAAAATAATTGTTATTTTAGGCTTTGTGGTCCTTGAGAGAAAAATTTCCCAAGCCCTGAACAATTAAGAAAGCTTCAGGCCGGGTGCGGCGGCTCACATCTGTAATCTTAACACTCTGGGAGGCTGAGGCAGGAGGATCATTCAAGGTCAGGAGTTCAAAACCAGCCTGAGCAAGAGCGAGACCCCGTCTCTACTAAAAATGGAAAGACATTATCTGGACAACTAAAAATATATGGAGAAAAAATTAGCCAGCCATGGTGGCACATGCCTGTAGTCCCAGCTACTCGGGAGGCTGAGGCAGAAGGATTGCTTGAGCCCAGGAGCTTGAGGATGCTGTGAGCTAGGCTGATGCCACGGGCACTCTAGCCCGGGCAACAGAGCTAGACTCTGTCTCAAAAAAAAAAAAGAAAGCTTCACAAAGCAAATGGTGCTTCAGAGATACCTTTCACAACAGGTAGGATTTAGATAAGCAGACAGGCAGGATTATCCCAGCAATTCTGAAAGAGTTTATGTACTTCTTACAGTGATTTATTTATCGCTATTAAGCCAATTAAGCATTCGAGAATCTGGCTCATCAGGAAACTTCTAGGTGACTAAAGCCTAAGCCTATCATATGGTCTGAGGTCATTAAGTAAACTTACTTAGAATAGTTTACCTTTGATCATCTTTTCCTAGAAGTCTTAGTATTCTCAAGAGCTGAATTTGTAACCACGGTGCTGGCACACTGTGGTAATTGAAATCTACTGGGAGCTTTCCTCCAACCACCTGCTTCAAAATAGTTATAAAACTGCCAGTCAAGTCTTTATATCCAGATGAATTCTCCTATATCCCAAAAGAAAAAAAAAAAAACAACTTTCTGTTAATAGTAATGTCTTATCAAATGTAAAATAGACCTGGTTGAAATGCCTAACTTAATACATGCTTACTTAAAAGTTTATGTTCACATTTAATGAAACAGTACTCTAATATGTATCATTTCTTCCATGACGAAACTCCTCTGGCTACCCTATTCAAAGTTGAATCATCCCCAGAGAGGCTTCCACTACTCCCTACTTTTCCCCCGCACACTCACATTTCAAAAGTTCTTATAATTACATCTTAGAATCCTTAATTGCCAATATCAGCAATTAAAGCAAAAAGTGAAAAAACTGGCATACTGAAAAGGGGGCAGTAATACCTCTACTTTGTATGAAAATTAAGGCCTCTTTGCAATCTCTGAACTCCATTTCCAAAAGACTTTTCATGTAAATGAGTTAAATATTTTCTGGGT
>NW_012148618.1:21555970-21558509 GCF_000956105.1 Propithecus coquereli | reverse complement strand
TTGCCCAGCTCATGTTTCAAAAACCCCATGATAATAAAGAGGAAAACTATATATTAGTCTTGTACTTCATTTATAGCAGATAACGTCTACCACACAGAAGCAAAAGTAAAGAAACTATCCTATGTTCACAAGGTAGTTTCCAAGGAAGTGTATTCCTTATTGTTCTCCCTTATGCCTATTTCTACATATCTCCTATTTGCAGACTATACTGGTAGTGCTCACAATAACAGCAAACATCACAAAAGTGAAGTATTTACCATTTGGGTTCCTTAACATGTGTTTGTTATCTAAAATCATAGAATCTCAAGATTGAGATTATTCAATACAATCCTTCTGTGTTCCACTCAAGAATACCTTTTGTAAGATTCCTAACAACTAGTCATTCAGCTTTTGCTAAATTCCATTAAATAAACAATTCACTACCTTCCTAGGCAAGCTATGCCATGACATAAAATTCTTTTCACATAAAAAGCAAAGCAGATTAACAACGCATTTGTTGTTAGTATTAATATTACTGTGACTGCAAACTACATCCCAATGTATTGCCATTGGGCATTAACCAATATTAATTTCAGAGGAGAATAGGTAAATGAGGTGAGGAAAAAACTACAAACTCTGAATAGGCTCAGGAATCCACAGGCCTGGCACTATGTGGTAGTACTAACACAAAACATCAAGACACGTGGATTTGGGCTTAAGGGTTGGTATGCTGAAACACAGCCAAGGATTCAAAAGTTGAGTCCCAGTCTTATCTCACATCTTCCATGACATCTACTGGTTTAGCTGTAGCGCTGACCCATTATTCTTTAGCTCTTTACTCCACAGCATGGAGTTGGGTATGGCCATAACTGCAGAAGCAAAGTTTCAAAAAGTCCAGCCAGGATTTTGCTATTAGACTAAACAAGAAGCAATAAGAAGAAAACGAAAAGGGTCCTTTCGATTCCCAGAACGATTTCACACAAAGGTTGAATATGGTCACCACAAGAGTGGTGGTAAGGAAAAACTACGTAAAAATATTCTGCTGCTATAATCAGATCAACCTACAAATACCTAAGAAAAGCTAATATTTTATTTCCAACAATGAATTGTCTACAGCCATCCTTTGTTCTAAACACAGATTTGACATACAAAACATAAAAAGTCTGAAAGACCTACAAATATTCTACAATATATGCTATCATTTTAGCTGGAAGATTCGTGGTCAAAGATGTCTTAAAGAATACAAGCTGTAAGACAATATTTTACAATCTCAGAACATTAAAAATACCGACTTAAAGAAGCATATGAAATAAAGAAATGGTGTATAAGTAACAAAAAATCTTTATCAAGAACGTATGTGTAACTGAAATACTATCATCACAAAGGAAAAAGATTATGAAGTTAAGGGGCTTGGTCAAAAACAAAATAATTCTAAGTATGGTGATCAAGTAAGTCAAGCTAATAAGGAGAGAGTTAAGGAATCTTACAAGAGAAGATTAGCAAAAGACCGTAAGTTAAAGTTTATTTGGATATATTCTGTTGTAAAAGAATTTGAACATTGTGGTTTTGATATAAAAAGCATCTTCCCAATATACTGAAGCTTTGCATTCATAGCATTTGAACCATTTCCATGCGTTTTCCATTATTTCACTTTATCCTCAAAACAACTTTGTGAGAACTAAGGAGCTTCAACCAACCCCACATACCCAAGAGAAAAACAGTACCACTGCTCATTAGTGGTAGAATTGGGAAGAAAGCCAAGGATTCCTGATACTAAGCCTCACTGTCTCTTAATTTAACTTTATAAAGCTGCCTAACATTCTTCTAAACCCATATAAAAATAAGGATGATCCTACTGGGGATTTTTGTATTATATCTGGCAGTCGAAGAATATTCTCTATCCTGGTAGCATTAAATTAAAAGTATAATAAATTTTCTAGTATAAATTTCTGTTTTGAAGTATATGATGTAGACATCTATCCCAAAAGAATTTACTTACTTAGAATGTTGAAGTTTATCTTCTATTAATGGAAGAACAGCTGGAATCATTTCTCGAGGGAAAATCTGGCTGACGACAGTAAGTGCCATACATACTTCTACTAGGTTAGTGCTCTGCAAGTCCTGGAATAATTATTAAGCATAGAAAACATTCAGTGTAAATTCTGAAACTGTGGATGGCAAATTCAACACTTATGTCATATTTTATAGGAATATCTCTATTTGTTTCATTTGCCTTAATAGAATCAATAGATAAATATCGCCAAAAAGCAACTGAAACAAAAGGAAACTGTATTTCTGTTCTGATATTGGCCAAAGTAGTCTCCTTTATTACAGCCTTTAAAACTTTTACAAATCAATAACAAAACAGTTTTATGAATTTTTCTTGTTAATAATATGAGTGGAAGGTTATAAAAAAGATATTCTGGAATGTACACAATAAAATTCATATATTAATATATACTTATATAGGCATATGGCTTATAAATCATTCTTTTTTTTTTTTTTGAGACAGCGTCTCACTGTGTTGCCCGGGCTAGAGTGCCGTGGCGTCATCTTAGCT
>NW_012148618.1:21554719-21555729 GCF_000956105.1 Propithecus coquereli | reverse complement strand
TTTAATAAACTTAGTAACCTTAATATAGTGTATGAATTAAAATTCAGAAAATACTACACACACATAAACACAAACTCTCATATATCAAAAAACTCATACAAGATAACAGGAAAAGGTTCGACAATTCAATTATATCTCATTATCAATACAAATTAGAAGTTTAACAGGAAAAAATATTGTAAGTGTAGATTAAATTGTGTTTTTATTATCTGTACATTTCTGTTAGTTATAGTCTATTCTCTTTTTAAATGACTTTTTAGATTTTAAAACTTTAATTATTCAGTTTATATCTCTATCCCTTTAATACACATCCTAGAGAAAAAGGCAACAGCATGGAAACTGTACCTGACTAAGAGCCTGGAGATCTGGATTATAATTCCGTGTGTTTTAAAATGAAGTAGTAACAACAGCAGCAGCAATAGCAGCAGTTAACTACTTCACATAGTGTTTCATTTCACCCTCACGACTCTGTAAGTTCTATTATTTATTCCCATTTTACAGATGCAGGAAACTGAACTAAAAGATCTTTCTACAAGCTCAACTTGTTCCAAAATTATCTATTAATAATTCAATATGATCTGAGGAGAAACATCAGATACCCATTACAGTAATTTAAGACTTCATATTAACCAACATACATTACAGTACCTTTACAACCGTATTCACAAGGAGAAGCAGCAATTCATGACTTTCATGTAGAAACAAAGAAACAGCCAAATAACCTATAAAAATTGAGGGGAAAAGTCTCATTACTACCTACCAAAAATAAACCTTTCCCAAGAAGTTGAAGCAATTCTGGATATATTCTGAGTTTTAAGTGTCAAAAATACAAGTTACAGGTAAACATAAAAACAAATTGCAGGCCGGGCGTGGTGGCTCACGCCTGTAATCCTAGCACTCTGGGAGGCCAAGGCAGGCAGATCATTTGAGCTCAGGAGTTCAAAACCAGCCTGAGCAAGAGCGAGACCCCGTCTCTACCAAAAATAGAAAGAAATTAATTGGACAGCTCA
>NW_012148618.1:21523559-21553864 GCF_000956105.1 Propithecus coquereli | reverse complement strand
ATATATACACACACACACACACACACACATATATATATATAAAGCAACACACAATACCTTATTTTCTAAATTAAATGAATTACAATTGTTGATGAAAGAAACTCTGTCTACCACATTAAATGCACTCATTGGCTTAAATTAGCATTTTTATTTTAATAATATTAAAACATTTAAAAAGTACATTTTAGGACTGAGAATATATATTCATATCACGACAAATGCCATGTACATGGAATCTAGATACTACATGCCATTTTCTCTATCACCCTTCATATTGATAACTAACATTTATTAGACAGTTACTATGGGTCAAGTACTTTATAAGCCTTACTTCATTTAATCCTCCCAACTCTGTGAGGTAGGTATTATTAACCCAATATAATAATGAGGCCCCAAAAACGGTAATTTCCCAAAATTTACAGCTATTATATGGTAGAGCCAGGACTCAAACCCAGACAGTAGGAGTCAGTCCAGACTGTAAACTTCTGTGCTGTACTGCCTCTCCACAGAGTCTACCTTGAGGCCTGACTCCCTCTATCCTCACTGTTTTTCATTGTTCTTCTCAATTCTTTCAGCCCTTTCATAAGGGTTTTTTTTTTTTAGAGACTGCCTCACTCTGTCACCCAGGGTGGAGTGCAGCAGCCTGATTATAGTTCAATGGAATCTTGAATTCCTGGGCTCAAGCAATCCTCCTGCCTCAGCCTCCCGAGTAACTGGGACTACAGGCATGCACCACCATGTCCAGCTAATTTTTTTGGTTTTTGTAGAAATAACATTGCCCAGGCTTCATTAGAGATTCTAATGCTAACCATCCCCATTATTACCCAGCCTCGATACTATCTGTGTCTGTTGTGGAACATGGAAAAACAGTTAGAAACTTCCTATTCTCACATTTGAGAAGTAGCAGCATAACCAACTGCAACACTGTCACTGAAGGTCAGAGCAGAGCTATTACTCCCACAATCCTAAGAGAGAAAAAAAATCTTACCAGGGCCAAAAAGAAATAAAGAAAACTCCAGAGAGCAATTAAAGCAGAGATTATGTCTTAGATTGCTGAGAACTCACCTGTTCAGCTCAGGTATCACCCATTCCCAAGTCACCAATATCAAGGTCAACGAACTAATCCAGAGACCATCTCAATGAAACCTTAATTCTTTGCGTTATACAAAGAATATCTTAACTGTTTTGACAATCCAAAAACGGGAAAAAGACATTCTGTGACTCAAAAAATGAAAATATTTTCGGGGAAACAAAGAATAACTATGATTACAGAGTATATCTGATACGACTAAGAGTGAGGTATAGGACAAAAATATAGGCTTTGACTCACAGAAATTTGGGTTCTGGCTCCACCATTCATTAGCTCTGTGACCTTGGACAAGTGACTTGAACTTTCTGAGCCTCAGTTTTAATATCGTTAAAGTTAAGATAAATACTATCTCATAAGATAAAGCATTTAACATAATGCCTGACTTAATGGGTATTGAAATTTATTTATTCAACAATATTCATACAAAAAATAAGGGAGAGCACACTTTCACTTGTACTGAAGGCTGTGCCTCCCCAGTATATAAATAAGTAAGAAGGCATTCTTCATCAGAGAAAGCACCAAAGCTGACCTTAAATCTCAGGAAAGTGGATGGATTAGTAGTACAAGAGTGAAGACATATGGAAGGTTTAAATTATATCTTAAAAAAATGATTTCCACCCAATGACACATATTAAGAATATCTGATGCCTACAGAGATATATGTCTTTCTTGTTGGCAAGAAAATATTTTTCTAAGGATGATTCTCAATAAAAATGACTCTGAGGTCTCCTTTAAAATAAGCTTCCATAACTATGAAATATGTACAAAGTTATTAACTGCAACATTATTTATGAGAACAAAAAATAAAAAACAATACACATGTCCACCAACAAGGATCTGATTGAAAAACCACGGTACATCTACCCAGCGAAAATTATACAACTGTATAAAGTATGAAGACATCAAAACAACCTGTAGAATAATCTATATGGTATGCTATCTTTGGGTAAAGATAGTGTATATAATATGCTGCCTTTCACGTAAGAGAGACTGAGTATGTGCACATACTTTACTTGTTGTTTTCAAAAAGAAACAGTGGAAAGATTAATCAGTAACTAATGAAAATGGTTACCTACGAAGGTAAGGAGCAAAGTGGGTGGCAGGGCTAGAGGTGAAAGTGAGCCAAAATGCTTTACATATTTTAAAAATAAAATTAAATTGCAAATGAAAAAAATTACATGTAAGTCTAAGAAACAAAATGTAGCAACAGCTGTACAAAATAATTATACCACCAACTATCCATATTTATTGACTATCTATTCTTTTCAAAATAACCTGCCTATGCTAACATGGAAGACAGTCAAGTAACAAGAAAGATAAGAAAGAGCAGGACTAAGGCCCCTCTTCATGCCAAAGGAAGCTAAAACAAAAATGGCAGGACCAAAGGTAAGTCTACCTAAACTCTAGCCATGCGATATTTAAACAGGTTGCAAGGTGGCTTCATTTCAGAACTCTCGTATGAAATCTAATCAGCATATTGTCTTCCTCAAAGTCTGAGACCAGGGAAACAAAGGTTTCCATGATTGTTCTTATGCCTGACTGTATGAGCACAACACATAGTTCATGTCTTAGCGGAAGGCAACTACAACATTACATTGTAACTTCTAATTCCCACGTTTGCCTCTGTCCTCTCCTCTGTCATTGCAGGGATCCTCGAAATGAGAGTAATGTAAGTTACCCATCTGTATGTTTGACCACAGCACCTGGCATACAGTGGGCACCCATCGTATCTCTTCCATGAATACTGAATAAATAAATGTTATAAACAGATAGTCCCCAAGAAGACTTTCTGGTCATAAATATCTTTCTACTGAAGCCAAAATTTCACTATCAAAGGTTAATTTCTTTGGATCTGTCTTCCAAAGTCTTTAACAAAATAGATAACACTGAGAGCCGTTAATGTTTTCTCAACTGCTATGACCTAACACAAAAGAAGAATAAAAGAAAATGGTTCAAAATTGAAGGAAAACATTAGAAAGGAAAGAAATAGCGAGAGAGGAGAAGTGGAAAAGTAAAGGAAATGAGAAGTAAAGATAAGATGGGAAAACAGGCAAAGAAATATCAGACTTCTCCCTGGAATCTCTCATCACTGTCTCCTCTCATGGCTAAATTTTGGACATTTCCAAATGTATTCACATCTAACATGCTTCTTCTTATAAATGAAAAGGATGAAGTATAATTTTCCCAAACTGCTCAACAATGGTTGAAAAGTTCCCTTTTGATCTCTTCTTAGGAACCAAAAGAAGAGGAAAACACTGTAAATATATAACCTTTCAGAAACTAAAAAAGCAACATCATTAGAAAGACTTTAGACATATGAAAACTCTCTGACTTATGTGAATTTTCAAGGTTTTGGGTGATAAGAAAACCAGTGAGTATGACTGCAAGGGCTTTACAAGTCTATTTGAAATAAAACATTAGTAAAATAAAATTCCACTTTTGTATAAAGCCTAAGAGAAATCAAAGTTTTAAGGAAAGCAAATGACTAATGAAAACCACTTTAATAACTCAAAAAAATTGTTCTGCCTTTAGGGACCTTAGAAGGGTGGGGAACCTGCGGCCCCAAGTCCACATGTAGTTCTACAGATCCCCAAGTGCAGCCCCTTTATTAAATCCTTTATTAAAAGGATTTGTTCTGTAAAATTTGGATTCAGTCTAAACGCTGCACTCAAGGATCCAGAAGGCCACATGTGGCCCCAAGGCCACAGGCTCCCCACCCCTTCAGGTAACAGATGGTAGGAGCTACCTGAGTGATTACAAAAGAGTTAAAACTTGATTCAGAATATGAAAAGAGAGAAACAGGATGCTAGAGGACATTCTAGAAGAATATTTTGGGTGAATAGGGGCTCAAAAAGTAGAATGATATGTGCACATAGTATCAGAATCTTTACCATGACTTCTCCCACCTCCACCCCATCATCTGATGACACAGATCAATATAATTTGTGAAGAATGCTATTCCTCTATAACGTGACAGCATCAATCCATCTGAATAAAGAACATGTTCTATCCTATGCTACTCTAAAGTGCTTCCTTCTTGGGATTCTGATATAAAGCTGAATCTTTATGAATAAAATACTTAAGTCCTTAAAAGAATTTTTCTTAATAGCCCTAATAGTCTCTGACTACAGAAACAAAATTTTTAAAATGATACCTCTGATCCTCAGAGCTAATACTTGTGAAACTAAGAACAAGATATTTAAAATTATTCTAATCAATTTCAGTTTTCATTCTATAAAGAAACATTTCTGACCATTAAACTGATGAAGTTAGATAGACTTCCCAAAATCAGCTTTATTGAGGTACCATTTACATACAAGAAAATTCTCCCATTTCAATGGTACAGTTCAATGAGTTATGACAAATATATATAGTCATCTAACCACCATCACAAGACCAAGTAATTTTTAATCTTCTCTATAACTCCAAAATGCTATGAATCAGAAAAACTGATTTCATTTATAGGCTTTGAGTTTCTGAAGTGTTACCTTTTAAAGTTTTGGAAATTATAATGCAGTGTTCTAAAAACATACTACGTAACTACCATCATTCGTTTTATATAATAATTAGAAATTTAAGGACAACATTAAAGTATGAAAGTCTTAAACATATACTTACCTACTCTTTTTTCTAAGAGGTTTCCTTGTTGGGCCAACTTGATTGCATGTATATAGCCAAAAGAAGCATCATACCCAAGCATTTCACAATATATAAGTCTCACCATACATTCCTTCATCATTTTCTGAAAAGTAAAATATCTAGTAACTATATAAATAAATATAATGTTTTGATATTTTTATTATGTTCTAATCACTTAAAAGGAATTCTTTAAGCCCAGCACTGAAGAGATAATGTATATATTATAATACTATCAATAACTAATTACTCAATATCAGACTTTATAAATAAAAGTTGCTCCCAATCTTCATTGCCAACTGTATCAAGGTTAATAAAATTATTTCGCTATTTTGTTAGTGGCAATACTATAAATCAACTGTAGCTACTTCTAATTTTATGTGTCCCTAATGTAAAATTTGGTTATAATGTGATTCATATGGTCCTCAGACAAAATTTCATCCACAGCAATCTTACTTGGCTTCTAAAATGCAGCACATCATTTCAATATACTTTGCAAATGAAAACATCCATAACATTCTCACAAGTTGGTAATAATTTCTATTAAAAAAATATTTTTCACATTTAAAAATCAAATTGCACCTGGACTTTCTTCAGAATTATTATGCTATATGCAATACAGAATAGTTTATTTTTATAGGCACTTTTTTTAATAACTCTTATGATTATTATGAACTAAGAAGCATGTTTTCATTAATGGTGTAGCCATTCCAATAATATTTAACATTTTAATGGGGTCTTTCAATATTTGCAATGCAAGCTAAAAATTTTGAAGAGATTCTATAAATTTGTTTTATCAGTATGATAATATTTGCTTTCTCAATACTTATAGCAACAGAGTGAGACCCTGTCTCTTCAAAAAAAAGGATATTTATAGCAAATTTTAATCAGAAATAAAAATATAAATAAAATGCATTTCAAAATAAAGAAAAGGCTATTTTAACATTTAAATATTAATTAGGGTTAGCATATTACGGGATTATTAAATCACAACATGCTTAAGAAACAGTAAAATAAAATACTTCAAGGATAATAATGTTTAATATTTTATGTATGTGTGTAAATACGAAGAGTTTAAAGAGAAACCACAGGAAAATCTTAGAGGAATGAGATTTAATTCAGGTCACTTATGCTTAGAACAATAAAAGTTAATTCATTAACACATCAATTAAGACTACCAAATGCGGAGAAAACAAACTTAAAAGATACTAGAAGACTTCTACATTAATCAGAAGTGAAAGTGTTAACTTAAGTCATTATGTTTCAATGCTAGATTTGTAACATCTTATCTCAGAGTTACTCAAAGTCATTATGGACTTTATTTAAGTAAAATTATACTGTATACATTATCATTCTCTTATTTTTAGAGAAGAAAATGCATTCCCCAATGGAGAAATTGTCTTTACAATTTCTCTAACAAACTGTCATCCATGTCCATGTAGAGACATGATCATCTCAGGGACAGACTACTCTGTAGTTGTAGAGTTGAATGGCCATAATTATTATAAACTCTTCCTTTCAAACTCTGGCTTCCTAACTTATATCTATTTATCTTAGTTCTGCCAAAACCAGATTTATGCCATGTAGCAACAAAAACTGTACATAGTGATGCCAATAACAGAAAATAGAAATCTAACAAAGTAAAAAAAGAGAAACTATTTCTGCTTAATGTTTCTATCAAGTATTATGAAGCACAATGATTTTACACGTAGACACACACATCTAGACATACAAACATTCACATACATATACACACAGATAGATTAACTATGTATGTTTTGAGTTTTATTTGCTCACATATTATTATTATAACCATAAAAAGAAATATTTACATTCTCTAAGGCTTTACAAGTATTATTTATGTTCACACTCATGTAGTCTGGCAAAATTGATCACCCTGATATTTTTACTGAGCAGGAGGGAAACCATTCCCACAGTGGCTTACACACAAAAGGCACTCACCAAATATTTGCTGAACAAATGTTGCTTGAAAAAATCTCATTAAAAAAAAAAAAAAATGGGTCTTAATCTACCTATGTTGGGATAGCCCCACAGTTGCCTGCCTATAGTGGTCACTCATTAAACAGTTGCTGGGCTGGGCGTGGTGGCTCACGCCTGTAATCCTAGCACTCTGGGAGGCCGAGGCGGGCAGATTGTTTGAGCTCAGGAGTTCGAGACCAGCCTGAGCAAGAGCGAGACCCCGTCTCTACTAAAAATACAAAGAAATTAATTGGACAACTAAAAATATATAGAAAAAATTAGCCGGGCATGTTGGTGCATGCCTGTAGTCCCAGCTACTTGGGAGGCTGAGGCGGAAGGATCGCTTGAGCCCAGCAGTTTGAGGTTGCTGTGAGCTAGGCTGACGCCACAGCACTCTAGCCCGGGCAACACAGTGAGACTCTGTCTCAAAAAAAAAAGAAAAAAAAAGTCGCTGAATAAATACTGTTTGAAAAATCAAATTATATGGAACCAAGTTGTAAAACAACTGGGTCTTAATGAAGCTGCTGTGCGATATATTCACTTTCTCAGCAAGAACACAATTATTCTACCTTTTCAATCAACCTATATTCCCAAAGATATAATAGTAAAACTAGAGATCTACAATGTATCAATTCAGATCTGAAAATATTATGTTAAATGATATATCCCAACTTTTTTCAAGTGCACAACATTAAAACAGTAAGATCAACACTGGAGTCCCAGGAATATCATCACATTTATGTAATTATCATCACATTGGCCCTGACTTGACACAGTCAGGCAAGTCTTGTTCTGGTACAACCAGTCAATAATAAAAAGCCGAAGTTAATGTTTGGCTTGCTATGATCCATAACTCATATTGACTATGATAAATTAAATGTTAGCAACTGATTAGATAAACCAAATTTCAAATTCAAAATATGTTGGCACTGACTATGCAAACTTACCAGTGTTGTAGTAGGAGCAGAAACAGTCGCTTTCAGACTACTTAATTCCTGCTGGATTAATTTCTCTTCTTCCTGAAAAAGTGAAAATATTTAAATGCTTTAATAACTGTCTTTTAAAACTGTAACAGTATTTTTTAAAGGAAAAAAATATAATTTAAAATATTTTCAGCCAGGCACGATGGCTCACACCTGCAATCCCAGCACTTTGAGAGGCCAAGGAAGGATAATCTCTTAAGGCCAGGAGTTCAAGACCAGCCTGAGCAACACAGCGAGAACCTGCCTCTACAAAAAAAATTTTTTGAAAAAATTAGCCAGGCACATTGGTGTGTGCGCCTGTAGTCCCAGCTACTCGGGAGGCTGCGGGAGGAGGATCGCTTGAACCCGTAAGTTCAAGGCTGCAGTGAGCGATCGATGATTGATTGTGCCACTGCACTCCAGCCTGGGTGACAGAGTGAGATCCTGTCATTCATTCATTCATTTTCATACATAAATAAATAAAATACTTTCAACACAAAAGGAAGATTATTTTAAAGGAGAGAAAAAGATTAAGTGCTTGAGATCTACATAAAGGCATTTTTCTAACTAACCCTCTGAATTATCCCTGGGGAGAACATTTCCAGGCTAATCCACCAACCCTCCTTTCTTTAGTCAGTCACTGTCCCCTTAATGGTAGAATGGCAGAAAATGATTTTTTAAAATTAAAGGGAGAGGAAAAAAAACAAAAAACTAAAGGGAGAGAGAGGGTAGAAAGAAATTCTCCATATATTGGCCCAGGATAAGAGTCTCACTTCTTCCTTATAAAGTAAAAAGTCTTCATGGAATAGAGAAATAGGGTAAGAATGCAGAAACAGAAATAAGTCTTCTTCCTTGAACTATTCTTCTTCCCTATCCTTTCCTCATTCCCCACATTCTTTCCCTCACTTCCTATCTCACACACACACCCCAATGTGGTCACTTCTACTGTCTGCATTGTATTGTACCTCCTTAAGCACTTAAATATTGGCCCCATTTTTGGCTAATGTAAAGCTATCTTTAAGTTACACACTGAATTAGGAGGTTTGATTAGGTGAAGTACTGCCATATCTGGATGCCTATCTACAGTTACAAACTGCGATTTAAAACCAAAACTAAATTTTTTAAAAATTATATTCAGCATCTCATAAAAATTTAGCAAAGAAAAAACCTTAAGACAAACAATATTAAGTCCACAAACGATGATTTTGGAATGTGAAGCTGACCCTCTCCAGTATAGCATCACCTTATTTCAGATTTAAAAAAAAAAAATTAAACTTTCTAAGTACTTTTTCTTCTCTGTCTTTTCTTCCCTCTTGGCACTCACATCGCATTACAGTCATGCTTTTTAAATATATTGTTGGTTTTAGCGACGGGGTCTCACTCTGTCACCCAGGCTGGAGTCTAGTGGCGAGATCATAGCTCGCTGCAACCTCTAACTGCAGGGCTCAAGCAATTTTCCTGCCTCCGCCTCCCCAATAGCTGGGACTACAGGCGTGAGCCACGGCACCTGGCTCATCGTCATGCTTTTACTTGCCTTAAACCCAAAATGGATAGTCAGTTCCTTGGGAAAAAGGAATGTGTTCTACTTTATTTTCCTCTGTGTCTAACACGTAACCTTGCTCTATAAATATCTGTTGAATAAATTATGACAATAACACATGCTCTTTTTAAGATTTAAACTCCTTGAAGCTTTAAATCAGTTTCCTACACAATCAGTGCAACGACAAAAAGTCCGCGGGAACTTAATAACTTCTACAACTGCTAATTTTCAAAGCCGATCTGAGGCAAAGACTTACTCAGCAAATTTTACACGTGGGGAGAATTACACTTTTTCTTTGCTCAACCCGTCGGCCTAACCCAGGAACCTCAAGGTCCCCAAAGATAAGTCAACAGAAGGCTCAGATGGCAGGATCTGTTCGGGTCTGTGACAGCTAACAGTTGAAGGGACTCGGGGAGAGAAGGAAGCTGGCAGAGAAAGAAACTTTGTAGAAGGTAAATAATGCCTGACGCCTCCATCACACTGGGTATTTCCACACGCTTGACATCTCATCTAATTCTAAAAACAACCTATGAAACACGTATCGGTACTTTTCCACTTCAACGTTGAGACAATCTGTGGAGGGTCAGAGGCTAAAGAGATCTGCAAGAACAAAATCAGTGTCAGGGCCAACTGTGGAAATCCGGCCTCCCAGCTGTCAGTCCCGGCAGGAAAGTGAAGCTTCCAGACAGACGGAAGGACGGGCCGACACGCAGGCAGCCCTGAGCCCCGCCCGAGGGCCAGCCTGGAGTCTCGCCGCCGGGCCAGGGCCTGCCGGAGCGGGGGCCTCACCCTGACGTCCCTGACCTCCCGGCCCGGCGGGCACCTACGTGCTTGGAGGTGAGCGCGGTGATGCCGCGGACTAGGCTGCCCAGCCGCGAGGAGAAGGACGACTTGGCGGCCGCGGGCCCGCCACCGGGCTGGTTCTGCAGAAAAAGCCCCGGCAGAGCCGTCAGAGTCTTCTCCACTATGTCGCTCATCGCCGCCGCCACCGCCCGCGCTCCGGTCGCCGCCCGGCTTCATGCCCGGCTGTCGCCCGCCCGGCCTCCGTAGGCACTTCCTGTTTTTTGAAGAAGAAATCTTTATTCGCGCCCCACGTGAACAAGCCCTGTGTTGTTCCCGACAGAGGCCGCTGGAGGGCGCAAGAGCCCGCGGGGAAAAAGCCGCTCGCCCCAGCTTGCGCGCAGAAGCTGACCTCTAGTGGACGCGTAGGGATAGCTGACGCTCGCGCTTTTGACAGGAGCCCGGGGATGCCGCGCAACTGTGAGTCCTCCTGAGGAAGCCGCTAGCGGCCCGCCCCTCTTACGCTTCGTCCCCCAGAGTCTCCCTTTCTTGTTCGCCGCCTCCGCGCGGCCCGAGGCCACCTCAGGAGGTGCGTCTTCCCAGCAGCCCCGGCAGCCGGGACGCCCCCGGCAGCCAGCCCTCACCATCCGCGCGCCAGGCGCAGCCCCAGCCCCACGCGCGGCTCTGGCCCTGGCGATTCCGGGCACCCTCGGGGGACTGGATGGCAGCGGGGCTGTCCTGGGGATTCGTCCTGCGGAGTCGAGAACGCACCGCGTACCGGGAACGCGCGGCCACTGTCGCTTCCCGTCCGCCCCTCTTCTGGGACTTGGGAGGCCGCCGGGAAGGAGCGGTGGTCGGCGGCCACCCGTGCCGACCCCTACTCAGCAGGTCACAGTGCAAAGGCCACTTCCCAGAAGCCGACTTCGCCGGCCCGGCAGGCAAGGCGAGGTCTCCCTGTCCCACCCCGCGTCAGCGCCGCGCCCTGGTCCGTGGTACAACAGATCGCACCGGCCACGACGTAAATATTTACCTCCTGATGGCGAGACTGTCTTACAGCTCTTACCCCAGCTTCTACCCAGAAGAGAATCTGATACAGTGATTCTCAAAATGTGGTCTGGTGACCTCTGAGCGTCCT
Organism: Propithecus coquereli; assembly: GCF_000956105.1. Taxonomy (NCBI): domain Eukaryota; kingdom Metazoa; phylum Chordata; class Mammalia; order Primates; family Indriidae; genus Propithecus; species Propithecus coquereli. The sequence goes on along the minus strand of NW_012148618.1, from coordinate 21,542,741 downwards.
TGAGACCCTTCCGGGAGGGAGATCCACGGAGTCAAAACAGTATTCATAATCGTACTTAACACATCAAGTGCCACGTGAGCTGTATTTAACTCACGCTAGTTTTGAGCTCGGGGCCTCACGGAGCAGAAGTAACTCACATGTCTCTTCACCTTGGGAGCCCGGTGAACTGTTTTTCAAGTTGCATATAACTCACGGACGGAAGACAATAAAAAATAACAAATTTTTCATTAAGTTAGAAAGGATCATTTTGTTTTCGAAGCTTTTATTCTATTTTTGTAATAAAACACTGTAGCCCCAAGGAAAAATTTTGTTTTCCTAGTGTGGCAGTCAATGTGTAAAATGTTATTTGCTGTTTTCACTCTGATTGTCTCCAGAGCGTACAGAGGATTTTGCAAGAGGCTAGACTTTTAGGTACGGTTAGTTGGTGCAATGTATACTTGAGTATTCTTGTGTTTTCTAGAATTGTCTAAGGTTGGAGGTTTAGGGCACAAATATGTGTGTTTTCAGAGAGTAGCTCAGTTTGTCTTCTGTACTCCCAGTGTGTTCTTACAAGCTATCTTCACTTATACCTGCTCTAATGTCGGTAACCCCATTATCCTCTAATAAATAGGTTTTTTTGAAATCTCGAAGTTGTCCTTGTACCCTGTGCAGGAACATAGGAAAATAGTCCACTTTGTTGAATTGTCTTGTAAGAATATTTTTTAATTTATTGGAAACTTTTATCTAAAACTGATATTCTCTTAAAATTTAGTATTTTATCCTAAAATAAAATTGTTTATACTTATTTTTTAATTTTGGGATCTTCCACTGGCTTAAAAAAAGGGAGATTAGAAGATCTTTCTAACCTTCCTACAGCTAAAGATGCTGAAAAAGATGATGCGATATCCGTATCAGAGAATTCTCTGACGCGGAGAAATCTGGGTGAAACTATAAATAGGAAAGGAAAGTATGACAAAAGGTGCTTTTTTCCCCTTGGCTTTAGAGATTTTAATCATTTATCTTATTTTGTCTTATTCAACAGAACATTTTCAAATCCTGTCATGGTGCCGGTTAAATTGAGGCTTCATTTTGAGACCAGTCAGTCAGAATTTAAAAGAAAGGGGAATTGAATGTTTTAAACACAGACATGATGCACTTTATGAAAACCAAAATTTTCAAAGTAGAAATGAAAAACTCACTGAAGCATCTCAGAGGTTAAATTATTGTATTGGCTGGAGAAGGACATGAAATAGCTGAAAGACTAATAAAGCCTTGTACATTACCAAATGAATACCTGCTAGATGAAAAATTAGTAAAAGAAATCACAGAAGTGCTACATTTCAAAGATACAGTAACTCACCAAATTAGAAATTTAGTGGAAAATGTAAAGACTGAGTTAATATCTCATCTGCAGAATTATAATTCCTTTTAAATGGTGATAATTGTAGCTGTAACTAAATTTGTTGCTTTATTTGTATCCGTCCAGTGTCAGCACCAACTAATGCTTAAAGATCCTATTTTATATAAATCTTGGCAGCAAACATACGTTGTGCTGAAAATAATGTGTTGAACAACTTCTTTGAATCTCATAGTTTTTCCTGAAACAATACACTCGCATTGTTTTAAAAAGCCAATTTCACTTAAGAATTTCTTTGATGAAGCAGGAAGAATTTTTAATTTTATTTCTCAGCCCTTGAGTACATGTTTTAAAAAAAAATAATTTTTGAGACAAAAAGGCAAGTACTCATAAAGCATAAACTCATAAAGCATGATGTATATATAACCCAGATAAGATGGTTTCTCAAGGAAAAGCACTTGTGCATTTGTTTGACTTGAAAGCTAAACTAGCCACTTTTTTTCATGGAGCACCATTTTTAGTTGAAAGAATGATTAACAAACATTGTTTTCTTGAAAATGAACAGAGAGTCTGTTACTTACAGGAAAAGAAAAAATCTTTTTCCTTCTACCTTTCCAATTTCTCAGGTGGGGACCCTGTGAAAAAAGGACAGATTAACAAGAGAAAAGCAAGTTTATCGACATGTGTATGGCCCATGTAACACATGACAGTACCTAGAAATGAGTAACTCAAAGAACTTAGAACTCTGGCTTGCATCTTTAACAAAGAACAATAAATGTATAAAGAAATGATAGAACAAAGGAAAGCAGTTGTAGACTTCCAGCAGTGGGAAACTTGGGGAAGGTAAACATATGGAAGGAAACTAATGGGGTAAGATTTGTTTGCAGATTCATCTGGTGCCATCTCTGGGCTGATAAGAGGCTAGAGTTGTCTCTAGTAAAGGAGAATTTATATCCTACCTTTAGACAGAAAAAGGGGAGGGTAGAGAGAGCTTTTTCCTGCCATTGCTGCTGCTTAGTTAACTTCAGCTCACAATAATCTTTACGTCAAAGAGGAATATTTTGGAGCGACATAGTCTGATTTCCTTCACACTTCAAGGAAAATAACTAATGATATTTGTCGCCACTGATGAATTCAGAGCTTTCAAGTAGAAAAATGTTTCTCTCCCTTGAGTTTGATAATTTCCCAATATGTAAGGAGGGTTGTGATAAGACTGGTGATGATATTAACGAGTGTTATTTTTTAAATTGTATAATTAAATGTGTCAGCATTTGGAAGATCTACATAATTCCTTGAACCAATATTTTCCAAATGATCAATGCATGATATTATGTCTTATATGGGCAAAACATCCATTTAAAGCACATAGAACAATGATTTTAACATAACCTATTACACAAAGTACACTGATGGTTTCAGATTCCACATTGCAACAAACCTTTAAGAAACTACCTCTTGTTGGGCTTTAGTGTTGGGTCAGAGAAGAATATCCACAATTATTTGAAAGGCTATTTAAATGCTCCTTTTTTTCCCCAACTACATATCGGTGTGTGACCAGGTTTTCTTCAGAAACTTCAACAAAAAAATAACGACTGATAATGGCTCCCAAAGATGTCCATGTCTTAATCTCTGGAATTTGTGAATGTGACCTTATATGGTATACCTTGTATACCTCTTCTTTTGCAGCGGTCATCAAGTTTAAGGATCTTCAGATAAGGAAAAAATCCTAGATTATCTAGGTGGCAAGTGTCCTGAAGGGAGAGGCAGAGGGAGGTTAGCCGCCATAAACGGAAGAGAAGTTGATGTGAAAATGAAGGCAGCCATTGGAGTAATAGGGCCAAAAGTCAAGCAATGCCAGCCTAACCCCTCCCAGCCCACCCCCTCTGGAAAAAAAAAAAAAGCAATGCCAGCAGCCACCAGAAGCTGGAAGAAGCAAGGAACAAATTTTTCTCTAAAGCCTGCAGAGGGAAGACTTTCCTGCCTACACCTTGATTTTGGCCCAGTAAAACTGATGTTGAATTTCTGGCCCCCAGAATTATGAGATAATAAATTTCTGGTGTTTTGAGTCAGTAGGTTTGTGATAATTTGTTACAGCAGCCACAGGAAACTAATACAAACCCCAATGCAACAGATTAAATGCAGAACCAGACATGAGAACCCAGCTGTCTTATGTTAAGCCAGACAATAAAGAGTCTTGAAAAATTATAAAAAAATTGCCACCATTCTCACTGACTATTTTGGGTTTGAATACACAGCTGGCCCTCCATATCCACGTGACCCTCATCCCTGGATAAAAATCCATTGCAGAGGAAAAATCTTCGGATAAGGAGGATAGACTAAGGAACTTGAGCATCTGCCAATTTTGATATCCACGGGGATCCTACAACCACTCCCTATAGATACAGAGGACTGATTGTATAATTCTTTTTCATTTAAAAATAAAAAAAAGTCAACATGTAATGGGTTTATTGTGATTTTTAAATGAATTAACATCTTGAAATTGTCCCAGTTTTACCTTCTAATCCAATAAAGTAAAACTGGGAAAATTTTAAGATGTTAATTCACATAAGCAAAAGCTTTTGAGAGTCCTCAATAATTTTTAAGTATGCTGAGGGTTCCTGAGACCCAAAACTTTGAAAACTGCTTACCTAGTACATAGTATGTAGTCAATTGTTTGTTGAGGTAATTATTATATTTCTCATTCAATCACTTCAATTAATATATGAGTCTAGGCCAGTAAGAGTTCAGAGGTAAGGTGAACTGTTGCAAGAGAAAAGGACAAAAGAGTTCTTGGAAAACAGAGAAATTTGGGGAAAAGAAAATTATCTACAACTGACCAGATTATGAAGGAGAAGTTGCTGGAACAACTTCCAGAGCCTCCTACCTTGTGACCCAGGCACAAAAATTATTGAATCCCCACCAATTCCTACCATTCCTCCTCTAGCTTCCATTTCTCAAAGCTAAAAATTGAAAATAGAGCAAAGAAACAAATGTCAAATGCCCAGAAATTAAATACCTGAAGGAAAAAATGGTAAAATTGTGTAGGAAGACTTGCTAAGATTTAGAATTATAGAATATGAGAACTAGAAGAAAATTTGGAGGTCATCCACACATTCAATTGCCTTATATTGTAGAAAGGGATGTTAAGACTTAGATTGCGGAAGCCAATAATCTAAGGTCTGATGACCTTAGGGGTAGAACTGAAATTGTAGCCCAAAATCTGGACTTGAAGTCCAGAGCATTTCCCCCGTACTTAGATGATGTTGATAGCAAAGAAGTTGCATGTAGTTTCCTGTTCTTAGACTCTGGCTCCTACTCCTGCCCTAAAATAAAGGGGATGTGAATTACCCCTTTTAAACTTATGATTTTAGACTGTCCCATTTTTCTGTAAATGTGGACTCTTCTTCCTCCTTTTCCCATCTCCACTTCTGTCCCAGGTAATTTCACTCGGAATGACATACTATCAAAAAGATTGAACCTTTAAATTAAACCCTCTTGAATTGGTTTTCCTCTATTTCTTCTTCCAGTCAGGGAAAAAGGTAGCCCTCATTGAGCTGAAAATAGGGCAGAGAAGTGACTCAGTACATTTTAAGAAGGTGCAGTGGTCCTAGGACAGCAGGGGTAGGGGTGCCAACTAGTATATTCCCCATAGATTATCACCAGCCCTACCACATGTTTTCCAAGCACAGTTGTCTCTTAGAAATATATAGAGGTACATGAAAAGGTAATACATGTTTTTCTTCAGTGCATTTCATAAGCTTCCTTTTAAAAAACCTTTTATTTATTTTGAATAAACACTACAATCACTTTATTCAAAATTCAGGCCAGGAGCAGTGGCTCACGCCTGTAATCCTAGCACTCTGGGAGGCCGAGGCAGGAGGATCGTTTGAGCTCAAGAGTTCGAGACCAGCCTGAGCAAGCGTGAGACCCCCGTCTCTACTAAAAAAAAATAGAAAGAAATTAGCTGGACAACTAAAAATATATATATATAAAAATTAGCCAGGCATGGTGGTGCATGCCTATAGTCCCAGCTACTCAGGAGGCTGAGGCAGGAGGATTGCTTGAGCCCAGGAGTTTGAGGTTGCTGTGATCGGCTGACACTATGGCACTCACTCTAGCCCAGACAACAGAGTGAGACTCTGTCTCAAAAAAAAAAAAAAAAAAAAAGATTTGTGCAGAGATAAATGCAATATGGAGTAAAACACAGTAAAGAAATCAATGAAACCAAAATTTATCCTTTTATATTTCAATAAAACTGTGAAAAATTTTCATGAATTTCAGAAATGCTGGTTCATTATTGACTGACAGTTTGCTACAGGATCTTTCTGGGACTTAGTGACTAGAGATGCATGTAGAAATAGAAATAATTTGTTTAGAAAAATTAGTAGATTGAAGAGGGTCTCTAGGGGGTGGCCAGAAAAAAGTTTAGGCATGGCAAGAAGTTGTTCAGGAAACTCCCCAGCTTGAGAGGCAAGGCCTAGAAAGAGATATAGTGGGTAGAGTTCTGGGGACTGCAATTGTGGGGATTTAGGCAACTTTAAAGGATACAGTTCCACTCTCATGCTCAAGAGGGCGCCAGAGGAGCAAGCTCCAGTGCTGACTGCAAACATTTCCAGCCCCTAAGGCTGGGTCACTGTCCTGGGTTCATTCAAAACCTGACCCAAGTTCTTTAGAGACCATGACTCTCCATTTCTTTTTATTTTCCTTCTGCCTGAAGGTGGCTTCCTTTTAAGTCTGAAAATGCGGCAGGAAGAACCAAGCGAGGCCCTGTGACTCTCTCCAGTGGAGAGGCAGCGGTTACAGCCCAAAGAAACAGCCCTAAGAAGAGTTTTTTTCAGAATGACACATGCTATTTTCTTCCCCCTTCATGACTCAGATCCACATTTCACACAGACCTTTGCCTGTGTTTTCTTTCCTCTGCCTTCACTGCTAGCCAGCAGACTGTGTCCACAGTGTTTTCCTCCTGCTCCCTATTCCGAATCAGCCTGGTAAAAACATCAGCTGTAATAGGCCTGTGTTTACTGGGTAAATTTCTCTAAAACAAATACCTTTGCAATGAAAAATCTCTATGTGACCAAAAGTCCTCCCCAGGACAGCTTATGTTTAACCTAGTTCAAGCAATAGTCCAGGAAACAAAATTCTATTCCATACCACGTATTTGGACAGTCCAGTAGAGCTCCTTGTGAAGAGATTTGACCTATAATACTTTTCTTTTCCCCAAGGAGCTGGAAATACAAGTAGAAGCAAAAACAGAGCCCCCTCTGTACTTAGAGAGTATTTTCCCACATGTACTCATTTTAAAAATCTAGTTCCCAGGAAATCTTTGTAAGAATTTTCCCAGTAGTCTACCAGATCCAGGACAAGAAAGGGAGATAGGCTCCAAATTGAATAAGCAGTTACCTTCCCAGAAGGAAATGATGGGAATTTAATATTCAAGCAAGCCCTGATCCAGAGTATCATGGGAGTGATCAAGGGATAAGAAATAATTGTGTTAAAAGAAACAAAAGTAGCATGCCAAAGAGGTGATAGGAAGTCCCTGTTGAAACCCGAGGCTGTCCTAATAATGTACTAATGACACTGAAAAGTTTGAAAACCAGTGAAAAATGCAAAAAAATGACTCTAGCAGAATACTAAATTCATTGTGTGCCCTTGAGCAAGGGTTGAGCTCCTCAGTCAAGGAAGGGAGCCACCCTTTCCAAAAGAGCATACAGCGTAAGGAGAATGTACATGGGGCAGGAGTCTGGAGTGGGGGGACCGGCATCACTTCCAGACTCCCTCATGTCTGAAGTGTGACATGGTGGCAAGAGCCCCAAATTGGGACCCAGAAGACTTGTGTTGAAGTCCCAGCTATTATCAAATGTGCAGCCTTTACCATTTCGAGCTTCAGTTTCTTTCTTTTTTGTTGTTGTTGTCGTTGTTAGTTTTTGTTTTGGCTAGAGTGCAGTGGTGTTATAGCTCACCGCAACCTTGAACTCCTGGGCTCAAGCCATCCTCCTGCTTCATCTCCTGAGTAGCTGGGACTACAGGTGGGCGCCATGACGCCCAGCTAATTTTTCTTTTTTCTATTTTTAGTAGAGACGGGGTCTTGCTCTTGCTCAGGCTGGTCTCAAACTCCTGAGCTCAAGCAGTCCTCCTGCGTCAGGCTCCCAGAGTGCTAGGATTACAGGCGTGAGGCACCATACCCAGCAGGTTTCCTTATTTGTAAATAAGCATAAATATTGTTCTACCTACGCCATAGGATTACTGTGGAAATCACATTGTATCATGTATATGAATGTTCATGTACACTGGAAAGCATAATAGAAATATAAGAAAGTATGAAAAATAGTGAGAAGAAGATACTTGAAGATATTTGGGGATAGAAGTGCTAGATATTTTTCATTTGTCCCTTCCAATCACCTGTCTGTGTCTTAAAGGCTGAATTGATTGAACTGCATCAATGGGCTCCCTTAGCCTTTTGGCTGCTGGTTGAGTTTAATCAAGAAGGAGCAACAGAAGGAGTTGAACAGGGGTATACTTGGCTGATTGGATTAGATTCCCCTGGTACCTTCCCTGCTGGGTCTCCCCATGTTGGCTGCATCTCTCTATGGAGGGCACAGCTCGTGTCAAAATGCCTTCTCCACACAGTTTTCTCCCCAGACCGGCAGCATTGCCATCAGCAGGGAATTTATGAAAAATACAAATACTCCAGACCTACTGAAGCAGAAACTCCAGGGTGGGGCTCAGCAATCTGTGTTTTAACAAGTCTTCCAGGTGGTACTGATATACACTAAAGTTTGAAAAACACTATCATAAGGAACTCCCTCTCTTTTGCTCACAGGAACTAACGCTGAGATACTGCCCAATCCCTTGCTGCTTCCCCCAAATCCTGTTTACCTTTGTAAACAGTCCTTTTATTATACTCTCCTCAAATTACTCATTTTGAGTGTGCCATCATTTCCTGTAGAACTCTGATGTTGTATACCGAGGGCTTCTTGAGATCTCAAAAAGGAGACAAATAACTGCTTGGCATTCCACCTGTGTAAAGGACAGGCCCACTGACCAAGGTGAAAGGGAAAAAATCTGCCAATGGGATACCCAAATAAGGAGGTCATTGTGGGCTGCAAACTCCCAAAATCCTTTAGCTCACAGTGAGTCTGTGTGTTTCAGGGAAGGTCTCCCATTTGGTAAACTAAAAAATGATGTGACATCCTTGTGAGACATATGACTAAAATCTGAGGTTCTTGTGTGGGCTTGGGCTATAATGTTGGTTTCTACCAAGGGCTTTAGTCTGAAGAGTAAGCTGCTAAAATAAACTGCTACCTGCAAAAGGAAGCTGCTGGTATTTCTTTCCTTTGGCTAAAGCCAAAGCTATAGTGAGCTAAATTCATATCATCCAATATAAAAGTTGTATGGGCCAAGACACAACATTTGAGCAGCTGTAGAGGATAAACAAGTTCAAAGAGTCAGTCTAATTTGAGTGTATAATACCTAAGACAAAGAGAGACTGTTCTAGGTGTTTGTTTTCTCAGTTCTCTTGTCATAGGGACTCTCCTTGTTTCCTGGGCATAAATAAAAGGCAGAAATATTTAACAGAGGCCGGGAAGGGAGCCTAGAGTAGAAATTGAGAAGCCTTACCCCTGCAAGGCATTTCGTTTGGAAATGTAAAGGTTAAGCGGTCTAGAGTCAGGTTAAGAAAGAGGCTTTGGGAAAATTTAGGCCAAAGTATTAACTCAGGTTTTTCTCACCTTTGTGGATTGAATCCATTTTGCCTACAAATAAAGAAACCGGTTTTTGAAGTAGTATCTCTTGTTTACTCCTTATAAGAGCTGGACCCTGAAAAATGGTGAGGCAGGCTAAACTTATCTTCAAATTTTTTCCTTAATCCACTCTTTAAAACAATTTCCCCCACCTACCAGAGAGAGAGAAAGAGAGAACTGGTATCCTCAAGCTGTAACCCGTTTATGGCCCGCCACTTGAACAACATTTCCAGATTTTCCCCTCTTTGAACTTTTCCAGAGCACACTCAGAATTTAAAGAAATAGCGTCCTATCCCTCGGGGACTGACTATTACTGATATGGTTATCTAATTAGCCCTGATGAGCAATGGTTTGATATCAGTAACCCTTTCACCTAAGACATCCCACTAGAGTAGACCAATCTCAGGAACAGAAGGCCTTGCCACTTAGTAGCTGTGTGACCTTGGGAAAGTTACAAAGAAAGATACTTGGGGTCAAAAGAGACTGAAGTTTGAGATGTGATCATTGAGATGTGATCCATTTTCTACTAAAAATAATTTCTACCATTTATTGAGCACCTCCAGGGCTCTCACTAATTCTGAAAGTATTCAGCAAGGTAGTTAGCACTAGCCCCACTTTACAAATGTAGAAACCGAGACTCAATTGAGTCACAAAATTTGTCCAGTTAAGTGGCAGAGCCAGGGTTCATACCGAATTACATTTGGCCCCAAAGTTGATGCTCATTTCACTTTGCCATGTGATTTCCCGAGAGATCCCATTCTCGCCCTGCAATTGAAGCATCCTTTATAATGACCTGAATTGTGTCCTCCTCTCACTCTGGCCTACCACCACCTCCAGGTTCTACCCCTCAGGATACAGCAAGCAAGGTCTGCTTCGTCTTCCACATGCCACTCCTTCAGATATTTGAAGACTACAAACTACTTTGACCATCCTGAAATTTCCTCCTTTTAAATTTAAAGTTCTTTCACTGTCCTGGTGATTCCCCTTCAATTTGTCTGTGTCTCATAAAAAAAACAAAAAAAACAAAAATGAAGCTTAGTATTAACACATACACAGAAAACTGCACAAATTATAAATATACAGTGCAATTAATTTTTACAAAGTGAACACTCCTTGATCAAGAAACAGAAACATTACCAGAACCCTAGAAGCCCATGCTACGTTTCCATCTCTGCATCCCCCAGAGGTACCTACTATCCTGACTTTTAACATGTGGGTGATATATGCACATGGTATATGCACTCTTTTGTGTCTGGCTTCTTTTGCTCAACATGTAAGAATTAACTATGTCATATTGTGTGTTGCTATAGTTGGGTCATTATCATTGCTTTCTGTGTACTTTTTTAAAATTGTGGTAAAATATACATATCAGTGTTTACCGTCTTAACCATTTTTAAGTGTGCAGCTCAGTGGTATTAAATACATTCACATTGTTGTCTATCATCACCACCATCCATCTCCAGAATTTTTTCATCTTCCCAAACTGAAACTCTGTATTTTAAACAATAACTCCCCATTTACCTCTCCCCTCAACCCCTAGAAACCATATTCTACTTTCTGTCTCTATGAATTTGACTATTTTACATACCTCATATAAGTGGAATCATATGGTATGTGCCCTTTTGTGACTGGCTTATTTCACTTGACATAATGTCCTCAAGGTTCATCTATGTTGTAACATGTAGCAGAATTTCCTTTTTTTCTAAGGCCGAATAACATTCCATTATATGAATATACCATGATTTGTTTATTCCGTGTACTTTTTAAAGTATGTTGCCTTAAAATGGGACTCAGTGTCCCCAGGTCTGGCTTGAGCAGGCCCTTTGCACAGCTTGCCACGGCTCCCATACACTCGTTTCAAATTCCTTCCGAGTCTGGCTCCCTTCTAGACAGAGTGCCCCTTGTATGTTACCCGTCCTTGTTTCCTCAGCACCTAGCTCCAAGTGGAAACTCAATGAATAATATTTGTTAATAAACAAATAAATGAAAATATAACAACCCCATGAAGTCCCTCCACTTTACCTGTCTAAGCCTCAATTTCCTCGTTCTTGAAATAAAAGGTTTGAGGGGCTGGGCACAGTGGCTCACGCCTGTGATCCTAGCACTCTAGGAAGCCAAGGCGGGAGGATGGCTTGAGGTCAGGAGTTTGAGACTAGCCTGAGCAAGAGCGAGACCCATCTCTTAAAAATAAAAAAGAAAAGAAAACAAAAGGGTTTGGATTACTTCTTTCTCAGGTCTTGCACACCTTAACATCTCTAATTTTATGACAGACTTGCACATTTTTTTTGAGACAAAATCTCTCTCTGTCACCCCAGCTAGAGTGCAGTGGCATCATCATAGCTCACGGCAACCTCACACTCCTGAGCTCAAGTGGTCCTCCTGCCTCAGCCTTCCAAAGTGCTAGGATTACAGGCATGAGCCACCACTTCCAGCCAACAGACTTGCACTTAACAAGGCTCTTCAATGACCTATTCCAAGGATTTTACTCACAAAAGCAACAGGAATTTTTTTAAAAAATACACTTAGGTGTTTTAGTTTATGAAATTTCATCTTATCCCCCTCGTAACCCTGTGAGGTAATGTGAGAATTTAGGGCTCTGTGAGACAGGTACTTGCACAAGGAGACAGGAGACAGACTTGCAAAGTACTTTATTAAGGTAGCCTTCGTTAGGCGGAGGTTTGCCAAGCTAATTTCTCATTCCAGATCTGAAATGAGGCAGGATGAATTAACAGGCTTCCCCAGGGGGCTGTAGGGAAGTTGTAGTTCCCAACCCAGTCACTAGATGGCTATGTAACTGCATCCAGAGAGGATAGACGAGGAAAACAACTCCATCCCAGAGCTGGGGCAATCCCAAAATGGCAGTAAACCAATTTTGGCCTTTTCTAGGAGCCTTTCTAGATATAAAATAATTAGGAGGTCCTGAATGTTCTGAAATACACTGTAACTGGCATTAGGCTTAAAATGCTATACACTTTGTTCCTGGATAAATTAAAATAATGACCATAATATTTTATCCTCCATCTTGTGACTTCCTGATATTCTTTTCTCTCTTCCTTCTCCCTCGTCCATTAGGATTCATAAAAGAGGGGCACAAAGCCAAATTTCCGATGGGCCCATGATTGAAACACACTGACTTAAAATGTGTCAAGGGACTACTGTTTACCAGTTTACCAGATCAGTAGCTCTCCACCTGGAATTTTTAAAGGAGACTGAGCTTACTGTTTTATGAAAGAGAACACTGTCACACATTTCAAGAACGCTGGGAAACTCTCATATGAGGACAAATGAAAATCCATACAGATAAGTGTTCTCTCCTTGAGAACTGCTGCTAAAATAATGGTATATATGCCTCCAGATATTTTTTCCTAAGTATATACTAGCATATGTTTCTTCTTTATAAAAAGAAAAACTAACATTTAATCTTTAAAACACCATTATAAAAAGGACTACTGATTAAACCACAAGACCTAACTATTAATCTCACTCCACATCTTCTTCTCTTACTTTGAATATTCGTGGCTTTTGGTAAAGTTGTGATCTATTATTTATTTTATCTTCTAAAAATAATTAGTATTAATTTATTTAGGCCCCTCTGAATTCTTAAGTGGTATTAGCATTTCTGCTACAAAGGTATTCTTGCCAATTCCTACCAACTTTCTCTTATTCTTTGGAATTGTACATTTGATGACTGAACATAGATTATATTTTTTAGGTTGATTTATCACTTTTGAAACATATGTTACTTTTTCTATTATCATTACTTCTCTTAGCTTCAAGCCCTACTAACTAAAATGGGATTAGCATGCTTTACTATTCTTCATTCTAGTATCTTCATAGAAGTTCTATGACACTCACATTGTGTTTATTCTTTAGCGTTTGTAATGCCCTGATGGGATAAAAACAGAAAAGCAGAGAATAAATAAATTAATAGCTGTTTTAGAAAATACGGAGAACAATTTCAACTACACATTAGCATTAAATATGGATAAAATGAAATAATGACTATGAATACACTTTGAAAAATACAAAAGAATGCCATGCAAATGTAAATGAATGTAATATTTGGCTTGACTTCAAGTGGAAATCAAGAATTGCTAAAATAATGGCTTGTTAGGATTTACCAAATACCTGGGTTTAAATATCTGAGGAAAGAGCATGGAGACACATAACCAGTATCATTTTCTAAACTAATTGAATGCTCCTCGCATTGTTCACTTACAAGTATTCTGGCTATTGTGACTCTTAACGTATCTTAGTAACACCACTGAGAGAATGCATTTTTACAGTAACACATATATTCCAGCGAATATCAGGGGACATAAATCAGCACAAAGTCTCAAATGTGGCTGGTTTGACAAGACGGAGCCAGTGTAATGTGGCTTTTCTATTAGTTTGGCTATAAAGTTGGCTATTAACTTAATACTTAATTGGGTCCTCCTGCAGTAGAACCATGGGAGCATTCAGTCCTGCAGGCTAGAGAACATGTTGTACCTGCTGAATAGAGTTTAAGGTACTTTAAAAGTCTGGTTATAATTGAGTAATGACTAAACACAACTTTATTATATCAGACTTTTAGAGGTGGTACGCGTGGTGTCTACCTACACAGAATTGTGTCTGAACAGCTGAGTTTGAATCTTAGCTCTGCCATTTATAAACTCTGTGCCTTTGGTCATATATTTTAGGCTTTATGCACCTCAGTTTATTCATCTGTATACTGACAGTAATAGTATCTGTCCTTACTTCGAAGAATTATAGGAATTAAGTCAGATCATACACAAAAAAGAGCTTTGGAGACAAAAGCAGTACACAAACGTTAGTTATAATGACAAAATGTAACTCTCATATTTTACAGATGAGGAAACTGAGGCCCAGAGAACTTGAATAATTTGGCTAATTGCCTATTGTGGCTGAGTTAGAGCTAGAACATAGATCTCTAAGGCCTCCTTTCAGTATATCAATCAGTACCAGTTTTTGACATTATATATAAACTAAGGTCTCCATCCATGACTCATTTACATACAACTTATTACCCAGCCATAAAAAGTCATTAAAATTTAACTTTAAGTTTGTTAGAAGTCAGATTTAATTACCATGTATGTGTAGATGCATTACTGAACTTCCAACTATAGCTGGGCTAGTCCCTGAAGGAAAAAGTTTTTTATTTTTATTTTGCCTGTCAGTGCTTGGCTAAACCTTCTGTGTTTATAAAAGAGTCACATGAAATAATCTAAACCCTAAATCTAACTACTGGGAAGAATCTACAAAACAAATTCAAGTCTTGTATGAAAGCCAAAACCTTCATTGCACTTTCCAGTCTTCTTAAAATAACACTTTTCACCTTCTTCCTACCATATATTTTACTGGTATGTATTTTACATATATTCTTCCTACCTATAATTTTACTATTTACATAAAAAGGACTAGTTGTGGCTTTGAAGATATTTTATTCTAATATTATTTTTGTCTTAATAAATTCATTAATCAATAATATCCAAAAACATTTGGATTTTGAGCTTTTTGAGCTTTTTCTTATAATTTATGATGGATTTGTACTAAGTAATGTATAAAGTTTGCTTCAGAATTATAGGAGGAAACTAGATCAGTATTTTATTTTTCCAGCTACAGTTACAAGGAGATTTGAGGCTAGTGTCTTTTCCACAGAAAAAAATATACAGGGACATATTCAACCTTGAGGCTTTATTAAAGAATGTCTTTCAAAGTCTTTGTGAAGCTGTAGAAAATTAACTTTAAAATGTTCTATAATGGAGAACACATAGAATTTATATCTGAAGATTTGGCTGATGTTCTGATCTTCAGCTTCTCCTAATCTCAATTTTCTAATCTTTTAAATGGGGTTGTTTAAACAGGATGCCATACTTAACCTATAAAATTTTTTTTAAAAAAGAAGGGAAGAGGGTAGAGGACTAAAAGAATCTAGGAAAGCTATTGTTTCAAAGCTAGAGAGTTTTTCAGTCTAGAAAGAATAAAAACCTGACTACTCATTATGGTCACCCTTTGTTCCAAGGAAATTACGCAAATGGGCCCTGACAAAAGGTAAAACTTATGGCCAACCTGGGTCATGGAGAGCACTTTGAGAAAACCTGAATGCAGATATTTTCAGTCAAGAAGCTAGCTAGGTATTCTCATTGGTAAAGGAATTATTGTGAGCTGAGCCTATACTTTATCTCTGCCTGCTTTGTTGCTGTTGAGGTGGAGGCAATGTCTCTTTTCATTCCATATATGTCTAAATGGATTGGGCAGCCCTGTTGCTTTGCCTGGGAAAATGTGTATTCTTACCCGAGAAAGTACTATCCAGAAATCTAAAGCTGAGGCCCATGGGATGACAAAGTGATCTTTGCTTGACGCAGATGGATATCCCACCCCACCAACCCAACCCCAGGCCGTACTGTTTGCCTTACACTTATTTCTTCAACAATATATGAGCTTAACCCCCTTCCTCCTTTCCCCAGAAGTGCCAAAGCAAAAAAGGTTAACAAAGCTAACAGTTGAAATATCTTTATGCTAATAATTTTTCCACAAAGTGGTAGAGATGAGCTCTTGAACTATTTCAACACCAATAAAATTCTTGTTTCCAAACTTTTAAACCACTTTAAACATTTCATTTCAAAGCTTTTCAACCCAATTCCTTTCCTTCATTTGTACTACTTTCGTGAAAGTAGGGAATAGATATTTTAATCATAAAAGAGTAAGCAGGCATTCAACAAGTGTTTCTGGAATGAGAGGTAATTATGGAGTCCTTCCAGAAATAAGTGAAGAGAGAGGTGATACTGTGAAGAACTCATCAGGGGTTGACTTAATTCTGATAGCCATTTCCGTTGGAGTTATGTTTAGAGGATGTTCCTGTGGAATCTACCTGATTCCTGTTTTCGTTGTCTTAGTTTGGGCTGCTATACGGGAATACCATAGACTAGGTAGCTTAAACAACAAACATTAGCAGAAGAAAAGAAATAACAAAGCTCAGAGCAGAACTAAATGAAATGGAAACCAAAAAAACAACACAAAGGATCAACAAAAAGGTCGGTTCTTTGAAAACATAAACAAAATTGACAGACCACTAGCCAGATTAACCAGAAATAGAAAAGACTCAAATAAACTCAATTAGAAATGAAAAAGGAGGCCGGGCGCAGTGGCTCATGCCTGTAATCCTAGCACTCTGGGAGGCCGAGGCAGGTGGATCGCTCAAGGTCAGGAGTTCAAGACCAGCCTGAGCAAGAGCGAGACCCCGTCTCTACTAAAAATAGAAAGAAATTAATCGGACAACTAAAAATATATAGAAAAAATTAGCCGGGCATGGTGGTGCATGCCTGTAGTCCCAGCTACTTGGGAGGCTGAGGCAGAAGGATCGCTTTAGCCCAGGAGTCTGAGGTTGCTGTGAGCTAGGCTGATGCCATGGCACTCTAGCCCGAGCAACAGAGCAAGACTCTATCTCAAAAAGAAAAAAAGGAGACGTTACAACCAATACCACAGAAATAGAAACTATCATCCATGAATACTATGAAAATCACTGCACACACAACCTAGAAAACATAGAGGAAGTGGATAAATTCCCTGGAAACACAGAACCTTCCAAGCCTGAATCAGAAAGAAATAGAAACCCTGAACAGACCAATTATGAGCAGCAAAATTGAAGTACTAATAAAAAAAATCTCCCAACAAAACAAAACAAAAAAAAACCCAGACCAGACAGATTCACAACTGACTTCTATCAGACCTACAAAGAACTGCTGCCTATAACATCAAGAAGGAGGGAATGTTCCCTAATTGGTTCTTTGAAGCCAGTATCATGTTGACACCAAAGCCAGGAAAGGACACAGCAAAAAAAGAAAACTATAGACCAACATCCTTTATGAACATAGATACAAAAATCCTTAACAAAATACTAGCAAACCAAATTCAAAAGTACATCAAAAAGATAATCCACCATGATCAAGTGGGTTTCATCCCAGGGATACAAGAATGGTTCAACATATGCAAATCAATAAACGTAATTCACCACATAACTAGAAGCAAAGACAAAAACCATATGATCATCTCAATAGATGCAGAAAAGCACTCAATAAAATCCAGCAACAAACTAGGTAAAGAAAGAAAAATCCTCAAAAACTTAGGAATATAAAGAATATACTTGAAAATTATGAAACCCATGTATGACAAACCCACAGCCAACATCATACTGAATGAGGAAAAGTCTAAAGCATTCCTCCTAAGAACTGGAACAAGACAAGGGTGCCCACTGTCACCTTCTCTATTCAACACAGTACTGGAAGTCCTAGCAAGAGTAATCAGGCAAGAGAAGGAAATAAAGGGCATAAAAATTGGGAAAGAGGAAGTCAAACTATCACTATTTGCTAATGATATGATCTGGTATCTAGAAAACCCTAAAGACTTCACCAAAAGACTCCTAGAATTGATCAATAAATTCAGTGAAGTCTCAGGTTACAAAATCAATGTATACAAATCAGTAGCATTTCTGTATACTAAAAACAGTCAAGCTGAGAGTCACATCAGGGACTCAATACCATTCATAATAGCTACAAAGAAAATAAAACACCTAGGAATATACTTAACCTAGGAGGTGAAAGATCTTTACAAGGAGAACTATGAAACACTGATGAAAGAAATTATAGATGACACAAAAAAATGGAAAAACATCCCATGTTCATGGATTGGTAGAATCAACATCATTAAAATGTCCACACTGCCCAAAGTAATTTACAGATTTAACACAATCCCCATAAAAATACCAATGTCATATTTCACAGATCTAGAAAAAATAATTCTAAGCTTCATTTGCAACCAAAAGGAGCCTGAATAGCCAAAGCAATCTTAAGCAAAAAGAACAAATCTGGAGGCATCACATTACCTGATTTCAAATTATACTATGAGGCAATAGTAACCAAAACAGTATGGTACTGGTGTGAAAGTAGAATCATAGATCAATAGAACAGAACAGGGAACCCAGAAATAAAACCATCTACCTACAACCAACTGATCTTTGACAAAGCAGACAACAACATACACTGGGGAAAGGAAGCCCTATTCAATAAATGGTTCTGGGAAAACTGGATAGCCACATGCAGAAGAATGAAACAGGACCCCATCTCTTGCCATATACAAAAATTAATTCAGACAGATAAAAGATTTAAATTTAAGGCATGAAACCTTAAAAATTATAGAAGAAAATGTAAGAAAAAGTTTTCTAGACAATGGCCTAGGCAAAGAATTTATGACTAAGACTGCAAAGGCAAATACAGCAATAACAAAAATAAATACATGGAACTTGATTACATTAAAAATCTTCTGCACAGCAGAGGAAATAATGAACAGAGTAAATAGACAACCTACAGATTGAGAGAAATATTCACAAACTATACATCCAATAAAGGGCTAACATCCAGAATCTACAAAGAACTCAAACAAATCAGCAAGAAAAAAACAACCCCATTAAAAAGTGGGCAGAAGACATGAACAGAAGTTTTTCAAAAGAAGATAGACAAATGGCCAACAAACATATGAAAATATATGCTCAACATCACTAATCATCAGGAAAATGCAAATTAAAACCACTATGAGATCCCACCTTACCCCTGTCAGAATAGCCATTATTAAAAAATCAAAAAACAATAAATGCTGGCATGGATGCAGAGAGAAAGGAATGCTTATACACTGTTGGTGGGACTGCAAATTAGTACAACCTCTGTGGAGAACAGTATGGAGATTCCTCAAAGAAATAAATGTAGACTTACCATTCAATCCAGTTATCCCACTACTAGGTATCTACCTAAAGGAAAAGAATTCATTTTATCAAAAAGATAGTAGTTGAATGTTTATCGTCACACAATTCACAATTGCAAAGATGTGGAATCAACCCTAAATGCCCATCAGTTCGTGAGTGAATAAAGAAAATACAGGGTGTGTGTGTATTTATATACACACATACACTATGGAGTACTACTCAGCCTTTAAAAGGAATGAAATAATGCTTTTTGCAGCAAGTTGGATGGAACTGGAGACAATTATCCTAAGTGAAGTATCTCAGGAATGGAAAAATAAACACCACATGTACTCTCTAACAATTGGGAGCTA
>NW_012148618.1:21521158-21523509 GCF_000956105.1 Propithecus coquereli | reverse complement strand
TAATTTTTAGAGATGCGTACTAAAGGTTGTAGGGATTAAACGGTATGACATCTAGGATTTTCTTTAAAATATTTCAGCAAAAAGACTAGATTACATAAGTATGGCAAAACATTGATAATTATAGAGACTTGGTGATGACTTTGTGAGAGTTCCCTATATTTTTGTGTATGTTTGATAAAATGTCTCATTTAAACACAAGGGATATTCTTCAGAGAGAAGGAAAAAGGAATACTCAAGAAACAATGATGGCTGTTCATGGAGGAATTGTATTGGATTGTGAGGCCCCTCTGTCCAGACCTGAATGAACATGGTAAGCAGCTGACTCTCATATAGATCCTCAGCATGATGAGCTACAGGTGGCCAGGCACTTGAAAGATCAGAATTCGATGAGAAGAAACAAGATCTCCATGTTTACCAAAAGACATTATATCTGAAAAAAATGTATTTTCGTAGGTTCATTCTAATTTAGAAGATATGGTTATACATTTCTGCTGAAGAACAATTTTTTTCTCACTTCATTTTTGTAGTAGAGGTTTTTGAGAAATGTGAATACTTTTAAACATTTTAATATCAGGAAAAACTATTGAGCTAAAGGGGACGGAATCATCTAATGTGCCTCTTATTTT
Source organism: Propithecus coquereli (assembly GCF_000956105.1). Classification (NCBI taxonomy): domain Eukaryota; kingdom Metazoa; phylum Chordata; class Mammalia; order Primates; family Indriidae; genus Propithecus; species Propithecus coquereli. The sequence continues at coordinate 21,522,883 of NW_012148618.1, read as the reverse complement.
TCTGTATTTGCAAAGAGACTGTCATTTTTTACAACTCAATTTATTTGACAACAGTGCCTCTCAAAAATATTAGGACAAGATGATTTTCTATTTGTGATTTCCCTTAGCTTGCTACCATGCAAGGTCCAGACACCTAACATGACCTCATTACTGTTGGCTGCAGAGATGGATTTGTGGTGACATTGATGGAAAGTTAAAGCCACACTTGCACTGGCCAAATAGAATCCTACTGTCTGCTGGAAAGCAGCTGGGGGAAAAAATCATTCACTTGTAGGATGCAAATGTAGACCACAGACAATATCTGTGTCCTTATAAGAGAGAAGAGAGGGAGATTTGAGACACAAGAGAGACAGAGGGAAAAAGCCATGTGAAGATAGAGGCAGAGATTGGAGTTGAGCAGCTACCAGCCAAAGAATGCCAGAAGATAGGTGAGCTTCTCCCTTATAGCCTCCAGGAAGAGCCGACCCCACCAACACCTTGATTTTGGACTTTTGGCCCCAAGAAAAGCAAGAGAATAAATTTCTGTTGTTTTAGCCACCTATTTTGTGGCTATTTGTTATGGCAGCCATAGGAAACTAAAACAACTGGCATGAGGCAGATTCTCAAAGAAATACCCCAATGGATTAGAACAAATGACTATAAGGAAATAGATTCTCAGATGGCCTCTATTTGGTCATTTATTCATTCATGAAATATCTATTTGTTATATACTTGGCTCTAAAATATGCCTAAGACTTTTTAGATTCTTTGACACATTCTTATCCAGGATAAATTTGGTTACTGCTAACTCTGTAGGTGGGGGAAAGGTTACTGTAGAGATTCTATACTTTGTTGTGTTATTTTTATTTTTATTTATTTACTTTGAGATAGGGTCTCACTATGTTGCCCAGGCTGGACTTGAACTCCCGGGCTCAAGTGATCCTCCTGCCGCAGCCTCCCAAATAGCTGGGATTACAGGTGCACACCCAGCTTCTGTACTTCACTTTGAAAGCACTGCTATCTTCTTCTGTATTCTTCGTAAGATACCTTTGCATTCTGCCTAACGGGTAGCCAATAAATGGAAATAACAAGAAGTAAAATGGGATTTTTCTCAGAATTTCATCTAAGGCAACAAAATTGAAGACAATGAGCAATAAATACTCCTGCATTGGGAGGAAAGGTGCTAGATACATCTTTGCAGGATTTACAGGAAGATAAAACTCTTATTTATGTGTATTTTGTATATGAGAAAAGAATTATTAGAAAAGGAGTCACTGAAGAGAATTCACTGAAGCAGAGTGTTTCTTTAGAAACACTCCTTGTAGCTGAGCTAGGTATATATATTGCACAACTCCAGGGGGCACCATTCATCCCCCAGTCATTGGAGACTTATATAGTATTATGATAATTTTCCAGCAGATGGCAGTAAAGTATCTTGAGGAGTGGGGTCCTTTTTCTAATTTGCATAAGGTTATATGGACTAGCTTCGCTTCTTTTCATTCTTCTCTCTTCCCACCTTTCCCCAAGCCAAGTATGTAGAGTTCCAAGAGAATCATAATAAATGCTGAGATTGCCTGCACCAGGAGAGACTAGCATCTCCCTCAATAAATGCTGGCTTGGCTACAGAAACTCTTAGACCTGCGTCAGGCTACTTGCTATGAGTGGAGCCTGGGAGTCCTGGGAGAACCTAAGTATTCCAGAAATCTTAGGCAGGATGCTTACTCTTCAACTGGAGAAGTCTGAAGG
>NW_012148618.1:21516669-21521108 GCF_000956105.1 Propithecus coquereli | reverse complement strand
CTTCTGCACAGCAGAGGAAATAATGAACAGAGTAAATAGACAACCTACAGATTGAGAGAAATATTCACAAACTATACATCCAATAAAGGGCTAACATCCAGAATCTACAAAGAACTCAAACAAATCAGCAAGAAAAAAACAACCCCATTAAAAAGTGGGCAGAAGACATGAACAGAAGTTTTTCAAAAGAAGATAGACAAATGGCCAACAAACATATGAAAATATATGCTCAACATCACTAATCATCAGGAAAATGCAAATTAAAACCACTATGAGATCCCACCTTACCCCTGTCAGAATAGCCATTATTAAAAAATCAAAAAACAATAAATGCTGGCATGGATGCAGAGAGAAAGGAATGCTTATACACTGTTGGTGGGACTGCAAATTAGTACAACCTCTGTGGAGAACAGTATGGAGATTCCTCAAAGAAATAAATGTAGACTTACCATTCAATCCAGTTATCCCACTACTAGGTATCTACCTAAAGGAAAAGAATTCATTTTATCAAAAAGATGGTAGTTGAATGTTTATCGTCACACAATTCACAATTGCAAAGATGTGGAATCAACCCTAAATGCCCATCAGTTCGTGAGTGAATAAAGAAAATACAGGGTGTGTGTGTATTTATATACACACATACACTATGGAGTACTACTCAGCCTTTAAAAGGAATGAAATAATGCTTTTTGCAGCAAGTTGGATGGAACTGGAGACAATTATCCTAAGTGAAGTATCTCAGGAATGGAAAAATAAACACCACATGTACTCTCTAACAATTGGGAGCTAGATGATGGGCACACATGGGAACAAAGAGATGTAAAGGACATTGGAAACCAAGAAGGGGGGAAGGTGGAAGGCAGGTGAGGGGTAAAAACTTTCCTATTGGGTACAATTACCACTATTCTGGTGATTGGTGCCCTAAAAGCCCCAACTTAAGCATTATATAAGGTATACACATAACAAAAACATTTATACCCCCTTAACATTTTAAAATAAAAAATTTTATTTCCCACAGTTTTGGAGGCTGGGAGGTCCAAAATCAAGGTGCTGGAAGATTTCCTATCTGGTGAGGGCCTGCTTCCTGGTTCATAGATGGCCATCTTCTCACTGGGTCCTCACATGACAAAGGGCTGGAGAATTCTCTGGGATCTCTTTTATAAGGGCACTAATTCTGTTCATAAAGCCTTCAGCCTCATGACCTAATCACTTCCAAAGTATCACCTCCAAAGATCCCACTTCCTAATATCATCATGTTGGGGGTTAGGATTTCAACATAGAAATTTGGGGGCAGGGGGATACAAACAATCCATACACTTTTATTCCCTTTCTCTCAGGGTTAGTATGTATTAAAGGAGCAGAACCTTCCTCCTTGGAAGCTATGCTTCAATGGGAAGGCAAAGACTGAAGTTTATTAGATTATTCTAGATGTTGTGTCCCTAAGAGGGAAGCCTATAGACATGGACTATTTAAAGTAATTTCAGTCCTTTCTTTCTATGGGCTTGTTATGTTTAGAAAAAGGAAATTTAGCAAACTAAATTTAATGTATGCATTCATTCAACAAATGTTTATTGAGAGCTATCTTATAACAGACACGATTCCAGGCACTAGAGATACAGTAGTAATGAATAAGACAAACTCCCTGCCTTCCCAGAGTTTACATTCTAGGGGGGACAGGGAGACAATAACAAATAGGTAAATACACAGTAAGCCATATGGTGATAAGAGCAATGGAGGAAAGTAAAGCAAGGTAAGGAGGCTATGGAGTGTCCTTATGTAGGGGGAGAGGGATATAATTTATATTGCTTTCTGTTCTAGATACCTGTTGCTGTACAACAAAACACCCTACATCCTATTGTTTTCAAAAAATTTTTTTATGATCTTGTATGTTGACTAGGTAGTTCTTCCTTGGGATCTTTACACAGTTGTAGTCATATGGCAACTGAGGCTGGAGTTATCTGAAGAATTGAATGGGCTGGACATTCAAAATTACCTCTTCATTCACATGGCTGGCCCCTCAGCTGGCAAGGCTGAAACAACTGGAGTCTGGCCAGGTATCACCCTGTCTCCACATGACCTTTCCATGTGGCTGTTTTGGGCTTTCTCGCAGCATGGTGGTATTAGGTAGTCAGGCTTCCTACATACTGGTGGTTTGTCCTGAAGCGAGTGTTCCAAAAAATCCAGGTAGAAACTGTAAAGCTTGTTATGATCTAGTCTTGGAAGTCATGCAGGTGTCACCTCCACCACATTCTATTGGTCAAAGCAAGTCATAGGGCCCACTAAATGCAAAGGAGAGGACTGTATCAGGCTGTAAACACTAGAAGCTATGTTTCACTAGGGGGCCATTTTTGGACATGAGCTATCACATTATTAAAGGTATGGCCTCACTGATAAAGTCATATTTGAGCAGATCTCTAAGGGAAGTGAGGGAGCAAGCTATGTGGGTATCTAGAAGAAATCTCCTAGCAAAGTGAACAAGTACAAAGTCCTGAGGCAGAAGTAGTCAAAATATGTTTAGGAAAGCAAGGAGAGCAGTGTGGATAGAGTAAGTGAGATTAGTAGAGAGAAGTAGGAAATAATTCAGAGAGGGAGGGAGGGGTCAGATGATATATGGCTTTATAAGCCATTGTAAGGACTTTGGATTTTTCTTTGAGTAATACGAGAAGCTGATCCATGATACTAAGCAGAATGATAAGACCTGACTTCTGTCTTAAACGCTTGCTCTGAATTGTGATACTGAGTATAGCTATAGGAGGACATAGACAGAGGCAGGAAAAAAGATATTGCTACCATCCAGGCCAACACAAAATGAAATTTGAATCAGGGTAGTAGCAGCAATAGGAAATAGATTCTAAAATATTTTAAAGGTAGAGCCTTCAGGATTTTCTGATGTTCTATGACGGCAAAAGAAGAATGAAAGATGGCATCGAGTGTTTTTGCTGGGGCAACTAGAAGCGTGGAGTTGCCATTTATTAAGACGGGGAAAACTGCACAAGCTATAGTCTGGGGGGAGTGGTCTTCAGGAATTTGGTTTTGTATACATTAATTTTGAGATGCCTGTTAGATATCCAAGTGAAAATGAAAGTAGAAAGTTTATCAGGTCATGTCCATGCCCTGGTTTTATATAATTGCATATATTAACAAACATTGTGACACTTGAAAGAAGAATATAAAAGATTTGGGTAGTTTACAGCATTCTGGGAAAAGTAGAGACCCACACTCTGTCTCCAATGAACTCCAAGCTCTCATTTGGACATAAATAGGCAAAAGTGTCATGAGAAGAGCACAGGCTTTGAACTCAGGTAGACTTGAGTCTGAATGCAGGCTTCACTCTTTACTAGCGGTGAGACTTCAGCACATTACATAATCTGAGCCTCAGTTTTCTCATCTATAAAGTGAGGGTAATGAAACTCATCTTGGAATGCAGTGGTGGGAATTAAGTGAGCTCATGCATGTAAGGCACCTGGCACTTAACAGATACTCTTTAGATGATAGCTACTATTAATATGCCCAATATTGTTCTTAAGTTCTCCCATGGCCTCTTCTTCCAGCATACATCAGGTGAGGTGGCAGAAAGCAAGGCAGTACTCCATGGGCAGCCCTAGACAGGTGCTGGCCTGTGCAGTTCCACCCAATCCCTGGGACATACCTTGCAAACTTTGGGCTGGGCTCTGGGTGGTAGCTGGACAGGGTTAACAGCAGTGAGACCCAAAGCAGTCTGTACACCTGGTAAGCTCCCAGGGCTGTCCCAGTGAAACATGTGAACTGTAGTTCAACAGAAATATGGGCAGGGAACATATGCTTGGGTCCCTAATTTCGACAGGCTTGCATTAGCTTATTGAAGTTTCAAGCAAAAGAGGTGCAGCAACACGAAGCAGAGGGACACTGCTGCCAGGGAGCATGCCCAGGACAGTACTATCTTGATGCTCTCTGGTTGTTTTAACCTCCAGTAAATATGCTGCCCTTGGGGCAAATGACAACTAGACTAGGAGCATGTAGACGATGCTGGATGCCATCTTCCAAGGGCTCAATTGACGTGAGTCCTGGAGGGATGGGGGTAATGGGAGCACATGGAAGTTTCCCCCGATTATTCAAATTAAGAAAACAGTAAGCAAAGTGATCCGGTGAGAGAAGAAACGGGGAGCAGGTATGACTTCTGTCTAGGGCAGTGAGCAGTGTGATGGAAGAGCCAGGCAGCATGGAGGGCCCCAGGATGTCCGTGATCATGAACTTAAAGTGAGTCTAGTCAGTATGGTTGTGTATTTTTCCCCAACACTTTTAAGTATGAAGTAGGTGAGAGTTGATTTTAAGTAGAGTTAGTATTTTGCCCGGCACATGCTGTGCTCTGAAAGGGGAGAGAGGCAAAGGTGAGGGTACATGCGAGGACCGGGAATGGAAGTTGGCCGAGGAGGGAAGTGACCATGCGATGGGCATGAGGC
>NW_012148618.1:21515245-21515879 GCF_000956105.1 Propithecus coquereli | reverse complement strand
ATATTATTAAGTGAATTTGTTTACCTACACCAATTATGAAAATTGTTTGGTTGAAACTACAACCAAGAAACAGAAACAGATTTTGAAGAGATTTTTAAAAAATAGACAAGCTAGGCTTTATTCCCATTTTCAATAGTTCCCCTTAGCATAAATATACACCTAGTAATATGTGCATGCTTCATTACTTGATTCTTGTCTTTTTGCTCTTGATTTAATAGGTTAGCAAAGGTCATTGATGAGCAGGATGACATATGCGAATCATTTGAAGAATACACAGCTGTTATAGACCTATTCATTGGAAAATACAATGCAAGGTTCACTGTCTTTGAGAATCATGATATCACACCCAAATTAGCATTTCGGCCTCACCTAGTTGGTATCACCAAGGCAACTAAAGTACTGCAGATAGAATTGACTGTGCTCTCAGTAGGTGGCATTTTAAAGTCATTGTTTGATGCTAAGAAAGATCCTATTGAAATATGGAAAAACGTAGTAGAATATCCATGCCTTTCAGCAACATACCAAAAAAAAATGCTTTTTTGCTTTCCAACCACTATTGCTGCAAATCTACAGTCTCCTTCGTAACCCAAATCAAGACACCCTTAAGTCAGGCCACTAATGATTTAAGGGTGTC
>NW_012148618.1:21513717-21514835 GCF_000956105.1 Propithecus coquereli | reverse complement strand
ACTAAACTTTCTTATTAGAAAAAATAGAATAAAAATATAAAGATCATTTTGTAGTTCATAAGCATGATGATTGGGTTTTCACACTCATGTGTGAGGTGTGCCTTCCTCGAACCTTGTTACGACATCAGCACATTACCCATCTGATGTGGAAAAAAAGAAAAAGAAAAAGAAAACATGAAGAAGCTCCCACTGGCCAAATATAGGAGAAAAAGTGACCATCAAAAAGAATATTGACTACATTTGATTATACACACTGAATATATAAAAATCCATGAGTTCATAATATTACAGAATCAAAAAGTGAACGAGATAAATCAAACACACACCTACACATGCACACATTGGATACTGTTGAAACCTAGAATACAAATAATTATTTTGAAAATTGGCAATTAAAAATAATTAAGATTTTATCCTGCCTTTCCTGAGTTAGGTATACTTCAGGGTAACCAAATACTTAATGAGAGAAAGTTCTTGACCAAAGAATTCCAGTTAATAAATATAAAGCAATGATACATTAGAAAATCTCTATTTTACAACCTAATGAAATAACTGATATAGTCAAAGCTTATCAGTGGATGAAAACACTAAATAAAAAGTTGATGGAGAACTTTACAATGAAAGGATCAAACTGTCACCGTCTGAATCTTCTGATCAATAGCTAATGGCACAACTAGTAATGACAGACATGCTGGCATCCTGGATATGATACAATATGAAATACAACATATGTCACCAACTGTGAATTATTTTTGTCAAAAACATTGAACCTAACTGATCTAACTGGGCCTCTGTTAAACTACTTTCCACTTACAGGAATAGGAGGTAGAGGAATATGTTAGATGATACTATGAGGGAGCAGACAAATTCAGAATGTGGGACATTCTACAAGATGACCCATCCAATTTCTTCCTCTATAAGTTAATGTCACATTAAAAAAAAGAAGCGGGATGAGACTAGATCAGTGATCTCAACCAGGGGTGATTTTGTCCTCAGGGGACATTTGACAATATCTGGAGATATTTTTGATGGTCGCAATGTAAGAGGTGCTATTGAAATCTAGGGAATAGAGTCCAAGGATGCTGCTAAATATCCTGCATCCCACAGCACAGCTTCTC
>NW_012148618.1:21511879-21513667 GCF_000956105.1 Propithecus coquereli | reverse complement strand
GACCCCGAACTTGGGGCAGGAACATGGCAAAATAAAGGTCTCCTGACCAGAGCTTCCTGCTCAGGTTCCTAACAGGAATCTCTTCTCACCAGAATGACTACAGGAGATCAGATGACAGAGGCAGTTTTATCTGTTTGTTGTGCTAGTCTTTCACCTGCCTGCAAACTATCTTACAATGATTGCTTTCCAAATGCAATGACACAGCAGTCTGTTTTCTAGAGACCTTAAGTTCAATAAGCTCCTTGCTCAGAATGTTTGCCCTGGTGATTCCAGAGGTGCTTTAAGGTAGAACAAGCAGTTCACGAAGACACAGAAAGGATAAAAAAAAAATGACAAACTCTGTAAGATTTTGAAATCAGAAAAAGTAGAAAGGACCTCCTACTAATAAAACCACTACCCTTGCCTTGCTGGAGGGGGCCTTGAATGGTCTCCATGTCCATCTTCCTGCCTCTACCTGGGATTGCAGCAAAACTGTTCCAGAAAGAGATAGATTTAATGCTCTGTCGATGCCTCAGGAATTTTTAAAAGTTACATATTTACCTTTATGCAGATTTACTCTGTCACACTTTTACTCATTCTTCTCTTGGCTGCTAAGGAGATTCCCAGTTTGGAAAGTAATTCATTCCTTGTTGCTACAACAAACAAACCTAATTTTTAAATTATTCTGTTACCATAAGAAAAATAAATCTTGATAACTTAGGGCTTAAGTCTTGACTTTCTGGTTTTTTGAATTGGGAAAAGCAGAGCCTTTGAAAGGTGACTTGAATTCTCCCTGAGTTCAACTGTCTCACTTTTCCTGGCATTGTGGAATGGTAGGAGGAGAAAGAGAGCTGAAGTCAGAAGTCTCAAATTCAAACCCTGCTTTTATAAGCCGCATCAGCACTGTTTATATTATTATTAATTTATAGCTCCAATTTCTTCATCTACAAAATGTGAAGAAAGTATACCTATGCTACATATAAATCAGGCAACATGTATAAAAAGCACTCTGTAGGTAGTAAAATATTATAAAAGTGTGTTTATTCTTACAGTTTATGCCAAAATGCCCTATGTTGGGTCCTCCCTGAGCTCCTCTCCTTCCCTCCTCTCTTTCCCCAGCTTCCTCTCTCCTTTCCCTAGCATCCAGCTTTCCTCCATGGAATGTTACTGTAGCAGAATTCCCAGAGACTACGTGAAGCTAAAAATAGAGCCAAAGAAGCAATTAATACCAGCGTACAGAGACCCTCTTGCTAAACACATTTCTTGCAGGCTGCTATAAAACTGGACAAAGGAGGAGCAAGACGAAAAAGCAAATTGGAGAAGCCAGTGACAAGAGAGCAGGAGAGGGGAGAAGGAAGAGTACAGGAGGCGGGAAAGAGTCAACTAGAAAAGGAGAGAACTCGCATCATCCCAAGTGTCTGAACCTGTCTGGGAAAGGAGGGGAGAGGGCAGCATAATGCCAACAAATTGTAAAAGTACATAAAAGGAACTGAGATGAACTGAAGTTATGATGCAGTATAAGCTGCTAGGAGGAGTTAGTGAGAGTATGTGATTACTACAGCCAATTACTGGAAGGAAAGTGTAATCACTGTTATATTTGTAGTACAGGTAAAATTATGCTATGACCAATAAAATGTAGAAAAGAGATTTACTTAAAATGCACATGCTCTATGCATATGAGAGAGAGTGTGTGGGAGATGAGCTTAGAGCAACACCCATTCCCATCTGCATGTTTTCCACCCCCAAGGAATCAAATGGCATTCTGTAGAAGCTCAGAAGTGGGAAGACAGGTTTTTTTTTTTTTTTTTT
>NW_012148618.1:21497802-21499674 GCF_000956105.1 Propithecus coquereli | reverse complement strand
TCCCGAGTAGCTGGGACTACAAGTATGCACCACCTTGCCCAGCTAATTTTTCTATTTTTTGTAGAGACAGGGTCTCACTTTTGCTCAGGCTGGTCTTGAACTGACCTCAAGCAATCCTCCCACCTCAGCCTCCCAGAGAGCTAGGATTAAAGATGTGAGCCACCATGCCCGGCCTGCACTAGTTCTTATACTCTAAAAACTATAAAACATTGTTAAAAAAAGTTTAAAGATTTAAATAAATACAAATATATCTCATGTTCATGGAGAAGAAGACAATATTGTTAAGAGTAAGTAATACTCTTCAAACTGATGTGGAGATTCAACACAATCCCCATCAAAAATCCAAGCTGGCTTTTTTTTTTTTTTTGCAGAAATTGACAAGCTGATCCTAAAATGTGTATGAAAATGATGTAAAGGACCCAGAATTACCAAAACAATATTTAAAAAGAACAAAGTTGGAAGACTCAGACTCTAATTTCAAAACTTACTGCAAAGTTACAGTAGTCAAGATAGTATGGTACTGGTATAAAGCTAGACATATAGATTAATGGAATAGAATTGAAAGTCTAGAAACAAACCTTCACATTTAAAGTCAATGGATTTTCTACAAGGGTGCTAAGACAATTCAATGGGGAAAGAACAGTCTCTTCAACAAATGGTCCAGACAGCTGGAAAGAATGAAGTTGGACTCGCTTCTCACATCATACACAAAAACTAACTGAAGATGGACCATAGACATAATTGCAAGAGCCAAAATTATAAAACTCTTAGAAGAAAACATTGTGGTAAATCTTCATGACTTCAAATTTGGCAATGGTTTCTTATATATGACACGAAAACACAGTAAAAGAAAAAAGATAAATTGGACTTAATCAAAATTAAAAACCTTTGTGCTTCAAAAGATACCATCAAGAAAGTCAAAAGACAACTGAGAGAATGGAAGAAAATATTTGCAAATCATATATCTGATAAGGGACTTGTATCTAAAATATAGGAAGAATACTTACAACTCAATAAAAAGAAAATAAGTCAATTTTAAAATGGGCAAAGGATCTGAATAGACATTTCTCCAAAGCTGATCTATGAATAGCCAGTAAGCACCTGGAAAGATGTTCAATATCAATAGCCATCAGGGAAATGCAAACCAAAGCCACAATGAAATACTACTTCACACCCACTAGGATAATAAAAAAGAAACATGATAAGTATTGATGAGGATGTAGAGAAATTGGAACCCTCATACCTATTGGGCAGAAATATAAAATGGGGCAGAAACTTTGGAAAACAGTCTGGTAGTTCCTCAAAAGGTTAAGCATAGAGTTACCACATGATCCAGCAACTCTACTCCAATGTATACACCCAAGAAAAATGAAATTATATGTCCACATGAAAACTTGCACACAAATGTTCATAGTAGCATTATATTTAATAGCCAAAAAGTAGAAACAACTCAAATGTCGATTAACTGATGAATAGATAAATAAAATGTAGTATATCTATATAATGGACTATTATTCAGCCATAAAAAGAAATGAAGTGCTGTTACACGCTGCAACCTGGAAGAAGCTTGAAAACATTATGCTAAGTGCAGGAAGTCAGTCACCAAGCCCACATATTGTATGATTTCATTTACATGAAATGTCCAGAATAGACAAATCGTTAGAGATAGAAAGTAGATTACTGGTTGCCTAGACCTAAGGAGGTTGGAAGATATGGGGAATGACTGCCATTGAGTACAGAGTTTCCAGATGAAAATGCCTATAACCTCAGCTACTAGGGAGGCCGAAGCAAGAGGATAGCTTGAGGCCAGGAGTTTGAGACCAGCCTTCATAACATAGTGAGACCACCCCGTCTCTTAAAAAATTAAAAAAA
>NW_012148618.1:21491162-21497189 GCF_000956105.1 Propithecus coquereli | reverse complement strand
TAACCAACCCTTGAATCAGTTACTGCTTTAGTTCTGAAGGTAAATTATGAGGCTAACCAGGAATTGTGGAGGCTCTGGAAATGACTAGTGCCCCCCTCTTTGGAAAGATTGCACAACAATCTCCCTGACTCTCCCTGACACTAATGGCTATTGTCTACTCAAAAGATCAAGTCACATTTCTCTATGGAATTTCCATTAGGGAAAAAAGATTTTTTGATTTTTCACTGTATGATACTTCCTTTTAATTTTTTTCCCCTAGTTTCAAAATAGAGGTTTTTTGTTTCCTTTCTCTTCCCTGTTTGCTGCTTGCTCAACTTTCTATTACCTGACAGGACAGTCGATCCATAAACATCAATGAATGTGGATGTATGTAGTGTGGAAGTATGATTAAAAATTCAGGGAGTTGGAAACCTTTCTGATGGGTCAGACTTGCAGGTAAGGGGGAAAATATATCTTCCTGGAAACTTGGTAAAGCTTAACTTCACTCACAATTGAAGATACCTTCCCACTCCATGGTTCTTAACGCTGCTTACGTATTAGAATCACCTGAGAAGCTTCCCAGAGTCAGACAATTAAGTCAGACTACTTGGAATTTAAGGCTCCCAGGGTGGTTATTTTTTAAAGCTGTCCAAGTGATTCCAATGTGCAGACAGGGTTAAGAACCCCAGCCTTACATTTAAGGATATAAGTGTATATGCATATTGTGACTGTCTCTACTGTGTAAGCAGAAATCACTCATGTGCCTAGAAACAAAGAGAGAGACTTTCATTCTCTTTGCTTCTCATCAAATGAAAAAACTACTCAAACCAACACTGCTCAGCATGACACCAACTGGCTGACACAGCACATTCTTGACAACCATTATCCCAAGTTCCCTGTGAATCACTACCACAATTTTTTGTTTTTTTCAGTTAGCCCAATTCTCTTCCATGTGTGGGTGCAGGGAGCAGCTGTCTCTGATGCAATAAGCAATGGATTAGGAGATAGAAGACATGGATTCTAACCTCATTCTGCCCTAACTAGTTGTGAGGCATGAGGCAGGTCACTTAACATCTCTGAGACTTTATAAAATAGTGATGATTTTACTGTCTGGCCTATCAACTTTATAGATTTGCATGAAGATGAAGTGAAATGTGAAGGCAATGATAAACCATAAATTGCCATGTTAAGATAACAATATGACAATGTACTTAAGAGCCCTGGGACAGAATAGAACCTATCTTCTCATTTTATCTAGGTACTCCCCTAAACACCTGCAGTTTCCCCTTTAGTCTCAAGGGAGACTTTTTCTATGCATATGCCCTCATAGAAAAAGAGGTGATGGAAGACAGGTATATGTGCAAGAGTGCATCTTTCCAGTGTTTACAAAAGAATACCATGTACCCATTGAAAAAATGAGATAGTGCTATCTGACCCACACAGAATGATGCTAATGATAAATTGTTAGGTGAAAAAATTAAGTTGCAGCACAGTGTGCAGGGTATAATCTCATTTAAAACCATATAAGAATGTTTTTAATGCATGAAAATGTCTCTGTTCACCCTGGGCATTAGGATTGTTTGGGAGAGGTAATGTTATTTTTACTGTGTAGATTTCTGTAGTATTTGAATAGTTTTATGATGAACATATCATTTCCATCATTTAAAAATACATACTGATATGCAAATTGAGGGGAAACAGGTGGTGAGAGTATTACAGCCTAAGGTTAGTAAAGAGTCAGAGAGAGTGTAATTGCCTTACAGTTGTTCCAGCACCTGGGCCCAGACAAAGCATGCTGCAAGGGAAGCATGCAACTCTCACAATCTATTATCAACAACCTTTGAGAATTCACAGAGAAAAGAACGGGTGGCGTAAGGCTCGAAATGGTCAAGGGTTATCTGATTTTCAAAAAGAAGAAAAAATGTAGCTTTTGGAAACTGCAAACTATAAAGCTTGAGGGTTTTCTCCAGGAAGTCTAGAATAGATTAGTAAATGGTTTGTGAACATTCAAAAAGGCACAGGGTAAAGCCAGGTGTGGTGGCTAATGCCTGTACTTGTAACACTTTGGGACCAAGGTGGGAGAATCGCTTGAGGCCAGGAGTTTGAGACCAGCCTGGGAAACATAGTGAGACCCTGTCTCTACAAAAAAATAGAAAATTAGCCAGACGTGATGGCATACGCTTGTATCCCCAGCTACTCGGGAGGCTGAGACAGGAGCATTGTGTGAGCCCAGGAGCTGGAGGCTACAGTGACCTATCATTGCACCATTGAACTCCAGCCTGGGTGACACAGTGAGACCCTATCTAAAAAAAAAAAAAAAAAAAAGGCACATGGTGGTCATCAGCAACTTACACGGATTCACTAAGAACAAGCCATGACAAACCTATTTTCTTTTTGGTAAGGTAACTAAATCAGTAGCTCAGGGCAATATCATAGACTTAGCATATCTTGATTTCAGCAAAGCTGTTCACAAAGTCTTCTACAACATCATTTTGGAAAATACATGAAATGCAAATTATTAAGTGATTCATAGCTGTTTATGAAGTCATATTCGATGACTATATCTGGATGTATGTATCCAATAAGTGCCTATCTTTGGCTCTGTTCTCCTTCATATTTTTATCAACAACCTAGATGGAGGCACTGAAGGCAGCCTTACCAAGTTCTTAGTTAACACGAAGATAGAAGGAATAGCCACTAGCTGAAGTACAGGATCTGTATTCAAAATATTCTTAATTTACTAGAATGTCAAGCTAAAACCAGCAATGGAACTAATGGATTGTTGGGTGGGAAATTTCAGTTCCATGTGAGAAAGAACTTCTTAACTGTAGTTGTCCAACAAAGGAATAGGTAACGGATCCTCAGGCAAAAAAATTGGGGGGAGGTTAGGAGATTGGTCCATCGGATGTTCCTAAAAATACAAAAAGTAATTGATTCCAAATGGAAAATGAATAACAAAGTACTGACAGATTTCAAAGATAGTGTAAATTAATACAGGGCATAAAATTTGTTTTCATAGTGAAAATGAATCCTGACTGGGACCTTAAAGAATCAGTAGATGGGTATAGATACATGAAAGAGAGTAGGTCATTCCAGAAGCAAGACTAACACGGCATTTTCCAGAGTCAGGAAGAGACTGAACTGGCTTTGTGGTTTTGGTGAGTAAGGAAAAATAAGGCTGGGGCCAGATTATGAAGGATATGGAACTAGGAAAGAAGTTTATACCTTGTACAGTAGGGAGAAAGGATCTGACACTTGCTCTGCTTGCAAGCATCAGAAACAAATTCTGGTAAACTTATTGGAAATAAGTTATAGATTCCACACTTTAGCTTTATTGGAAAGATACCAGAAGCTCCCAGAACAAATGGGAAAGCTAGAGAACCGGCCTGGAAACATTAGAAAGCAAAGTGGTCTCCAGGCTAAAAAGTAGGAACTAGAAGAGTGGTCTTGAAGCAGGCCAGGGCTCCATGCTAGGGTGAATGAATACCCAATCATGTTTAATCTCTTTATCACACTGCAAAGGATTCAAATTAGAGGAACAGAGCATTCCACAGCATTCCAAACAGAGCTTGAGTTACATGCGCTTCCCTTAGCTGAGGAAGACAAGTACTGATTAACATTTTTTCCAGACTTTATCCAATGGGAAGAGATAATTCCCAAAAAGGAATTGAAATGTAAAGGAGAAATAAATGCTGAGTAGCCAAAAGACAACAAAAGCACACTATTGACACCATTGGAGGTTTCGATAATGTGATGAAAATAGTGCTATATCGAGATCTGGCAATTTGCAAATAGACTGAAAGAGTGGAAAACTAAAGGCAGATAGTGAGTTCTCTAGCTTTATAGGGTGGTAACGGGAATAGTATAGCAGATGGTCAAAGTCAAAACAATAATCCTTGATAACTGCCTAAAGGTTAAGGAAAAGGAGTGGAAAGAGCCAAAGATGACTATAAATGCTCCTCTTACAGACTAACGGAATTATGGTGATGACAGCTTAGAAAAAGAGCAGTATCTAGGTTGGAGGCGAAGATAATGCTTACGTTGTTGACTTTAGCTGATGCGAAAAATGCGCAATGGGAACTAAGACTAAGCAGTCCGAGAGGACTTGGTTGGAGAACCAGACTTAGGAGGATTTGGCATAAAGATGACAATTGAAGTCAGACCAGGCTATCTTAGAGAATTGTAAAATGATGAACAGAAATAGTTGAAAACTCCTCTCTAAATTATGAGGAAAAAAAGAATTACCTCCCCCTACCCCCATCCAGAAAAAAGGAGTTGGTAGAGAAGGGTTTGGGAATTTAAAGTGAGAGCTTCTGTACTATCAACTTCTAACCATAAACAGTATTATTATTGTATTTTTCCATTTTTATTCCCGATCCCATTTTCTGCCTCTACCCCAGATGCCCACTCTAATTATATGTCCTTAAATGTGTATATGTCCCTGTAAACTATGTGAGTTTTTGTGAAGTTCGTGTGTTTGAATTTAAATAAATGGCATTATGCTGCAGACCTCATTACGTTATTTTTTCACTCACCACATCACATTGCTGTAAGTACAAGAAAGCCAAATTGCTCTTTAGTAATGACTGCAACAGTTGACACTTTCACCAGCAGGTCACGAGAGTTCCCATTTCTACACACTGTCACCAACCCTCTGTAATATCTAGCTTTTTCCAGTTTGATGGATATAAAGTTGTGCCTAGTTGTTTGAAGTTTTTTGTTTTTGTTTTTTGTTTTCCTAGTGGGATGAAATCTCTCTGGAGCATTCAGGTTTCTCTTTTAATAAACTGTTTGATTGTATCCATTCCCCATTTTTTCTGTTAAGTTTCCTTTTACTTATTGATTTACAGGAGAATCATCTATGTCCCAGAGCTCTGCTACTGTCCAATACAGTAGCCACTAGCCATTAACTATTAAGCCAAGAGTTCTCAAGTACCTGAAATATGGCTAGTCCAAGTTAGGACGTACTATTATTGTAAAATACACACCAGATTTTAAAGATTTTTTATTAGTATAAAAACAAAAATTGCAAAATATCTCAATTGATATTGATTATATGTTAAAATGATATTTTAGGTATATTGCGTTAAATAAAATATATTTTAAAAATAAATGTTACCTATTTATTTTTACTTTTTATAATACGACTACTAGAAAATTAAAAATAACATATGTGGCTGGCTTGCATTTGTGCAAGCCACAAATTATATTTCTATTGGACATACTGTTCCAGATATTCTCAGTTGGTTTTATTTATTTACTTATTTATTTTTCAATCCCTCCGTCAATTTGCATCTCTGTTGGTTTTAGACATTGAAACTATCTTCTCTGGCTCTGTCCTCCATCTTAAGTTTGTATATGGTGTCTCATCAAATCTATACATTTTTCATCAGGCCACCACAGTACATAACACCAAGGTCTACGTAAATGGCCCCTTGAAGTTGTGCAGTGACTGGCACCTGCAGGCATACATAGCCCTGATTTTTTTACATCATGGATTGTACTTTGTGCATGTTGTTTAAGAAGTCCTTCCCCACAGTTAGATCACAAAGATATTTTCCTTGTATTGTTTTTATAATTAAAAAAGAGAAAAACAGGATGGTGTTACACAAGCCATAAAAGAGAGTGGTTTGTAATGTCAAAAAATGCAGATTTTAGCCAAAAAGGATGACGATAGGGAAAATCATTTATACTAGATTTTATGATTTTTGACAGCAATGTTATCTTTCTAATTATGTTTTGGTTAGGCAAATGTTAAAATTTGCATTTCAAAGAGCACATTAACAGATGGCCAGGGATGCAGGCCACAAGCATGCTGAGTGACAGGCTGACTCCAGTTTTTAGTCTAAATATCCGCTGAAGTTATTTCTCACAGTAGGTAAATAACCTTGATGTGGATAATAAAGAACTGGCAGTAATTGCAAAGATCATAAGATAATACTTACTTTTATATTTATTCATTTTGAAACATGGTTTTTGGAACATCACTTGCTTACTCTGGGAAGTCATCAGGTCTCCATTCCCTATCAGATCAAATCCAAACTGCTC
>NW_012148618.1:21477716-21478881 GCF_000956105.1 Propithecus coquereli | reverse complement strand
TTTTCCCATGAAAAGAGCCTGTGGAAAACGACCTTTTTTTTTTTTTTTTTTTACTTTAAACTACTTCTGTGGCAAAGCTGTTTTAAACTGGGATATCTTGACAGCAGAATATTTGCACCAAAAAAAGTCATCACATTCAAATATGTAGTTGTGAAAATTTGCAAGTGAAAATTTGAAGGGAAAAGGAAAGCTAGTAAGAGAAGGAAAATGAGGAAAGAAAAGAAGAAGAAATATGTAAATACTTTTAACACCTTCTCCTCCCACCAGGGTTACCAGATGAAGACACCAATTCTGTTGTGAACCCCTCTGCTACTTAGTTATGGAGCTACTTAGCTATCAAGCTCCTTGAAGAATAGGTGGCCAGTCAACTGAGACCACCCTATCCCCATCTGCCCAGACCTTGGAGGGTAGAATCATAGTCCAGGTTCACCTACAGATCACCAACCTTAGAGCCTCAACATAAAGAGAGCACAAACATACCTAGAACTATCGCTCTCTCCTTCCCTCTGGCAAGCTTACTCTTCCTTATCCTTTCCTGGTGCTGTGTTCTTGCCAGAAAAAACTTCTAGAAACTTCTCCTCTGGCCCTTGGAGATCTGGGTGTTGACAAGCATAGGTATTTAGCATTTTATGGGCACCTCTCCCTTAATTCTTAGGTGGGCAGGGATTCGTGTTACTGAGACCATCTCTCAAAATTGCCCAGTGTGGTACCATTGGTAAAGGATAGACACTGGCATAATAATGAACTCTTGATTTTTCTGACAGCCCCAGACTACCTGAAGGTACCTTGGTCTGAGGATCACCATTTCAGAACTGTCATGAAAAGCTATAGTTCGCCTTTGAGGGCAGGGACTCCATCATGTTCGCCGTGTATCCCCAGTACCTACAGCAGTGCCTGGAACTTACTCAATGCCCAGTAAATATTTCTGCTTTCTTATCTTTATTCTTTTACTAGTGAAATTTAACTTTCATGTTCTAGTTTAGTTTAAGAGCTCCTTAAAGTCTAGGGCTTTGAGAAAGGTATCTTCTAGAGAATTCATAATCCTTCATAGTATATATCAAATCCATGAGCTATTCATTTAATGTTTGTTAGTTATTGGATAAAATCCAAGGAAAATAAAAAATAATTTAGTATTCTGAATTACATATTTTTAAAGCTTTAGCAA
>NW_012148618.1:21471544-21477666 GCF_000956105.1 Propithecus coquereli | reverse complement strand
TTCTATATAGATAGGTACCACATCTTACATTCATACCTCCTCATCAACATCTCAGGAGATGTCATGGTTAAAAATAGCAGGCAACGAGTATATACTTGGGTAAATGCTCTACACTTAGCATGAAATGGCTAAAATTCATTTGGGCAAGTGTTTTCACCTTGAAGTAACTCACCTGACCTCATACAAAGAAATATGCTAATGGCAGAAGCAAGCAGAAAATAATACGTTCAAAATGAGATATCAAATGATAAGGTATTTAAAAGTTGAGGTCAACCTCAGAACTGCTAATATGGCCATCTCGACCACAGAAATATAGGTTTGCAGTAATAAGTATTGTAGTCTTCTTCATACCCTTTAATTCAAGGAAGAAGTTGAAAGGTTAAAAAAAGTCAAAGATAATGAGACCAACTCACCTCAGACCAAGTTTGGGATGTTTAGAAATTGAAGTCATTCATTCTGGATTAATACTGAGAATTCCATCTCACTGTAAGTATTAACACTTACTAGCATTTAAAACAGTTAATTCCAAACTAAAAGCTGACCCTCCTTTTCACTCAGCCCCTAACTATAGGCTTAATTATGACTGTGTGAATGTATAATTTTCATTTTTAAGAGTTTGTGATACTTGTGGTACAAGTCTGGGCATTACATTAAGAAAACCAAATGTTTTTGGTATATCTCATGACAGTTACAACTTCAGCAACTACTGGAAAAATTTGCAGAAGCAAGAATTTGCCTTTCAGCATTATAATTGACATTGAATAGAAATGCATTTCTCAAGGCAAAATTTGAAGTTATGTATTTTTTAAAAGTCGGCTGTGATTTTTCCCAAGTCCAATGCTTCTCTGTGTCTACTCCTTCTGGATTTATTTTCCTTCTTGTTGAAATACATTCTTTGGTAGTTCTTTCAAGTATCTATGGATAATAAACTCTCAGTGTTTGTACATCTGAAAAGGTCTCTTGTCCTTACTCTTCAGTGATAATTAATCAGGGCATAGACTTTTATTCTGACAACTATTAAAAATGAAATTTGAGCTGGGCACGGTGGCTCACTCCTATACTCCCAGCAATTGAGGAGGCTGAACCAGGAGTTTCGCTTAAGCCCAGGAGTTTGAGGCTGCAGTGAACTATGATCGCACCACTGCACTCCGGCCTGGGTGACAGAGCAAGATCCTGTCTCTAAAAAAAAAAAAAAGAAAGAAAGAAAGAAATTATACATTCACAGACTCATAATGAAGCTTCAGCACATTGAAGATATTGTTCTACTGTTTTCTGGCACTCATTTTTACTGATGAGAAATCTGTCTTTCCTCTCTAGATAACCTCCTTTAGTTTTAGAATGCTTTTTCCTCTTTCATTGTTCTCCCATTTCACTGATAAGTACCTAAATGTTAACTTAGTTTTTTAAAATCCGAATAGAATTTTTTTTTTTTAAATCCAGGTCGAACATAAATGTGCTCTTTATGTATTTTATATTTTTTTGTCTGAGAGTTGTTTTTGAGCTACAGTTATAACTTCTACGGTGTCCCATGAATATCTGGATGATAGAAGCCTCCCTGTGGTATGGTTTCATTGTTACTTATGCCTGCACCCTTTGGGTTGCACATGTTTTTATGTTTGTTCCTTGGTTTTGGACAGTCCAAACTTAGGGTAATCCGCATTCACAGGTAGCCCATGAGGTTTCCATTGCTTGCAGGTCATACTGTTTTCACCATGTCCAGTTGGTTCACGTTTGCAGCAACTCTGGGCCTTTTGGTTTTCCTGGTCCCCATTCTGAGACAGTGTAGTAATTTTGCAGCTCCCTACAGGCACAAGGCACAGGGCAGCAGCCTCATCTGCCATCCCTAGATTTGCATAATCCCAAAGGCACAAGTCAGTGTGGTTCCTCCTATGGGCTGCAAAGCTTCAACTCCTTCTTTCTGCTATGCTTATAGATTTCTGGAGAATTTATATTTCTTGCTTTTGAGCTTGGGTATATACTTCTTTAAAAAAATTTTTTTTTTAGTACAGCATTTGTGTGTGTGGAGTAAGGCAAAAAAGATTCTGCTCAGTTAACTATCTTGACTGGATCCTTCCACATTACTTTTTTTTTCCTTTGGTACAAATGATCTTAAGAAACTAGAAAAAAACCAAATGTTAACTGTGGCTTTCTGTCTGTTTGCCTTTCAATGCTGGAAGTTCTTAGCCATTAGAGCCATGAAAACAAAACTGGAAGAGGTTTTTTTGTTTTATTTTGTTTTTACTCAGAGTAAGTAGCTTTAGGACTACAGTAAAATCTGAGATGTCCTATTAAAAATGACAACTATGTCATAGTATAAGCATACAAAAGCATTAGCTTGGCATTTATAGATTGGGTTCAAGTGGAAATTGGTCTGAGGAACAAAAACTTTCTGAGATAATTTCCTCCTGATTATTACTATTAGTTATGACAAAAAGAAAACAGAGTAAAAACCAATCCTCACATCAAAATTAATGCAATGAACGATAACCTTTTGTTTAAGCATTGATGAGGTCACATCTAGTCCAGGCAGAAACCTGTCAATCTCATATTGTGGTCTATGTTTAATCGGGTCTTTGTATTTAAGTTCACAAATACTAGAAATTCAATCTAAGATTTATACATTGCTTCAGTGTACAGCTTTGAAGTTATGTCTGCTTGACCATAGGACATGAGGGCTTTAAGGTCTGCACAAAGTTCATCAAAATTTTCTCAACAGGCCGGGCACAGTGGCTCACACCTGTAATCCTAGCACTCTCGGGGGCCGAGGCAGGAGGATCGCTCGAGGTCAGGAGTTCGAGACCAGCCTGCGCAAGAGCAAGACCCCCGTCTCTACCAAAAATAGAAAGAAATTAACTGGACAACTAAAAATATATAGAAAAGATTAGCCAGGCATGGTAGCGCATGCCTGTATCCCAGCTACTCGGGAGGCTGAGGCAGAAAGATCGCTTGAGCCCAAGAATTTCAGGTTGCTGTGAGCTAGGCTGACGCCACAGCACTCTAGCCCAGGTGACAGAGTGAGACTCTGTCTCAAAAAAAAAAAAAAAAAAATTTTCTCAACAATATTTGGTATGAATGAAAAACATACAAACTAAGAAAGCTTTGAGGGTACCTTGTAAAACTAGAAAATAAATCAACACATGAGATTATAGTGAAACCTGTACTGAGATCTTGCTGATAAATTGTTACAATCCTTTTGAAATTAATATGGCAACACAGGTGGCAAAAACCATAATTTTTTTTCCTGAAACCATAAAGATCACTTCTGAGAGTTTATGCTATGGAAATAATTCAACAAAAGATTAAAGCTATGTACATGAAGTTATTCATACATAATAGTGAAAAACAAGAAACTAGTTAAATGTCTTTTTAACTTATACTGTCTTAAATTTCAAGCTACCTCAACTAACGATGGTTTACTGAGTGATAATAACGTGGCTTATACAGACTGGAAACCCTTAAAGTGTAAGATACTAAGTGGTGTTGTCATCATCAAAGCAGTATTAACCTGTCAATCCCAAATCTGGCACTCTGCTTTTAAGGAGATTTGGATACTTTTTAACTCACTTCCGCTGTTCCTATTACTACCAAACTATTTCTTTTATGTCTTAGGTTCAAATTCCTCAAAAAGAATATCTGATTGTTTGGGGCATTCACTGCGGCAATATCAGGGGGTCTTTTGGGGGCAGAGCTTTCACACAAGACTACATCATAGATCTCTGACCAGAGTCCAACATCTACAGCCCTGGTCCAATCAGCAGTAGCAAAGATAGCAAAGTCACATGGTCACTTTTTTTCTTTAATCTTGAGGTTACATGATTTTTGCAACCTAAAATATAAAATAAAAAGTTTCTCAATGAATATTACTTAGTCATATACTTAATACAAGTTGTCCTTAAGTGCCCATTCTTTTGATAAAAACAGGACTATACTCTGTTCAGCATGATTCATATTTGCAGACAGACTTCTAAAATTAGGAAAGGTCATAGTCCAACAGAGAGATACTTCATTATGTAACAATTACTGAGATTCTATAATAAGAAAATATAGTGCATTAATTTCTCATTTCCCAGGCCTTAATAAATCTGTCCCTGTTATTATCCTCAAACTCTAGCCACAGAAAAAGACAAATACTTATCAAATAGACAGAAAAGATACCAAGAGAGATCTATTCATACTATATCAGAGCAAAATATGTCTAGAAAAGAGTTGCCCATGTTATGCACGAGCAAGATGAAAAGAAATTTTATGAAAAACATTAAGCCTGAACAAGATAAAAGAAAACACATAGCAATTATGCAAATAAACTTAGCAAAGAAAGCAGCAGTAAGGAAAAGAGCATGGCACACCAAATGCAGTCTGGAAAACAACACAAAGAATGAAAAACAGCCAGAGCACTTTGTGTTAGCATGTTTTTGATAAAATAAATTATTACAAAATGATAAAACAACAAAATGAGATGTATCAAAGAGGAATCACAGAATTTAGGAGACAAAACTGTACTAATTAGAATCCAATCAGGAGCCAGAAACCATACTAGTTATTTTAAAAGAGAGAGTTGAAGAATTGCTGAAGAATTGCAAGAGAAAAAGAAAACACTAAGATTATAGATATAATAGATAGATGGTAGATAGATATAGATAGATATAGATATAGATATAGATATAGATGGAAGAAGGTGCTTCCACCCCCGGAGCTGGGAGAACAAAGGGAAGAAGTTAGAATAACTAAAACTTAGAAGCTTGGAGGAGGAGCTCCAAGAAACTGAGCATCAGACCTCTGAGAAAGGTGCTGCTTAGCTGGAGCTAAGGCCTCTTACCCCAGAGAAGAGATTCCATGGGATTAGGACCCAAATATCTTAGGAAGGGGTGCTGACCAGCCAATCCTGGGTTCTTTGAGGATGTGTGATGAGGCTGGTTCTGCAAATGTTAAACAAACTATGACTGTGTTGCTGACTGTGCTGCTACGGGATCCGACTGATTCAGTCACGGTTAGAAAGTGAGGCCAGATACTGAAGGGAGCAGGAAACTAACAGGAAAGAAGAGGAAATCTATTCTCCCTCTTCCGGCCTTTCAGTCTCTCTCTGACATTTCCAACTGGAGCACCTCACAGAGGACAATTGGCAAAGCATAGTTCCAGCCTCAGTATCATAAAACAAGAACATGGAAGAGTGGATGTGGAGCTGAGAGACAACGTTCAGTAACTGGAACAAGGGCCAAAACAATATCGTTACAAAATTAATAAACAAATTTGGAATAGAAAGAAATAGATCTAAGGACAAGATCAAGGTTAATTTTGCTCACCACTATATACCCAGTGCCTACCACAGTGCCTGGCCCATAATAGGCACCCAATAGACAAGAAAGAAAAGAAAGAAAGGAAGGAAGAAAGAAAGAAAGCAAGCAAGCAAGCTCACTGCCACCAATGACCCAGCTCACACTTGATTCTAACAGCAAGTTGTTTGAACTTCTTTTGCGCTGTTTTCTTTGACAGTGGACTCTCCTATCATGCTGGTGGACGTGATCACTAGAAGAATAGTCATCAGTTACAAACTGGCACTGAATAGCCAAAAGAAACCACATCAGAAACTTAAAATCATCCTCATTATCAACGAAGATGTAGAAATAGTAAAACATGAAGTCTCTGACAATAACCATGAAGTGCTCACCTTCTACATTGTCAGCCATGAATCTTACTGATACCATAGAATATATTTCAAAAATTTTCTATGATGTTCTTTGCCATTATTCTAATATAAAACTATTCTCCTTTTTCCTGCAGTGTGATTTGCACCGTTTGTTACTATCTGACTGATATCTTCTTATTCTGTGTAACATTAGTATAACTTCCAGAAGAATCAATAAGTAGTCAAGGGTTTCTTTTAGGGATATTTCTTTATGTGTATTTTTAAGCTTTGGGAGTTTTTGGCATCATTCATTGTGTTCAGGTTCTAAACTGAACTTAATTGGCATATATAAACTGTCACATTTAAGGGAGACCTTCATTGCTTCATACTAAAAACTTGTCACAGTACGGAATCTACTGAGTGTTGGGAGCTGCTTCCTCACCTGTTCAGAAGAATACCAAAACAGAAACTGTAGTTTTCATATTTGATTGTTTTTTTT
>NW_012148618.1:21459602-21461554 GCF_000956105.1 Propithecus coquereli | reverse complement strand
TTTATCTAACTCCAATTTTGACAATGTCTGGCTTTTTTGATGATGATCTTAGTGGCTTTTTGGAACTAAAACAATAATGCAACACAAGTTAATGAATCCCCTGGTGCTGTCCAGCACACAGTCCACATTTTGATAAAATGCTACATGACTCCATAATAGAAATGCATCCTCTAAAAGTCTCCAATTCCTCTTTTGCTACACCCCTTGTAATACTCTGGATTCTCAAAAATAAATCTCAGGATCCATTCTAATGAATGGAATAGTCATAAAAGATAACGCACTTTGACCAGCAATTTCACAAATTTGTTTTTAAATTTCTTCAAAGCTCTTAGGTGTGGATGGTGACAAGAGCACAAGCCTTGAAGTGAGACAGCTTTGGGAATGAATTCTAGCTCTTCTTTTATGGCCTTAAGCAAGTTGCTTAATCGTCCTTCAATTTAATTTCCTCAACAAGACCGTTGCAAAGAAATGAATGAGATAATATGTATCTGGTGGAGAAACAGATGTTAATCTGTGTCTTGCTTAGGCATTTTTGCTTTACGCATCCAAGGAAAGTAGCCAAGTTTACTTCAGGGAGTGGTTAATGGCTTTGATGTTACCAGGCCAAAATTAAAAGTTACCTGACACCAGAGCACAGCCTTCCGCCTAGACTCGGGGGTGATATTGCTGGATTGTCCCAGGTGGCAAGAGACACCAAACGGTTGGGAGAAGTTGACCAACACTGAAGAGAGAGCCATTTGGAGAATATCTATGTTTAGGGGAATATGTTTATGGGTTTCAAGAAAATCAGAGACATGTGCCTACTCTTACAAAGTAGTTGGGTCCAGGGCCTCTGATGGTGATGGCTGACGTGGCAGTATGCTGCACCTCAAGGGGCAAGAAGGGTTGGCCACTAGACTCCAAGGCTCCCAATTTTAGTATAGATCCCTGCCTCAATCTTTGCTCAGAAGTAGTGGAGGGTGCAGTGGGATGCACCTGTAGTCTCAGCTACTCAAGAGGCTAAGGTGGAGGATCGCTTGAGTCTAGAAGTTCAAGACCAACCTGGGCAACCTAATGAAACCCTCATCTCAAAAAGAAAGTAGTGAAAAAAAAAAAAAGTAGTGGAATTACCCACTCACAAGGACAGAACCACTTGCAAACCTGGGACAGATGAGCTCTTGCTCTGGGTCCCATATTAGAGGGCCCTGCTCTGGCTCTGCATGGACTGTGTCCCTTTTTATGGAGCAAGAGGTCTGCAAGGGACATGCCCACCTGGAGCCCATACCTCACCCTTCTAGACCATGCTCCACATAATTGTGACCCCAGAATTCCCAGCCCAAATGGCCCAAGACTGTGTCCAGGTCTTGAGCCAGCCTCTTTCCAGGGTCTATCTTCCTGAAAGCAACCATGTCCCTGTGTATACACCTCACCTGAAGGACAGTTAAAAGGTGACTTTTTGGCAGGGATAGGGGTTGGCGAACAGAGCGTGGATGTGTAAGATGGGCTACAGACACCTATGCATGCAACTTCCCTTATTATACAGGACTGAGCTGGGGTGGGAAGAGAAAGAGGAGAAGTGTAAGAAAGAAAAAGCACCAAGTTTATAGGGAAAACAAACCATTTTTCTCTATACTTACACCACTGTCAACACTTCATATCTGACAACAGATTTGGGGGGGTGGTCCCACACCAAGCAATTCTCTAGTTCTCTGTGGAGAATTATAGGACATCGACTGAATGTCCTACAGTTTAACTCAATTCTGACACTATCTAATGAGAGTTAGTGCAGAGCCCACAGGTTAAGGGCACAATCCTACAAGACTGTCCCCCACATCAAACACCAACCACAAGTCCAGGTTGTCACCTGTGCTTCCTATGGACTGGCTGTAAGTTAGAGGTTCCCATGACCTCCTCCTCAGGTTCAAGCATTTGCTAGAATGACTCATAGAACTCAGGGAAACACTTTGCTTATT
>NW_012148618.1:21456198-21459552 GCF_000956105.1 Propithecus coquereli | reverse complement strand
AAGTATAAAGGGGTCCTGAGACCAAAAAGTTTGAGAATTGCTGGTCCAGTTTATAGGGTGATCAGACTAAACCCATTAAGATGCTAGCAAACTGACATTTCTATCTTTGAATTCTATCCATTACCTCAGGTAAGGATTAGCCAAGCTCTTCTAAATCCAGATAACCCAAAATTGTCTGTGAATGTAAACAGTTGTGTAAAATGTGAGTTAAGTAATACTTGCTGATAAATAATTCTGACTCTGCAAACTTCTGGGCCAGACTTCATTGCTACTGGATCAAAATTCCTGCCCGCACATAGAGGATGGTAATTGAATATCTTAACACAAATTAGGGGTTAGGAAGAAAAATACTCTTTAATTGTGCACCTTATCTATTCTGCGGTCACTTAAATATAACCCACTAACTATAGAGTTCTTATTCTACTTAAACATACAATTTTAAAACCATTATCCAGCAGTATAATTTGCAAAGGCAGTGTAAAGACTAGTTATGCAACAGCAACTTCAGAAATATAGTCATAGTTTAAGATAGGTCACTCCAGTCTTCTCATTAGTCTGCATAACATTTTGCTTTCTGAAAGCTCCATAAGAAAAAATGTTACTGATAAATGCTGACTGAAATGAAATGTCTTAATTTTTTCTTTTTCAGGAAATCAAAGTACCTTCTGGCATAGAGGTTAAAAACATAAATTTGGGAGACGTGCAGACCTGCATTCCAATTTCAGCTGAGATACTTAGCAGTTGTGCAACCTCAGGCAAATTGCTTACCCTCTTTAAATCTGTTTACCCATCAGTAAAATGGGGATACTAATACCTTTACTCAATAGATTAAGAAAGAATTAAGGTAAGTAACGGGTAAAAAAGCAATTAGGCCAGAGCCAGATCCATACTGAGCATCTGCTAAATATTAGCTACAATTTCAAATACTATTATTGACCCCCATTCCAGGATTGGACTAGTTCTAAGTAGAAGTGAGAGAGAAACCAATTGCCTTCTTATTATCAATCATTTTTCCTCTCCCCTTAGGAAATACTAAGAACTGTAGAAAAGGGAAAGTGGGCACTCTTCTGTCCTTTAAAAGCAAAGGAAGTCTGCTCCAGCACTCTTTCATAGATTCTGAAATGAACTTTTATTTTTTTACATGATAACACCTCTGTGATTGGGATATGTCTTATAATGGATGGTACATATTGCATTGCTTAACTGGAAGGGTTTTTTTTCTTTCTTAATGCTAAATAAAATAATGGTATAGTTTACAATTCATGGGACTTAGATTCAATGAAATATAGTAATGGAGTTTTCTAGTACAAAATACTAAAAGCACCCAAATAATCCCCCAATGTACATCCTCTGTCATTGCACTTTCACACTGTCCTGTGATCTGTCCCCCAGCCCTCAGACCTAAAATGCTTACTGTCTGGCACAAAGATGTTGCTTAGATTTGTTGAGTAACTGCATGCATGGGCTTGATCTGACCTTATTCACCACTCATACTGTGAGTCTCTGAAAAGGTGTAACCAAAAAGAGTCTATTTCTCTTTTCTCGGAATTCAATAGTCTTTAATTATATAGTGTCCGGTGTTGCTTATACTTGTTTCGTGCATGTGAATCTCATCTATTCAGCTGTAGTGTAAGCTTGTCAAGACAAGGATTGGCTGAGTCTGATAAACGCTTTGTCTTCCCTACAGTGCTGGCGACACATCATTTACTGATGCTCTTTGACTTACAATTGGGTTATGGCTCAATTTCCCATCATTAATTGATAAGATTATAAATTGAAAATGCATTTAATATACCTAACCTACCGAATATCATAGCTTAGCCTAGTCTATGTTACATTTGTTCGGAACACTTACATTAGCCTACAGTCAGGCAAAATCATCTAACACAAAGCCCATTTTCATAATAAAGTGTTGAATATCTTATTTATTTAGTTATATTTAGAGACAAGGTCTTACTCTATCACCTGGGCTAGAATACAGTGGCACAATCACAGCTCATTGCAACTTCAAACTCCTGGGCTCAAGTGATTCTCCTGCCTCAGCTTCCCAAATACCTAGGACTACAGGCATGTGCCTCCACACCCAGATAATTTTTTAAAAATTTTATAGAGATGGGGTCTCACTGTGTCACCGAGGCTGGTCTCAAACTCCTAGGCTCAATCCATCATCCCTCCTCAGCCTCCCAAAGTGCTGGGATTCTAGGCATGAGCCACTGCACTGGGCCTCATGTAATTTATTGAATACTGTACATTGCTTCAAAATTGTGATGATTTCACACCATAATAAAGTTGAAAAATCATAAGTCAAACCATTGTTAGTAGGGGACTGTCTGTACTTAATGATCAATTGCCTAAAAATTTTTTTTTAATCCTGTATGAGATCATATTCCTGCCAGTCTGACGCCCCTAGAATCTTCGGTAGGGGATTGTTTGAATTCCTTGGGCAACTCTAACAGTTCAAAGCTCAGAGAGCCTCTTCCTCCACAACTACTGGTTGTTAACAAAGCTTGTATCTGTTGGTCAGGAGAGTCAGACCTACAGTGAAAGAATTATAAACTGTAGAATAGATGGTCTCAGGCATAGCTGGTGTAGTCCGTGCACCGGTGACTCACAACCTCTCTGATCGTTTTCGATGAGTTTGGCGTCCGTCTCTCAGTTTCTATTTGCTTTGCTTTCAATCAACTTGCTTTGCTGGTACTCCCAGAAATCCAGAATTGCCCCAAGGGAACCATAGCCATTGCCTTCTGTTGTCTGAGTATGAAAGCCCAGCTCTTGTGCCTCAAGGCTAGATAAACTTTGAGGTGTGCCTTACGCTCCAGGGCTCCCCACAGGATCTGAAATTGTACCCTCGCTTGGCTTCTTTCCCCCTTCCCTATCCTACCTCCCCCATTCTCTTTAAAGCAGTTTGTGAGGCAATTAGGATCCGGACTTAATAGTGTCTGGGTTTTAGCATAAAAATGATGAAAAAATGTTTTGTGCTCCACGATTTAAAATTTTACAGTATAATAAATCCTTGTTACTCATCCTGGATGGATATCCTTGAAACTCACAGTGAGCAATATAAACTATCAACAAAACCAGACCTCACCTCGGGAGTCTTTCTGCCCTGCCCTTTAGGAGGACATGTTCTGGCCTGAGCAGGATGATAGGATAAGGAAACAAACAAGAGGACAGCAAACAGTAAGAACTAACCAAACATTTCACAGTCAGTTCTAATTTATTTACACCATGACATTTATCTAACTCCAATTTTGACAATGTCTGGCTTTTTTGATGATGATCTTAGTGGCTTTTTGGAACTAAAACAATAATGCAACACAAGTTAATGAATCCCCTGGTGCTGTCCAGCACACA
>NW_012148618.1:21447512-21452835 GCF_000956105.1 Propithecus coquereli | reverse complement strand
TGAAAACTTCAGAGTTTCCTGAGCCCTGTATGTGAAACCACTTCTATTTCAGAAACCACAGCGTTGGGGTTCTAGACCTTCTCTGCCTAGATGTAACTGTCCTACCCTTCATCGTACAGCTCTGTTCATTGATCATGCCCACATTTAACATGGTACCTGCCTTCTCTCTCATCTTAGCTGCAATCCTAGGCTTAGAAATCCCACTTACAAAGCGTTCATCACCAGGTGTCTGCACAGCAGACGTAGCTTTTGATGTCTGGACCAGAAAGTGTACTCCTACTGTTACCCTTCAGGACACTTTATTCAGAGAAGAGTTATAGAAAGAGGAAGTTCATCTAAAAGGCATCTCCTTTCTTGGCAGCCTGAAGTCTGAAGAGCACTGTTTTAAAGATTTTCGGTAAGTCTTCATGTACCTCTTTGCATTTCTCAGCTCCCCTCCATCTGCAGATTATACACCCACTCTCTGAGGACTGAAAACCATATGGTCTCCATTCTGTTGTTGGGCTGTGATCACTATTGGGGCTAGAATTTTATTAGTCTGAATTTGACCACCTTCCATGTGTTAACTAGCTTAGTAATGTAGCTACACTGAAATTCAACTAGAATCATGCTCGGTAAGCTCCTGATCTATATACTGGAGGCTGCTTGAAGGAAAGAATTGTGACTTTTGGTTCTGTATTCTCAGTACTTAACATCCTGCCTGGCACACAGTAAAATAGTAAGTAGTCCCTCCCTCCTAAAGACAGGTTCAGTCAAGAAGTGTAAAGGATCTAAGATTTTACTCTATTTGCAAGTTAACGAGTTAGCCTGTCATAGTTTCATGAATGCTGGTAGAAGATGTGAGACTCCTGGGTCTGAGATAAAAATAATTTATTACTCACAGCAATAGCAGTAGCTATAGTATCTGCATTTTTTGAGTTCAGTTCCCCAAGTCCCAGTTCCCACAAGGTAATGTGAATAGTGTCAGTTAACAGACAACCCTGAGCTACAGAATCTGAATCTTTTTTTCTACATTTTTATGGTTTTATTTAACACAAATAAAACTTGCACGTGAGCTGTGTCAAAGAACAAAATTTCAACAAATTGAATATCAAAGATCTGATTGGCTTTTATTAGCAATTGATGAACAAGGCAACATCCAGCCTACAAAATAGAAAGGCGCTCTGACAAGGTAAACAGAGTGGGTGAGTTTAGTAAGCAGAAACAAAAGTAGAGGAAAATAGAAACAAGAAACAAACAGCAGATGGGTTGTTTCAAGGTTTCTTTTAGGGACATAGTGAAATCTTGTTGGCTTAATGGGATTTGGCTATTATCTCTCTCCTGATTTCTTAGAAGGTCATTTCTTAAAAGTGTACAACTTAGGTTCCAGTTTGGTGATGTGGAACTTTAGCATGAGTGATTCCATTTGGGGTCTGCTGTCTTTTAACAGTTGTTTATGAATTTTCTTTGCTGCGCAGCCTGGCGTTGGGATTGGTGACTCATGGCCGGCTGGGCTGCTCTTTCCTTTATGGCTTTGCAGTTCATGGAGAAAACATTGTGAGCAATCTCAACACCATAGGATTTATTGCACATTGGCAGCATTTACGATTCCTTGACATTGTGGATCAGAAACTTCCAGAAGCCACTGGGTAGCATGTGCTTTGTCTTCTTGTTGCTCTCATAAACAATGTTGGTCATCAAGATCTGGCACTTGAACTTTGTCTATACCCTGTTGTCGATGCCTCTGTGTCAAAGTCAGTCTGCATACAGACCTTGTTTTCTGTATGTCCTGCCTAGCTATCCTTTCCTGCCCCTGTGGAGTTTTAAGTTGCAATGAGAAATCAACAGGGTAAAAAAACACAAGAATAAATCTATTCCCATTGCAAAAAAAACCAAAAACCCCAAAACAATTAAAATCTTCTGAAACTCTCTGAATATCATATAGGAAATATGTATTTCTAACTAAAAGTTACATTTTATGATGCTTAGTCTGAATGTTCACAATGATTTCATCAGTTATGTGGTTGGGTCATTTGGAAATATACAACTAGATCTTTCAAGTAAAAAAATCCTATTCACCACTGAATTGAACTTCCCATAGGAAACATTTGGCCTAATGGGATAATTATGTTATTAAAAAGAAATTAAGATTGTTTTGTCTTTAAGTGATTGGCACAATGTACTCCCAGTATATATTTTTCTCTCTAGTTGGTGGCAATATAAACTGGAAGTACAGGTTGAGGCACCTCTCTGACACTTGGAAAGTTGATGACAGGAGGCAGGAAGGCCTGTCATGGCTGATTTCATGTTACGACCTGTAAATAGCCCAGCCCAACTACCCTTGCAGTGGTTCAGGGAATTAAAAAAGGAATCCCTGAGGGTATGAAGCAAGAATATTTCTTGCATGAGAGGATTGGGAAAATAAAGAGAGTTTCTTTGAAAATTGTGCTTAATGGCTCAGATTTAAATATATGCTATAGGATAAAAAAAATTTTCATTCACCTTCTTATCAGTTACCTTGTTGCTTGCTCTCACCTTGTCTACTGAACAAGTAAACCTGGAAAAAGCTGTGAGCTCAGAAATCAGTCAACCTGGGTTCAAATGCCAACATGATGTCTTGGCCAGGTTATTTAACTTTCAGAGATTAATTTTCCTTATCTGTAAAACGATAATATAATAGCACCCAAAGAATTTTTTATGTGGATTAAATGAGATTATAAAGTTCTAAGCACAGTGACTGATGGTCAGTAGCAAAGAACTGTTATGTTGCTTTATTGTTGTTAAAATAAGATTAAAAACCAAACTTTGATACAAGTTTGGAATAAAGAAAGCAGACAACTCTAAAACTCCTGAGGAATTAATCACAAGACTGGTAAGAAGAGATTTTAATGGCAAATGATCAATTTATTAATCTCCCTAACCTCTTCACCCTTCTAACACTAAAAGTTATACACACAGTTTTGGAATATGGAATATTCCAAGGCCCAAGAAGATACTGGGGCCACCAGATGGCAGGTACTTGCTCTTGGGTCCCTCTTCCACACTTGACTGTGTGGAATAAACTTCTACCCATTTCACTCCCAATCAATTCATATTGGACAATGACTAAATAAGAAATAATTATTGTTTTAACCATTGAGATTTTGGATTAACAAATGTAATTAATAATTATATTCAGAGCATTATTTTCACCCTCATTCCCATCCTACCCAGGGCAGGAATAAAAGGTACTTAAGCAGCTTGCCATACCCCAGTCATCACCCCCAATCTATAAGGGCTTGGAAGGAGAAGGTCCTTTCATTAGTGCTAACCACTGGGCTCCTGCATTGTCCACCCCTTCCTTGCTGACACATGTCTAACCTGGGACGTGCTTTTGCTGGGTCCTACTCCAGAAACACACACTATACTGATTAACCATGGTAAACATCCTCAAGCCAGCTTTCTGTCTGTTTGGAGTCTTGAGTTTTGTCTACTCCCTTCATACCCGCCTTCCACTCATGCTGGGGAACCTTGCTATGCCCTGGTGCCCTAGTGGGCAGACCAACCATTTGTTTCGACTATACCCATTTCCCTTGAAGTTCACTGAGGCCCCCATGCACTGGTGAGTTGCCAGAAACTTTACTTTCAGCTGGACCCAGGCCTACCTTTCACCACCTGGTACAAGTAGGTCTGGAGCCAAGTATCCTCCTGACCTTCCCTTCCTGCCTCCAAAGTGGTGCCTCACAAAGGAGTTCTGAGATAGCATACTTCAGAGGTTATAGAGGTATTTTGTTTTCTCGTCGACATTTAGTATTTTAATGAATGTTTTTATTGTGATAAATGTGTTTTAATTATAGAGTATTACAAATAAGTTAATGGTTTTAGGGCCTTATATCTTTATTAGATGTGGATATACTGCATTCAGTGCATGCTTAGCCTGCACACATTCTTTTATTGTACTAAACCAAGCCTACCCACAGCTCAGCTTAAAGATTTGATGACTCAATGTACAGGTTTACAAAGGTCTCGGCCAGTTGCCCTATTGTAAAGTCACCACGTAAACAAGCTTTAAAGTGTCTTCCTTCCTTAATCTCACTTTTGTTCCATAGTCCTTCCTAATATGCCTCGCTTTCATTAGCTGGCCTGTATCTTTACTGTCCAGCTAAATAGGCATAGTCATTTCTACACAATGACTTCTATTATTGAGCATGTGAAAGGTAGAAAATAAAATCAAAACTGTTGCTTATAGGTACAAGTTGCCATTTATCAATTCTCAGGAAAGCAGCTTCTGTAAGTAGCCTGTTGTACACTCCTGGCAGCAACAATGACAATAAAATCCTCATCCCACAGATGTCCTGGAAACACGCAGTTTCCATCCTGGAAGGGCAGATCATTGTACTTGTACTCAAACATCACCATCTACACTAAGGATGCTTGTCCTGTAAAGCACAGTAAAGACAGCTAACACTCAGTGTTTAATACCGGCCAGGCATTGTGCTATACTTTCTATGTACTGACTTAATCATTGCAGCATTTTTACAAAAGCAGATACTATCATTATAACCCCTATTTTACAGTTAAGACAACTGAAGTTTGTATCTCTTGGGTAACTTGGCAAATGTCAGTGTCCAATTAGGATGGATTTGGCCATAAGAAATAAAAACTTATGAGGAATGGTTTATACCAGTGCTTCTCAAAATTTAATGTGTGTAGAAATCACTTGGGATCCTGTTAAACTGCAGATTAAGGAGTGAGGTTCTGCATTTGTAATAAGCAACCAAATGATGCCAATGCTTGTCTGCAGACCATACTTTGAGTACCAAGTGCTTAAGCCACGAGAATACTCATTGCTTAGCTAATGAGAGGTTTGGAGGTAGGTGGTTCCAGGATTGATTCAGCAGCTTTACAATTTCCTTCAAGATTCAGACTCTTTCCATCTTTCCAATGTGCCATCATAAGTAAACTGACTTTTTGATCTTAGGCTATTTCCTCATGGTCACAAGATGTCCAGCTCTGCTCCAAGCATCATATCTTCATGTAGTTATAAATATGATTCATTCCCTGAGTCTGAGCACATTGCTAACTGAAAATAATCTAGCAAGGAAGACACAGGGGTGGATGGAATTGGAGGTAGAAGAAGTGAAGGGTAAAAAAACTGATGGGTAGGTATTAAATACTGTCTGCCATAGCTAAGAAATAATATAGTCGGGATTCATATCAGTGTCCAAAGCTACATTAGCTCCCATTTGTTGAATTAATCATAGCTGAAGTGACTTGGAATAATCTCAGAAGGCAAGCCAAGAAGATGATTGTTCTAAACATGTTCAACTCCGATGACTTGTACCATGCCAGCCTGAAGAATAAA
>NW_012148618.1:21441316-21446897 GCF_000956105.1 Propithecus coquereli | reverse complement strand
TTGGACAGAGAGAAGACTCAGAGACACACCCATGTCCAAATTGAAACTTAATATGCAATAAAAGTGGAACCACAAATCACTGTGAAGGAACAGATTGTTTAGGAGATGTTAGAAAACTGGCTTACCATATGGAAGCAAATGAAACATACTCCATATCTAACTTCACATATGGAACCTAGATCATTTAAAGACCTAAATGTGAATGGTAAAGAAATAAAGTTAGCAGATAAAAATAGAGACCAGTATATTTGTAACTTAGAGGCAAAGAATGAGTTTTTAAACAATATTTTAAAAACACAATGAGAAATCATTTTATGTGTAGATTGGTCTCTCAGGGAATATGTAAGAGAGTGTTCACTGAAGAAATGTTTACGGTGCTGGAGAGCTGGAAGCAACTTGGGTGGCCATCACTAAGAGTGTGAATGGGTTGGATGCAATCGATTAACTGTCTTCTGTATCAACTTGAATAGATCTTTAAAACAGTAGAAACAGTACTTAGTGACAAAAGATATAATACAATACTGTTTATTTAAACTAAAATACAAAACATAAAATAACACACATTATGCATAACACATTCAGATAAAAAGCTATACATCAAACACATTAAATTGCCAATGGGGGTAGGGGAATAAGAGTGGAGTATGGTGCCAAAATGGAATGAATGGACGAATGGTTAGATATATAAATAGGACAGACGAGTCTTGGTGGAACCAATAATGGTAACATGCCAGTAATTGAAGACTGTCATTAACAACCCTTTGCACCTAAGATCTAAATACATAAATAAACACAGGCAGGCATGCACATATACAAACATATTTATCTATAGATACATATGTAGATACAAATTTTTAAAGTTAAAAATGAACACATGAAGATTCTTGTTCATTTGTTAGTTTTCTTGTGATTTCTTGTAGATGTCCTGAAAAAATTGAGTCTCAGGGCCTGCAAAACCGAATCAGAGCCTGGGCCTGGAGACTCAACAAAGCCCAGTCCTCCTGAGTAATCCTAGACCGAACATCGTGTCTCTTTCTAACTACAACCATAAGTTTGGAAGATTTTAGTTATTAAAGTTGGATTTCATCTTTCTGTCTAGTTAGAATGCATCCTTCCCTTCTTTCAGACAGGAAGTTATATATTTTCATTTTTATTTCTACTCAGTTACTGTTTGTCTATTTAAGTTCTTCAGTTGATGGGAAGAGTTAGGATGTTATTAACAATAGATAAACCTCTCATTTGCACTAACAGTTTTTACATTGTCTCTATTACTACTGTAGATAATTGTCTTTGTCAATGTAGATTTTTTTTCGTGTGAAAGTAGATACCCTTTTTTGTGTTTTAGAAATAACTTCTGATATTTGAGGGACAACATTTAAGGTGAAGACACTATAAATAGAAAACTCTCTTACTGAATTGTAAACTGGCATTTAGAATGGAAAAAAGAAAAAAAAAAAGGAGTGTGTCCATAAATGGAAGAGAATGTTTGCACAGGGAGGCCAACTGTTGTTTTTAAATTAACCTTAATGCTAGGGATTTAACCCTTTGCTCCCAAGGACATTAAATTGGTTAATTTCTAACCATTTGGAATCAAAGGGCGAGAGGTGCAAAATTATGAAAATTCTTAGGTCATGCTTGAATCTGGAAATTCTATAATCTAAAGTGCTAAGGAAAAGGTCAATCACAAATCCTTTTTAGCCTGGCTTTTCATAAAGTCAAGTGTATAAGATGTATAACCAGTATATTTAAGGAAAATAGCTGCCCAAGTGCAGTGAAATGTTAAAATATCTGCCTGATAAAAAAAAATCCAAATAAATATACATATACTTTCACAATAACCAGTAGAGAACTTAGAACGGGTAAAAATGTAAGTGTCTACATTATGTGCTTTTTATAGCTCCAGTCCAGCTCTAAAGGAACATTATGACTTTGTGGTTTTATACTTTCTTCCACTTAAAATGCCATTTATATGCGTACAGGTGTAGCTCACTGCTGATGACTGGTGTTTCAGTTTGCCTCTAGGCTAGACTAGCTGGGAATGAATTTTGCAGATGCCAGATACTCCAGGCCCTTATCTCCCATAAGATATAGGGCCCAAAGGCAAAATCGTAACAAATTCTAATTGCATGCCCACAGGCAAAAATCTGTAAACAAAGTCACTGCAGTTCTAGAAAAAGGCAATCAAAATGGCAGTATGAAGAAATAATTCAATAAAAGGAGTTTTCAGAGGCCACGCATTTTCCTAGACAAACAGAAAGGGGAAGTATTTGAAAATAAGATTACTAAATTGATAAGGAGTAGCCTACGAAAGATGTGCATCTTTAGGATTTTCCTCAAGGACCAAGATTTATTACATTACTTAACCAATTGCTGAAAAAAATAATATTGCAGGCAATGTCATTTGTCTCCTGGTACTTTCCAGTTTGGGAATAAAATTCGAATAAAGGAGTGACAGGTGTAGCAACTGTTAGAAGCCAACTCCAAGAAGTAATTTTGAAAAGATTCTACCTTACACCTATTATTTAGGCTTTGGGCAGAGAAAGGGCTATAAAATAAGGAAACTATTTAATTTATCATCCAGATATTTTGAGAGTGAAAGGGAGCACTGTTAATAAATATTCAAGGGCAAGAGGTATAAACCAGGACAGTCCCAGCAAACTGGATATATAGTTCCCCCAACTGTAAACATGGTGCTAGGTCAGGGGCACTAGAAAGATGCTTAGCTGATGTCTGAAATTCCACCAATACAGCTGCATTCCTTTGACTTAAGCCAACAAGGCAATTGGCTCAGTTTCCTGGGAGAAGTAATCATTAAGCTTTATCAATCATTTATATTGTAATATGAACAGACTTTTCAGAGTCTTCCCAGAGGGCAAGTTTGGAAGGTGTCTGTAGCCAGTCTGTAAAACCCCGGATTATTTTTGGCTAAGGGGAAAAAGAGCAATGGATGAAAAAACTAGAGAAGTCTGAGAATGCCCTTGGCCATTAAGACCCACCTCAAGCCAGAGAAGTAGCCACATGCAGCCACAGGTGCCAGCCACGTCTCCTCAGCCCAGAGGATCCATGCTTACGCAGGGGCGGGGAACACGCATGTTCCCTGAAAGATCCCATCTCTATCAGAATATACAGAATAAGCTCCCAATAATTATCCTGCTCGAAATAAGCCAACTCAGAATCTCACAGGTAATTGCCATTTTTATGAAGTTGAGTGACCGCATTTCCTTCACTTCACAGAACCAGCTAGAGAAAAGTCCCTAGTCAGCCTACCAAGTGTTAATGGCCCCACACCACACTCAGAGTGGAAGCTCTGGGGAAGAATGGGGTGAAGACCCCTGCGTTAACCCTACAAAGCATCCTTTCTCACAGGAAGGATTAAGGGATTGTTTTGTACTTTTTGACTCTGAGAAATTTATATCTCAGATTTAATCACTATTTAACATGAATCCATAGTATTAAAAACAACCACAAAATAAATAAATGAATAACGTCTCTAGGCTGTAATTTGGGCCATTTTTGACCAGCAATTTACATCAACCCCATCCTTGCTTTTCACAACAGGTTATACAAGCAAGGTAATAGCTAGTGATCACTCACTTTTTATGAATATATAAATGAACTGGAGGATGTCTCCGGAGAAGATTACAGGTTTTACGGAAAGCTACTTTGAAAAATAAGGTCCTGAAATAGAAACTTACAATCTGAGCAGAACTCAAATGGCTCCAGGATTCCTGACCCAGGGTGTCCTTGCCAAAAAGGTCTGCTAGGGCAAATGCACCATTCATAAAAATCGCTAAGAAACAAGGTCCAGACTACAGTCCACTCCAGCAAGCTTTGCTGTCTAGAGCAGCCATGTCCACTAGAACCTTCTGCACTGAGGCAAATGTTCTCTATCTGTGCTGTCTGACATAGTAGCTATTAGGCAGGTGTGGCTATTGAACACTCGAAGTGTGGCTAAGGCAACAGGACTGAATTCTTAATTTTATTTTAATTAAATTCAAATAGCCATATGTGACTATTGGCTATCTTATTTGACAACACAAGTCTAGAGGCTAAACAGCCTAAAGAAAGCAATCCGGAAGTCACCTTTGAATTCAGAAAGGAATCTGACAAGACAACATTTAACAACACAATTTTTACTGTGTAAAAAACTACATTTGCCTCTATTACATTCTCTCAAGTCTTTGCAACGTCCTTCTAGGCCCTTCCACCCCTCCCACCTTCACCCATTACCACTATGATCCCAGCTCCTACTACTCTACCATAACTTGCATAGCCCCAGCTCTGTGGGCCCCTTGCAGGATTCCTGCCTGGGCCTTTGCATTCACTGTTCTCTCTGCCTGGACCACTTTTCTCCAACCTATATGCATGGCTTGCTCCCTCTCTGTCTTCAAATTAATGCTCACATATTGTGCTCTCGGTGAGGCCTTTCCTGAGCACTCTATTTCAATTGCAATGTCCACCACCACCCACACTCCTTATTTCTTTCTTCAACTTTATTTCTCTCTGTAGTGTTGATCACCTTCTAATACACTTTTAACACAATTCACTTACATTTGTCTATCTCTCCACCTAGAATGTGAACTCCATGAGGGCAAGGGTCTGTTTGTTTTGTTTACTTCCATAAAAAACAATTTATGCTGTGCTCATAAATGTTTCACAGCTAGCTCTTCATCGGGGTGGGGGGCACCCTGATGTGTAGCATTTGCCAATTTCTGTGATGTAAATACTCCCGCTATGGCCAATTTCAAGCTATCAACAAAAAGTTACTTACTGAACACGGAGTTGAACATAATCTGAAGTTTAAGAAGACACAAAACTAACATGCGGTGATAGAAGTCAGAAAGCAGTTATGCTTGGGAGCAAATACGAGCTAGAAGAAAACACGAGAGGGACTTCTGAGTAGCTAGCAATGCTCGGTTTCTTGAGAGAATGCTGGTCACACAGGTATGCTGACTTTGCGAAAGCTCATCAGTGTGTGCACTTACAATATGCACGCTTTCCTGTCTGTATATTATACTTCAAGAAAAAGTAAATATAAAGAATATACAGTGCTTTTTTATCTTTGTAAGATGTAAAATACTTCTTTTACTCCTCCCAATTTCCTGAGCTCCACCTGTTTGTTATTGAATTTTAAATTCATGGCCTTAAGTCTTTAACTCGTGACAGTGGGTCACCTCCCTAAATACACCTTCATTTGAACCGGTGTTCCCATCTCAGCTAATCCAAGTAGCTGGAAATGACTGGCTGCACTTGCTGACTGGGTCACACACTCATGCCTAGACTAGGCAGGCTACATCACATGGCCCTATCTTTTCGATCTCTGGCATGTACACTTGACACAGAATGCCAGGTGTAGGTTAATGAAAAACAAGAAAAACTAGAGGAGGTGGGCTAATAATGTCAAGACCTGTTAATGACAAAATATAATTATATACTTTGTATTTCCAGCAAAGAACTCATGGGCCTACACAGTCTATACATGGTTAGGAATGTAACATTCCTGCCAAATCAGACAATTGATAAAATACTGATTTAAGATGTTAATTTATTTTTATGAATTGGTGTCATTATTGATCTGGGC
>NW_012148618.1:21435093-21436536 GCF_000956105.1 Propithecus coquereli | reverse complement strand
TTTTTTTTTTTTTAGTCAGGGTCTCACTCTGTAGCCCAGGCTAGAGTGCAGTGGCGTCATCACAGCTCATGCAACCTCAAACTTCCAGGCTCAAGTGATCTTCCTGTCTCAGCCTCCCGAGCAACTGGGACTACAGGTGTGCACCATCACACCTGGTTAACTTTTCTACTTTTTGTAGAGGTGAGGTCTTGCTTTTGCTCAGGCTGGCTTTTTAAGCACTTTTTAAAGCTATAGCTCTATCCCACCATTTCTGATATGTCATGTTTACACTTTTTTCAGTTTAAAATATTTCTTAATTCCCTGCGATTTCTTCTTTGACCTATGGGTTATTTAGAAATGCATGTTTAATTTCTAATTATTTGAGGATTTTCCAAATATCTTTCTGTTATTGATTTTCAATTTAATTCTTT
Source organism: Propithecus coquereli (assembly GCF_000956105.1). Classification (NCBI taxonomy): domain Eukaryota; kingdom Metazoa; phylum Chordata; class Mammalia; order Primates; family Indriidae; genus Propithecus; species Propithecus coquereli. The sequence goes on along the minus strand of NW_012148618.1, from coordinate 21,436,126 downwards.
TGTGGTCAGAGAACATACTTCGTATGATCTGAAACCTTTTAAATTTACCAAGATGAGTTTTATGGCCAAATAGTTTATTTGGTAAAGGTCCTGAGTACACTTGAAATTATGCGGTTCTTGGGTGGAGTGTTCTGTAAATGCCAATTAGGTCAAGCTGGTTGATGGTGATCAAGTCTTCTGTATTCTTGCTGATTATCTGCCTAGTTGTTTCAATTATTGAGAGAGGAGTGTTGAAATCTTTAACTATAATTATAGATTAATTTACTTTTCCTTTCAGTATTACTAGCGTTGGAGTATAGGTTTTGTTTTTCATTTTAATTTCTCAGATGATTCTAATAGGAAGCCAAGATTGAGAATCTCTGCTCTATACCGATACTCCTTGACTTACAATGTGGTTACCTCCTGATAAACCCATTATAAGTTGAAAGTATCTTAGGTCGAAAATGCATTCAACACCTCTAACCTAACCTCTAACATCATAGCTTAGGCTAGCCTACCTTAAACATGCTCAGAACACTTACATTAGCCTGCAGTTGGGCAAAATCACCTAACACAAAGCCTATTGTATAATAAAGTGTTGATATCTCACGTAATTTTTTGAATACAATACTGAAGGAGAAAAAACAGAATAGTTGTATGGGTACTCGAAGTACAGTTTATACTGAATGCATATGGCTTCTGCATCATTACAAAGTTGAAAAATTGTAAGTTGAACCTTTGTAAGTCAGAGACCATCTGTACTAAAGTACTTATCCAGTTGCTCAGGAAAGCCTTTGGAGCATGTTGCCAGCATTTCATCAGCATCCCCTGGGTACAAAACATTGTGCAGTGCTGGCAAACAACAGGTCACATGAATGATCTAGTGTGCAGGGACAGAGTACTGAGTTTCAGCTCCTCCTCTTCTGCTGTCAACCTGGCAGTTTCCTCTTCTGCAAAATGAAGCCAGTATCTCCTGCCTACTTCCTAGAATATAGAAAGGAAACAAGTAACATTCTATCTTTTATCATTGGGGAAAAAAAGAAATTCTATAATA
>NW_012148618.1:21432195-21435043 GCF_000956105.1 Propithecus coquereli | reverse complement strand
GTGACTACCAGCTTTAAAAAATAATAATTTATAAGATATTACAAAACCTTGCATGGTTTTGCATTCAAGAAGTTCTCTTGCTTAGAGCTTAATAAAGATTTCCTAAGAGAAAGTGACCAAACCCTGAATTTTGGTCTATTACCTTGAGTAATGTGCTGCCTCAAACTGAACTATGTGAAATCTCTTCTCCTAATCGTTCCATCTGCTGAATATTTCTCTTCTGAACTCTGCCATTTGAGTCAACATTTCAATTCACCTGTAATAAAAGAAGTGTCTACTATGTTTCACTGATTGATCCAATTCCAAAGGGGAGGTAGCTCAGTCAAGAATAGTAATAAATATATATGAATAGGTAAACAGAAGATACAGTGATAAAAACCACAGCTGACTGCTTGCCTCTGTGCTCCTAGACACCTCTTGTGAACCAGGAAACATCAAGTCACATGCTCTGCTGAAGGAGAAATGTCTCATAAACAGGTATGAGAGAAGGAGAGCATTTAACTAAAGTCAGGCAGCCAATACCAGCAAACTCTGAGCAGCTTTTTCATCTGTGGGCAAGGTAATTACTGAGACAGAGGCGGTAACATTATTCCCATTAAAAGGGTAATACACACATTGTCTCCCAGAAGTTGTGTTCAGAGATAAATATTGACACACGAACCCAACTCCAACACCACTACCACTGAATGAAAACTGGTGGGATCCAGCGATCCCACTTTTGGGTATATATCCAAAGGAATTGAAATCAGTATGTCAAGGAGATAACTGCACTCCATGTTCATTGCAGCATTATTCACAGTAGCCAAAATATAGACACAACCAGAGTGGCCATCAACAGACAAATGTATTAAAAAATGTGGCATATATACACAATGGAATACTATCCTACCCAGCCTTTAAAAAGCAGAAAATTCTGTCATTTGTGACAACATGGATGAACCTAGAGGGACATTATGTTAAGTGAAATAAGCCAGGCACCAAAAGACAAATACCTTATTATCTCACTTATGCGTGGAATCTAAAAAATTTTCAGGAATACATTATTATTAATTATTATGATCACCATATTGTACAACACATTTACTGAAATTATTCTTCCTATCTAACTGAAATTTTGTATCCTTTTAACCTATATCTCCCCAGCAACTCCCACTCAAGCCCTTGGTAACTACCATTCTACTCCCTACCTATATGAGGTCAACATTTTTAGATTCTACGTTAGATGAGATCATAGGTATTCCATTTTTTCTTTGGTGAATTAATATGTTAAAATATTTTCTTCATTTTTAATTGTTTTTTTTTTTGTCTTCTTAGTGTATTATAAGAGTTGTTTACATATTCTGGGTTTATTTTGTTTTCATTGCTGGGTGTATGTTTTGCAAATATTCTCTCCCAGTCTAGGCTAGACTTTCATTCTCTTAACAGTATCTTCCAAAAAGCAGTTTTTATTTTGATGAAGTCTAGTTTATTGATTTTTATTCTTTTATAGTTTTTGCTTTCAGTGTCCTATTAAGAAATCTTCACCGAACAAAAGGTTACTAAGATTTTCTCCTATGTTTTTGCTTAGAAAGTTTTCAGTTTTAGCTCTTTCATTTAGACCTATGATCTATTTGGAGCTATGTTTAGAATACAGTGTGAGGTAAGGATTGAGTTTCATTTTTTCAGACATGGATATCCTTATGCAGCACCAGTTGTTTTTGAAAACAGTATCCTTTTCCCCTTGATTTGCCTTGGCACCTTTCTCAGAAACCATTTGGCTATAGTAAGGTCTATGTGTCTATTAGACCTATGTGGAGGTCTAATTATGGCCTCTCCACTGATATTTTATGGTAATGCCACACTATCCCAATTACTGTAGCTTTAAGTAAGTTTTGAAATCAGGTTTTAACTCCTAGAATTTGGTTCTATTTTTTATTTGAAATTGTTATGGCTATTCTAGCTCCTTCACATTACCATATAAATTTTGGAATTGGCATGCCACTTTCTACCAAAAACAGTTTGCTATTATTAATATTTTGATTGGGATTGCATTATTTCTAAAGATCAGTTTTGAAAGAACTGACATTTTTAACAATATTAAATCTCCCAATCTATAAGCATAGTATATCTTGCCATTTATTTAGGTCTTCTTTAATACTCATAGCAATGTTTTATAGTTTTCAATGTTCCGGTCTTGCACATCTTTTGCCAAATTCATCTTAAGTATTTGATTTTTTTTGATGTTATGGTAAATGATATTTTCTATTTCAATTTCTAATTGCGTATTGCTAGTATATAGGAACATAGTTGATTTTCGTATATTGATCTTGTAGAGTTGATGTGGTGAGTTACATTGACTATCTTACAAATGTTGAGCCAATCTTGCATTTTTGGGATGAATCCTAATTAGAGGTGATATATTAATATTATTTTTATATTTTGCTGGATTCAATTTTCTAAAATTGTGTTAAGGATTTTAGTATCTATGTTAATGAAGAATATTGCCCTATAGTTTTCTTGCAATGTCTGTCTGGTTTTGGCATCATGGTAATACTAGATTCATAAAATGACTTGGGAAGCACTCTTCCCCTTCAAGTCTTTGAAAGTGTTTGTGTAGAATTGGTAATATTTCTTCCTGAAACATTTGGTAAAATTCACCATTGAAGTCATGAGGGCTGGAGTTTTCTTTGTGGGAAGGTCTTTTTGTTGTTTTGTTCTTTTTTTTGCTCAGGCTGGTCTTGAACTCTTGTCCTCAAGAGATCCTCCCACCTCAGCCTCCCAAAGTGCTGGGATTATAGGCATGAACCACCACACCTGTCTGTGGGAAGGTTTTTGATGACAAATTCAATTTTTAGAATAGATAATCTGA
>NW_012148618.1:21422750-21426325 GCF_000956105.1 Propithecus coquereli | reverse complement strand
TCAGGCTGGTTTCGAACTCCTGAGCTCAAACAATCCGCCCGCCTCGGCCTCCCAGAGAGCTAGGATTACAGGCGTGAGCCACCGCGCCCAGCCACAAAGACACTTCTTGCTATCAAGTGGGAGGCAACATAATAAATGAAGAGAAAAATAAGCAAGACAATATGAGAGAATGAAAAGTGCTATGCAGAGAATTAAAGTAAACCATGATATGAAAGTGACTGGAGGGGTACTTTAGATTGGGTATGTCAGGAAGTTCCCTCAGAAGTAACTTTTAAGCTGACAAATGAATGCCAACGAGGCAGGCACTCTGAGTTTCAGAGGGAAGAGCATTTCAGCCAAGAGGACTACCAGCATAAAGGCCAGAGGGACCAAAGAAGACCCTTGTGGCTTAGTGCGTGGGAAAAGCAGTAAAGATGGGGATAGAAAGGAAGGCAGGGGCCAGACTATGTAAACTTTGTAGGCCAGCGTAGAGTTTTGACTTTGTTCCGAGTATGATGAAGAGTGACATGATCCGATTTATATTTTTTAAAAGATCACCCCGGGACTTGTGTGTGGCTACTGGGCTGTCCAGAGGGATAACTGCATCCAGTTTGTTGGAGAGAAACGCTGGTGGCCCGGACAGGGTGGTGGTTTTGGAAGAAGTGGATGGATTTCCGTTATATGTGTAAGTTACAGTGGCCAGGACCTATTGACAGCCAGATGAATTAAGGACGACCCTTAGATTTTTGGCTTGATGGAGCATTTGGGTAATTACTGCGGAACCAAGCAGCCGCTCAGCCACTTCTAGGAGGGCCTTGACAAAGTTCCTTGGCCTGCCGGCTCCGGCCAGACTTAAAGGAGGGCAGCCGGAGAGCGACACGCCCAGACCCGCAGCCAGTGGCCTCCCCGCGCCGGAACGCAGGGAGAGGGCGCCCGCCCGCGCCCGCCCGCGCCCGCCAGCCACGGACTCTGCGAGCGCCACCGGGGGTTTCCGCAGCTCGCGGGCGGGGCCGGAAGAGGAAGTCGGCGCTGCTGTGGCGGCCCGGCAGCACAGCTGTCGCGGCCGAGCACGCCCGCCCGCCCTTGTCCCGCCGGGCCACAGAGGCAGCCGGCGGCAGGACCCGGAGCCTCCCCCCGAGCCGCACCGCGCCGCAGCACCCGGCACCCACCAGTCCGATGGGACCGCAGCGGCGGCTGCTCCCCGCCGCGGCCGCCCTGCTCTGGGGCTTCCTGCTCCCGCTGGTAAGGGGGGCGGACGGGCGCTCGGGCCTCCCCGGGGCGGGGCCGGGCCGGGGCTCCTCTCCCCTTCCCCTCCGCACCCGCCTCCCGCCCGGCCTCCCCTCTGCCCGCGCCTACGCGGCCTGCTCCCCTTTCCCCCTTTCATCCTCCTCCCCGCCCCTCCTCTCCCCTCCCCGCTACTCACTCCTTTCCTTCCAGCCTCCTGTGTTTCACCGTCTTTCCCCCAGTCCTCCTGCCCACCACCGGTTCCTGGCGAAATACCTGCCCCCTAGAAATCTGCAGAGCGCCTTATGGTGCATTGACCTTGGTGCTGCTTTATAGTTTTTCACTGCCCTAGCATTTTTTAAAAATTGATCTCTGGGTTTTATTGTTTAAGCGTTTCTTACGGCTTCTTAACCTCTTTGCCCCGGGAAGAAAAAAATATGAAAGGCCTCGGGGCGTTTAGCGGTTCCTGTACTGGACTTTAATTGCACCAATACAGATTTCTTTTTTTATTTCCCTCTCCTTCTGTAATTCCTATTTCACCTTAGGGCTCCTTTGATGCTGTTCTGAGGGTTCGTTTTGTTTTGTAATAGTAACAATTTAAAATAACTTTTAAAAGAACACCCTAAATGTAATGACTTTAGTGGTTTTCAGTTTTCTGCCTAGTTTAAAGGGATGTGAGTGGGTTAAGTAAAAATGACAAATATGTGTTCAAAAGTTTGGTTTCATAATTACAGAAAAGTAATAATGTTTTAAAATTCAGCATCAAGTAATTCGAGCTTTGGTTGGGGGTCAGAAAGCCAGAGTTTCAGTTTTTGTTTCTAGTGACTTTCGCTTAGGGAGTTTCAGGTTGGAAACTTTTATGAGTAGTATTTATACAGAATCGGTGTGGCATAAGCCTGTCCAGTTCTTTCCATTAGAATGTTTACTTTCTGTGGAAGAGTATGTTTTGTTTTTTCTCTCCAGTTTAAAGGGTTGGTATCAATGAATATATTCATATGAAAGTGTCTTTAATGTTTATTGAGAAACCAAAATCTAAACCAAAACAGTATTTAGTGCCTTTGATACATTCATAATTTTGCTAGACAACATTAGGAACAGGAATGAGAGAATGTATTTAAAGATTGCTTGGGGGAGAGGAGTCTAATATAAAAAGAATAACAAAATAGCAGTGTTTGAGTCTTTGAGGTGTTTACTGTGTAATCAAAGTTACCGAAGTGTTTCTGCACTTATTTGAATCTTTTAAGGTGATGGTAATAATGAATATATATATCACATTCCCACTAATCCTTTCTCAACATAAATTAATAAATAGCCCAATAATACATCAATTCCTATTAAACTCACATGGACATTCTTATTAAAAGCCCTGTCCTCTCTTCCCCCCCACATGAAAAATTTAAGCAAAATAGTCATGATTTACAAATCTAAAAGTCATCCCTCTTCTAAAATGTCTTTCCCACATTCTGGATTTTACACTTTTTAAAATTACATCTACGTAGTTTGTTGTATCTCACCATGTTAATCTTGGGTTCTATACTCATCAGTTTCAGGGATGTGGGGATTAAGTAATATTCTTTTACTCCATAAATATTTGATGTGCATCTATTATATGCCAGGTACTGTGCTGATAACTATGAAAAAACTGACAAGATCTCTTTAAATTGTAAAGATTTTTTTTTTAGTACCAACTAGTATTGATTTTCTATTTCTTATTGATTTCTCTATGGATCTGTTTTCTTCTTAACTCATCCTTTAATATCCTGAGGAGGTCTCTTTCTCATTCCTTTTCTTTTCTGAGGAACTTGGATAAATCTGGTTTCCTTTTCCTCAGCTAAGCTCTCGCTCCTTTCTTCTTTCTTGCTAGATACTTGGTTCCCTTCCTCCAACATCATCTGAAATCTTGTACCGTTTTCTCCCTGAAGCCCTTGTTTATTCGTCTTCCCTAATCTTACTGCTCTAGGTAGCCTCTCTGAGTTCATTTGAATGAATGATAACAGCTTAATCATTTCATTTCTCCTCTCTGGGCTCTTGAAGCTGGCACTACTTCCCCTTAGTCATGTAATAACAGGGCCAATATCCTCATCTAGAAACAACACATAATCTTCAGAAACCACTGCCACATCCTTGTAGAAGAGGCAGAGGATCTAGTATTGGAAAAACCCTTAGTGATCATTTAGCCTGTCCCCCTCATCTTGATCATCTTCACATCGGAGTGACCTCACTGTGTATTTTTAACTCAATCTATAGCACATCTGGCTGTTAGTGCCTAGCAGGTGGTTAACTCTGTCTTGGCATTGCCATAATTCCATTTCAGACTTGTCCTTCCCTGGTCCAGCTCCACCCCCAGCCCCAGTTGTTGGGCCTTTATTTCA
>NW_012148618.1:21421466-21422700 GCF_000956105.1 Propithecus coquereli | reverse complement strand
GAGCTAGGATGACGCCACGGCACTCTAGCCCGGGCAACACAGTGAGACTCTGTCTCAAAAAAAAAAAAAAACTAAAGCAGATAAAGAGAGCTTGCACAAGGAACTAGCCTATAATTTTGCAAGCACAAAATTTTTTTCAGCCAAGGGGAAGGAAGAATGAGCACAAATGTAGGCAGGAAAACCAGAGATCTTGAGACAGCCCCAGGAGCCACTTTGGAGATTCACTAGGCAGAGGACCATGAGAGGCAGAAGGGAATATTTGGAGATGAAAAGGGGAAACTGGTTTGTCCTAGGCAACTAGAGAGTGTGACAAGAGTCTGGGATTGACAGGCAGGAGACCCGAGTTCTGGCCTCATTGTGCCATTAAGCCTCAGACAACCCACATAGCCATCAACGTTTGCACTTGCATGTCCCACAAGCATTTCAAACTCATGTCCAAAAGTATTTCCCTCCTCTCATCCACTCCCCAACCCCCTTCTCTCCTCTGGCAGCCAAGTAAATAAACAGCTCAGGGCAGGATCCTGGGAATCATCCTTCTCCTTTTATCTCCTGGGTCCTCTAATTACCAAATTCTTCTACAAATCTTTCAGATCCATCTCCTTCTCCCCATTTCTTCTGCCTCAGCTGTCTTAGTTCAGGCCCACACTTCCCTGGCCTGGGTTAAGGTACTGCAGTTATCTAACAGGTCTCCTGGCTTCCACTGCTTGTCCTGTTTTAAACCCATCTGCCACCCTGCCAGCCACCACAGAGAGCTTTCTAAAACAGAAATTGTATGTCATTGCTCTATTTATTATTCATTGCTCTCCACCACCAAAAGGATGAAGCCTAAAGTCCCAAGCTGTCCCGATCTATTTGTGATTTGGTTCTGCCCTCTTCTCACACTTCATCTTTCTCCACTCATAACTTCAGCCAAGCCCAGGTTTTGCAGTTCCTTCAGTGCCACCTTTGGCTTTGACACTAACAGTTCACTCTTCCTGGAAGTGCCCCTCCTTCCTCTACCCTTTGCCTGGCTAAAATTAACTCACATTCTGGACTAGCTGAGGCCGGAATTCTTCCTGGCACCTCTTTTATACTTCCCTTTGCTACTCCCATAATATCCTGGGCAAACAAGAGTCACTATTCATCCTGAACTATGTTTGCTCACACATCTGTGTCCCTCACTAAACTATGAGCTGTGCGATGGCAGGGACACTGACCTGTCCAGTGTTTGGTATTAAATATTCATCCAACAAAA
>NW_012148618.1:21380218-21410681 GCF_000956105.1 Propithecus coquereli | reverse complement strand
AAAAAAAAAAAAAAAAAAAAAATCTTCCTTTAACTTTCAGGTTCTTCACAAGTTTTCTTTTACCTTCTTGGCTCTGAGCTGTCTCTGACTTTCTGCATCCCATTGACTGCTTTCTAAGTCACTGATGGCTCCTTCCCAAAATGCGGCACCTATAAGTAAATCTCCTTTGAAACTCAAAATAATCCTGAGAATGTTCAGGAAAATTACAACTTGTCCCAGATCATATAGAAAGTTATGAAAGATAAGACTAGATGAGACTAGAACCTGAGTCTTTTGAGTCATTTGAGTTTGTAAATTCTAGGGTAAATCATAAATTCTGTAAAAGTTGAGATGTGTCATTAAGTAGTAAGATTACTTAGGGAAAAGCAAGAAGCCTGGATCCAGGTAACAAGTGGAATGTAAGCCCCATGGAGGAGGAACCCTGCCTGACTCATTCTCTGCTGTCTCCCCAGGCATCTTGTAGACTGCAGAGTATTTGAATGAATGAATGGCTACCTTGTCTCATCCCCAACACCCTAATACCCCTTAGCCTGTGCATTATATGTTTGGGAGGAATGATCCTGGCCATACTTTTTCAGTGTCCCACAGACTACTCTGTTTCCCTATTAAATCCCTGTTTGATGCCCTAGCTCCCACTCAGTCACTATTTAAGTAATGAAGATTACACTTAATGTCTGTGGGTCTGATTCTAGTCACTTTCAGGGCATCATTTCCGTAAATCTTGAATACTGTAAGTAGGAGTAGAAATAGTGTAGGTTGTCTTGATTATTATGTAAATTATTAGGGAGGAAAGAGTGGATGATCAGAAAGTTACTTAGAAACGTGTGTCTTCCAGATACACAATTTCAACTCAGCCTTTCCTGCATCAGCATTACCTGAGAGCTTGTTAGAAATGATCAGAAAGTTACTTAGAAACGTGTGTCTTCCAGATACACAATTTCAACTCAGGCATTCTTGCATCAGCATCACCTGGGAGCTTGTTAGAAATGCAGAATCTCACACTCTACTCAGACCTACTGAATCAAAATCTGCATTTTAAAATGATAACTGAGTGATTTGTATGCACATTAAATCCTGAGAATCACTGCTTCTATAGCATGAGAATCAGGCATCAGAATCACCAGGATGGCTTGTTAAAATATAAACTGGCAGGGTTTCTGATTCAGTAGGTCTGGAATGGGGCCCAAGAATTTGCATTTTTAATACCTTAAGAACTATTAAAATTTTTACTAGGGACTCTGACTTTAATCACATTCTGTTTATGATTATCTATTTCAGGTTTGTTTTTAATCTCACCAGTACGACTATACTTTCTTGTGTTTCTTTTTTTGGCAGCTTTATTAAGCTACAATTTACGTACTACATAATGCACCCATTTAAAGTGTATAATTCAATGATTTTTATTATATTCACAGCTACATGCAACTATCACCACAGCCAATTTAGAACATTTTCATCATTTCATAAAGAAACCAATACACAGAACACAGAGGATTTTTAGGGCAGTGAAACTATTCAGTATGACATAACGGTGGATATATGTCATTGTATATTTTTCAAAACCCATAGAATGTATAACATCAAGAATGAACACTGGGCCAGGCGTGGTGGCTCACACCTGTAATCCTAGCACTCTGGGAGGCTGATCCGATTGCTTGAAGTCAGGAATTCAAGGCCAGCCTGAGCTATAGCAAGACCCAGTCTCTATTAAATATAGAAAAATTAGCCAGGCATGGTGGCGAGTGCCTATAATCCTGGGAGGCTGAGGCAGGAGGATCTCTTGAGCCCAGTAGTTTGAGGTTGCAGTGAGCTGTGATGATGCCACTGTACTCTGGACCATTTGACCCTGTGTGTCTAAAAAAAAAATTAAGAGTGAACCTTAATGTAAACTGTGGACTTTGGGTGATAACGATGTGTTGTGTAGGTTTATCAATTTTTATAAAGGTACCACTCTGCTGTGCAATGTTGATAGTGGGGGAGGCCTGTACATGTGTAGGATAGGGGGATATATTGGAACTCTTTACTTTCTGCTCAATTTTGCTGTGAACCTAAAACTGCTCTAAAATAAAGCCCATTAAAAAAGAAAGAAACCTCATACCCTTTAGCTGTCATTCCCCCATCTCTACATCCCACCAAGCCCTAAATAAGCACTAATTTTCCAATCATTAATCTTTTGTATTTCTTTTCCATTGTGCAAGTACTTGGCAAGGTGCTAGGTGTATTATTATTTTTTTTAAGAGCTTAATATATACAAACAATTGCATCTTCTAACTTAATCCTCATGACAACTTTATGAGGTCCAAGTGTTTATTGTCATCTCAAAGCTAAAGATACTGAAATTTAAGTTAGGTTAAACAATTTGTAACATAGCCAGTAAATGGTGAAACTGACGTTGTATCCTAGGTCTCTAATCCCAAAACTCATGCTCTTAACCTTTATACCATAATATGTATTGTGGCAAACTGAATTTTTGAAGCTACACAATCTCTATGAGAAATTTCACCAAGATATTTTAAAACATAGTGGAAATGCTTAAGTTGTTTGGACATGCTAGCTCACTCACAAAATTTGCTCTATGTTCCACATTTGGTACTATTACAGGATTATGTATGTTTGTACTTTCATCTTTTATACTAGTCTTCCCCTAAAATTTGTGTTTTGTCATAGTAATTCCCATACCAATGAATTTTGCTTTTATCATTAATGAATTTTCTACAATTATAGAAAAACTTATATAATTCCTTTATGGCACTAAATCTTACTCAATTTGAATTTCTTTGTATATCCTTGGACATTTAAGCTTTTAAAAAATTTTAATACTTTTTGTAATTAAAAAGTGACACAGAATATTATGCAGTTATGTGAAAGGAGGTAGTGTATATTTATCAATATGGAAAATCTAATACGTATTGAAATTTTAGAAAAACTACAGAGCAATATGTATAATATGACGCCATATGTGTAAAACAAATATATGTGTGTATATATACATCTTAAATGTTCATAGTGTCAAGAAAGATATAAAAGAAACCCCTGACAGTGTGACTGTGAGAGCCAAGATGAGAGGAAAGGAATTTATATATCTTTCTATTCTGTCTGAATGTTTTTCCTATTTCTCCCCCACCCCCAATATTTTCACACCCTCATCTTTGCCTTCGATTTCCTCTCACTACTTTCTTTTAGTAGCCTCTTTGTGTATCTCTCCACACCTTTCTTCAGGCTCATATAAATGTATAGATATATGTAGGGGCTTTTGGGGAGATCATTATGTAAAAATAGGATTACACCATAAATATCTCTCTGGAACTTGCTTTTCTCACTATGGACATCTTCTGTTTCTAGAAATAGGTGTAGCTCTTTATTTGAGTAGCTGTGTACTATGCACATCATAACGTAGTAAGCACCTTATTGGTATGAGTTGTTTTTTCTTTTTGCTATAACATAATATTGTAGTGAGTGTTCTTATACATTTATCTTTGTGCATTTGTGTAATATATCTGTAGGATATGAATCAGAGGGTACTATGAATTAAAATTTTTGATAGATGCTGCTGATTATCTAGTAAAAAGGTTATACCATTTCAGCAGCAATGTGCACAGTTAGAACCCAGATCCTGATCTAAATACCTTTCCTCTCCAAAAGGAGTTTAGTGGAAGGGCTGGTTCCAGTAAGGACAAGCTCAGCCTAAGATATCTTATGCCAAAAAAACAAGAAGTCCTCAAAGACTAATGGATACAAAGAGCCAGCTGGATGACGCTCTAATGGCGGAATTTGGGGAAATTTCAATATCAAACAATTAATTGTAATTATACCACATTGAATTTTTTAAAAAAATCAATGAGTTTCTAGTGATACTAAACAAAGATGATAGAAGGAGAGAGTAAAACTGTTTTAAGAAGAATGCTAGCTAATAAATGTAGAAGGAATGGTAATATTAAAAAACATTCACCATTTTGCAACCCCCAACGTTATACGTAAAATTAAGTTCAGGCAAGGGTCACCATAAAGACTAAAGCCTTGGTGAGAAGTTGTTGGGCTTTTCACATGGTACCACCAATCACAAAGGGAAAAAATATACCTTTACACTCGGGAAATCCTACAGGTGCTACCTTAACCAGTACCTTAGCCAGATGATCAAACTCTACATCACTAATGATGGGAAATCCCAATGTTATGTGCCATTTTGTTGGATGCAGGAAGAACCACCCAATTCACTTATGAAGTATTTTTCCCAAAAATGTTTAACGTAAATTTAATCAACTCTCATGTTTATCTGCAGGATTACCTTCTGTAGTTAGAATTGTAGACTATGTGACCTTAGGTAGGTTATATGAGTAACTTGAGTCTCAGAGTGCTTGTTTGTAAAACAGTGACATTGAATCAGATAAATGTATGAAAATAACCTAGCATGTTGTTTGTTATATAGTAGGAACTTAATGTGTTAGTTCAGCTCTGCTGTCAGAATCCATTTATGACCACCAAGTATGTAGCCGAATATTATAAAAACTACATTTCTCGTTTTTACATCTGATTTCCTTATCTAATTGTTCTGTGTAATTTGATGGCATATTTTGTGAATTCCCTACACTCCCTTACATCCATAAGCTAATGAAGCCCCAAGTATGCCATAAAGCCCTCTAATCTAAAATGTTCTACGGACATTTTAAGTAGGACAGCATGGATTTGAACATTTCTATATTCATTAGAAATTTAGGTTGACTTCTATGAAAATACTGATTTTGTAGATTAAAAATCGTCAAATATCAGCAGTTTCATGTGGTTTAACCTAATTTGTACTTTAGTGGCAGAGGCTTGGTGCATCATCTTTTTTTGCCAAATAACCTTTTTTTTTCTTCCTTATGGTTTTAGAAAAACATTTGCTCGAAGGAGGAGACAGGCAGGATTTGTACTGAGCCAAGTTTGAAGGAAATTGTGATATGGCGTGGTATTTTAAATATTTTAGGATGTTTCTTCATTTCATATTCTTCCTTTCCCACTACCCATGCCATGTACAGTAGTTATTCTTTTCAATCACTTCTTACCTCTTGCCTTTTCAAGTAGTGGGAAATGAAAAAAAAAAGGGAAGAAAATTATTCTAGCTCTTCTTTTTCCTTACTTTAGACTCTAGATTGGTCTTTTCGAATAGGCAATTGCAGAATCTTGAAAACTTAAGCCAGAATAATTTACTTCATGTTCCAGCTGGTTCTCTTCTAAAGATAGCACTTAGAAATAATAATGTACTTTTTTTTTTTTTTTACCCTAGTTACTAGTAGAATATGGAAGGTAAGACAGGTTGAGGGATTTTGAGTGCATTTTCTTTTATAGAACATAAGCAATTAAGTAATAACTCATAAATAAATTGCAAAGGAAAGTTTCAGGCTGTAAGGGAGTATCAAAGTTGTTACATCACAGCAAGATCCTCCCTGGAATATGGCTTTTATAACAAGGGCATGACTGTTATTCCTATAAGAAAGTGACCTACTCTCCTTAAAAAATGTATTCTGGGTAAATGTGTATAGTTTTAGTATTCCCAAGTCTTCTTTTTGTTTCCTCAAACAAGAAGAAATAAATTCATTGGAGGACCTTCTCTCCTAAGGAGATGTGATCAAAGCTGAATATATTAATAAATCGCTTTATTAAAATCTTTAGTTTTTAGCTGGGCGTGGTGACGCTCACCTGTAGTCCCAGCTACTTGGGAGGCTGAGAGTTGAGGCAGGAGGATCGCGTAAGCCCAGGAGTTTGAGGCTGCAGCGATCTATGATCCAGAGTGAGCCCTGTCTCAAAAGAAAATCCTTAGTTGTGGCAAGCCAAATTATTGCCAGTGTGAACGTTATTGTTTGTGTCCTAGACAGCTGCTCAGGAAGCAATCCTGCATGCATCTGGAAATGGCACACCTTTACCATCTAAGGACTACTGCATGCTGTATAACCCTCATTGGACAACTCTTCCACGTACACTAGAAAATGCAGTAAGTAAATCACAGTTACTATTCATAAGCACAAAAATATTGACAAAGTAAGAATGAGTGGTAATTATGTTTTAATATGTGAAACAGTTGTAATATATGGTGATTAATAAGTAATTATTTTATAGATTTTTCTCAAGTATTTATCTCTCTGAGAAAATAAGAGAATTTTAAAATACTTACCTGGTGTTTGTCATGAAATATTTCTAATTTTAAAGAACATTGTGTTAAACCAATATTGATATCTTATAAATGAATGCATTTAGGGTGACTTATGATATGTTAAAGACATTTCTTATTTTCAGACTTCCATCAGTTTGATGAATCTGACTTCTACACCACTGTGCAACCTTTCTGATATTCCTCCTGTTGGTGTAAATAACAAAGCAGTTGTGGTACACTGGGGAACCTGCCATTTTCTTGAAAAAGCCAGAGTTGCACAGAAAGGAGGTGCTGAAGCATTGTTGGTTGTCAATAACAGTGTCCTAGTAAGTTATAAAACTATCATAGCTTCTTTTGAGCTCGTGACATCAAATTTCACAGAAATTGAATTAATTTCTTTGTGGTTTAGGGGCTGCATTTTGAATAATCTGATGGTATGATTCTTTGAAAATAAACATTCAAGATCTGATAGACATTTAATTGGGAAGTTTTGTAGTCTTCGTTCTATTCCTAGAGTAGACAAGACTTTGTTAGGAGCAAATATATATATGTATGTGTATATGTGTATTATGTATACATTATATGATATCTATATTATATATCAGTTTAAGTGCATGTTAAAAGGCATTTATTTTGAGAGCTTATATAATATTAAGAAAGAATACCTGAAACTTTGATTTATAACATAAAGAAAGATGTAATATTTATATTTAATAGAATAGTTTGCATTTTGTTCTGTAAATATATTAGTAGTTAATAAGTTTTCATAATATTATTTTCTTTTAGTTTCCTCCCTCAGGAAACAGATCTGAATTTCATGATGTGAAAATACTGATTGCATTTGTAAGCCAAAAAGACTTTAAAGATATGAAGCAGGTAAAGTACTAATTACAGATTAGATGAAGTTTATAAATAGTACACCTCTTTACTTTTAATCACTGATATTGAATTTTGAGTATTATATATGCTCCTTTTGTTAACAAGAAGCTATGAAAGCCTACCAAGTTTTTATCTAAAAATTACTAATCTCTCATTTGGCACAAAGTACTTCAAAGCCTGAACTTTAAAAAGGATGTTTATTTGTTTTGAGTGCTTTCCTGCCTTATCGTTTATCTTAACTTTAAATCCCTGGACAAGGCCAGGCGCGGTGGCTCACACCTGTAATCCTAGCACTCTGGGAGGCCGAGGCGGGCGGATTGTTTGAGCTCAGGAGTTCAAAACCAGCCTGAGCAAGAGCGAGACCCCGTCTCTACTAAAAATAGAAAGAAATGAATCGGACAACTAAAAATATATAGAAAAAATTAGCTGGGCTTGGTGGCGCATGCCTGTAGTCCTAGCTACTCGGGAGGCTGAGGCAGTAGGATCGCTTGAGCCCAGAAGTTTGAGGTCGCTGTGAGCTAGGCTGATGCCACGGCACTCACTCTAGCCCGGGCAAAAGAGTGAGACTCTGCCTCAAAAAAAATAAAAAAATAAATCCCTGGACAAAATGTGATTGTGTGGAACACTGCACTTTCAAGATCTTATAAACCAAAGCATATCCTCATACTTTTGACTAGAGAATATATCATGTGGTCAAACAATAGTTCCAGTCTTCTTGGCTGTCTGACGTGTAGTAGCCATTCCAGAGTGAAATGTGGACTGTTGCTGCCATACTCTGTAGTAGAGAGAAAAGTTATTCCTGTGTTTAACTTTTATTTTGCCTTCCAGACTCTTGGAAATAACATTACCGTGAAAATGTATTCTCCGTCATGGCCTAACTTTGATTATACCATGGTGGTTATTTTTGTCATTGCTGTGTCTACTGTGGCATTAGGTGGATACTGGAGTGGACAAATTGAATTGTAAGTTTAATTAAACTTTAGTGTTTTGTAATAAATAGGTAAAAAATAATTGTTTTGTAATCATTTTAATTATATAATAGCATTTTAAAATTTTGCCTGTCCTCAGAATATGATGCCAATAAGACCAGATTGCAGGTTTGTCCTCATATTGGTCATTTAATATTTCACCAAGAAGAAGAGGGTCATAGGTTCCTTTAACTCTTCTTCTGGCAGGGAAACATTGAAGTCACATTAAGGACTCTTTTAAGTTAAAGTGTTTAATTCTCTCCCCCAGGAAAGGTCAAAATACTTAATATCTAACATGCCTATTTATTTAAATTGGAAGAAAATAAGCAAGAGAAGGTAGGGAGTTTTTCAGCTCCTCCTGGGTTGGGTCTTTACAGTGTGCCCTCATCATTCTGTTTAATGCTTTAGACATTCTAAGGATATTAGGCATGTCTATATTTTAGTTTAAATGTAGAAATTCCAAATGTACATAAAATTTGGATTTTCTATTTAATAGGAACCCGAACGCAGTCTCCCTATAGTTTTATACCTTTGGCTCTAGATTAAAACAGACAATATAGTAAGTATGGAAGAGTCAGTTTATATTCATAACTCTGAATGAAAAAAATGTGCCCAAAGCATACTATTCATATATAAAGGGCAATATGTTTGCCTTGTAAATTGATCTATAGATTCTATTAAAAAGGGCTTATGTGTAACTAAATGAAGCTAAACTTATTCACAATTTCTTAAATACTAACATTTGGTTGACTTACATCAAGAGGGAAATCTTAGAGTTTAACAAGTGTAGGTTCCTGGAGTGTTGAGCGTTAGACATTTTATATATTTGGAAAGCATATTTCAACATATATCAGTCACATTTTCCATGAGCGTATGTACAGTTTTTTCTTCATTATTAATCTTTATAAAACATAGTATGTGAGATCTCTAAGAGCTCTAAGATCATTTTCTATATTGGTGTAATCTTAGAAATAATTTTCAAAAAGCTGTTGATTCATTGAAAATGTTTTCCTATTTATGTAGATTCTCACTGTACTTACTATGTAAATTATTTTTTTCTAGATTAGTGCTTCTCTAACTGTCATGTGCATACTTACTATCTGGAGATTTTGTTAAAATACAAATTCAAATTTAGTAAGTTGTGAATAGGGGCCAAGATTCTGCATTTTTTTAAGTTTTATTTTTAGAGGCAGGCTCTCACTCTGTCAGGCTGAAGTGCAATAGTGCCATTATACCTCACTGTACACTTGAACTCCTGGGCTGAAGCAATTTCCTGCCTCAGCCTCCCAAGTAGCTGGGACTACAGGCATGCCTGGCTAGTTTTTTTATTTTTTATTTTGTAGAGATGGGGTCTTGCTATGTTGCCCAGGCGGGTCTTGAACTCCTGGTCTCAAGCAATCCTCCTGCCCCAGCCTCCCAAAGTGTGGGATTAGAGGCATGAGCCACCATGCCTGGCTAGATTCTGCATTTTTAAACAACTCCCAAGTCATTTTGCTGACCCATGGACCACACTTTGAGTTAGCAAGCAAACTTCTTTACATACATGTTAGGACAGACTCCTCCTCAAGAAAATTAGAGATTGAAGAGAAATACATATCAGCTTTTTTATTCATAAAATATAATGATGGGGCAGAAACAGAGTTTGTTGGCTTCAATAACCAGATTGTGAGAGATGTTCCATACGTGCAGGATTATGGATTTTAAAATTGAGGGGGCTAATTCTAAGAGCAAAATCAAGATAGAAAGAAGTGTATGTAGGAGGGGAAGGAGGTGGTGACCATATTGAGAACGAGAATATGAATCAGTGATAAAAAGTTCCATAAAAAGAATTATTAAAAACATAAGGGGCTAGGTGCAATGGCACACACCTATAATCCCAGCTATATTTGGGAGGCTGAGGCAGGAGAATCACCTGAGTCCAGGAGTTTGAGGTTGCAGTGAACTATGATGATGATACTACACTCTAGTGGGGCAAGGGGGTGAGACCCTGTCTTAAAAAAACAAAACAAAAGACTGCCATTTAGCAAGTAAAGACAGTTGAATGGAAAGAGAATAATGCTTAGGGAAGGGAAAATTTGCCAGAACAGGACCTCACAACCCAAAATTACGCTGCCGAATGAAAGATGGACCATATGCAAAAGAGAAAGATGCCTTGGTTCTATAGAAAGACTTTTCAGCAGAGAGTTAAAATCTTATTATAATAAGATCACTGGTCCTCAGGCTTTATAACCTAAGATGTCATGGATGAAAGCTTAGCTTCCTATTGCATGTGGCCCTCCGAGCTGATTTAAGAGTACAGTTGTTTAAAAAGATGAATTGTAATATTTTAATGTGATATAAATCTAGTATAGTATATGCTTTCCTTTTAAGAAATTGCCTTTGGTTTTTAGTACACTAACTGTGAATATGTAAATCTCTAATTTTCTCCTACTCAGGTACCACATTTATTGACACTTCTGTTAATATCCTGTCATCCAGTTCTAGAGTTTCAGGGGAGGTGCCGGTGTGTCTGCACCACTCTCTCCCTGCTCTTTTCCCAGGCAACCTACTTAGAGTTACAGATGCTTAATATGGTGGCCATCCCAATCAACAATTTTCTAATAAGAAAGTGGCATATTGGTAAATAAACAGCTGACAAATGTGCAGTTTGATAGAAGTAAACTTTTTTTAACCCAAGTTTGTATTGAGCCCAGACCTAATAAGCACAAGATATGTGCAGGAGGGAGTGGAGTTTAGTAGAACCAAATTGAAAAGACTGGAGCTGGAAAAGTATGTAGTAGGCTCTGTGTAACTGGGAGGAGACAGTAAGGTTAACAGAACAGAGGTTGCCCAACCAATGATGCTGGGGGCTTTTTTCCTCTTCCACTTCTGTCTCTGCCTTTTATTAGCTCTGTGACCTAACAAAGTTGTTGGGAGAATTAGAGACAATATTTTGCTATCTTAAATAAAGGTAGAGCAAAGCTGTGTGTTGAACTTCTTTTGAATCTTTCATAATACATTGATGAGCATAGAATAGGCATATAGTAAATACTGAGTTGGTTGATAGGAGAATTTAGTGTTTGCATTTAAGAGAAGCTAATTTTAGAAGTACTTTACTATCTGTAAGTTGATAATAGTAAATTTGTAAGAAGTGTTGGTTATAATTTAAAATTTACTATGTCAAAACAAATGATTTCCAAATGAAATAATGTAAACATCCATAAACATTAATTTGTTTATGTAATAAATGTCATCTATTGCAACAATTTTGCCTCCAGAAAAAAAATGCTGTTTCAAAAGTTAGTGGTTAAAGATAGATTATCTCTGGAGGGTAGAATTATAGGGGGGTTTTACTTTTTAGACTAAATATTTCTTTTTAGTGTGCAGTTTTTTAAAAGTACATTACTTTTTTTTTTTTTTTTTGAGACAGAGTCTCACTGTGTTGCCCTGGGTAGAGTGCCGTGGCGTCATCATAGCTCACAGCAACCTCAAACTCGTGGGCTTAAGCAATCCTTCTGCCTCAGCCTCCCAAGTAGCTGAGACTACAGGCATGCGCCACCATGCCCGGCTAATTTTTTCTATATATTTTTAGTTGTCCAACTCATTTCTTTCTATTTTTAGTAGAGACAGGGTCTCGCTCTTGCTCAGGCTGGTTTCGAACTCCTGAGCTCAAACAATCCGCCCGCCTCGGTCTCCCAGAGAGCTAGGATTACAGGCGTGAGCCACCGCGCCCGGCCAAAAGTACATTACTTTTTAAATGAGAAACAAATTTAAATTGGTGTTAGAGATAGATATTTAAAATAACTACTTGGCTGAGATTTGCTGAAGTTCCTATGTGTGTTTATGCAGGGAAAACCTGAAGGCAGTAACAAACACTGAAGACAGAGAAATGAGGAAAAAGAAGGAAGAATATTTAACTTTTAGTCCTCTTACAGTTATAATATTTGTGGTCATCTGCTGTGTTATGATGGTCTTACTTTATTTCTTCTACAAATGGTTGGGTAAGAACTCATATTTTATGTTTACTACTTTTAGCATACATTCTTTTCATTGACTTTACCAGATCTTTTTCCTTTAAAGCATAATTGTCAGAGTGTAATGTCTCTATTACTATGAAGATAAAAAATTTTCAGATTAAAAATATACTGTGTTTTGAGATAAAAATACTTCTTCCTGGATGACTTGAAAGAATTGCTATGGTCCGTAAGTTTCCCTCTCTGCAGATAAAGAACCATAGCTCAGTATCTAAGCAGTGAACTGAGGAGTTCTTGGTGGCTGTATTTAGTATTATTCAGATTACTGATTTATTGCCTCTGCTTACCCCCAAAGTGTAATTTATCCTTTTGTCTTTTTGCAAATCAACATGTTGTATTGCTTGAATTTTGTTTTACTGTACGAGCAGTTAGGATCATACTGTATCTGAAGACACAGGTACTTGCCTGTGGTCTAGAGAATAACTGGTACTTTTTTCCCTTTAAGAAAGAAGGGGTAGTAACTGTAATGGCTTGCCTGTTCCCTGGACAATCTTCTTAATGGTCTGACAGGATATAAATTTGCCATCCCTGGCCACGATACAGCACAAAAAGGAGGGAGACCAGGGAAAAGGAGAGTGTGCCTGATAAGAACCAGCAAAAACCCTTGTAAAACCCACTGAGAGCTACAGTGCTTATTTGGAGAACATTAGCATAAATTTCTGGACTAGAAAACTAAGGCCCTGGGATTAGTTTCAGTTTGTTGTTCAATTTCTCCTCTCCTGTCGCAGCAATTTAAAAACTAGACCTATGACATGTATTTCCAATATTAAAAAAATATCATGACCAGCCTGAGGAAGAGTGAGACCCCGTCTCTATTAAAAATAGAAAAAAATAAGTCAGGCGTGGTGGCTCATGCCTGTAGTCCCAACTACTCAGGAGGCTGAGGCAGGAGGATCGCTTGAGCCCAGGAGTTTGAGGTTGCTGTGAGCTAGGCTGACGCTACGGCACTCAAGCCTGGGCAGCAGAGTAAGACTCTGTCTCAAAAAAAAAAAAAGAAAAAGAAAAAAAGATGGCTGTCTAGATTACTCTCTCTTTCTCACCTACGGAACAGAGCTATAGTTTTCTGAAGTTAACTGTAATAGAATTTGAAAAATGCCACTATAATTTATATTTCCAAGATGAAATTTTGAGAAAGTTGGGGAAAAGAATGTTTTTATTTAAAGTACAATAATTCCCTCCCTCCTTTTAACAACAAAGAGGCCAAATTATTTATTTGTTTATTATATTTTTAAATTTTTTTTGAGACAGCCTCTTGCTCTGTTGCCTGGGCTAGAGTGCAGTGGCGTTATCATAGCTCACTGCAACCTCAAACTCCTGGGCTCAAGCAATCCTCTTGCCTCAGCCTCCCCAGTAGCTGTGATTACAGGTGTGTACCACCACACCTGGTTAATTTTTCTATTTTTTGTAGAGACAGGGTCTCACTCTTGCTCAGGCTGGTCTTGAACTCCTGACCTCAAGCGATCCTCCCTCTTGGCCTCCCAAAGTGCTGGGATTACAGGTGTGAGCCACTGCGCCCAGCCAGATTTGGTTTTATCTGGTCAAGTTATTATAGATAAATCAGCCATAGGAGAATATTGTTAGCATCGTTAATGTCTAAGGTGGGTGTTAGTTCTCATCCCTAAATTGCATTTTTAAATGTATTTCTTAGTGGTTTATTAGTTCTTCCATTCCTTACATTTAAATGAAATATTCATAAATGTCTATAACTCACTTCATAGAGATCTTTAACAAACATGTCAGCTTGGAATCATTGAGTGATAGAAAATATAGAGCCGGCTTCAACCCCTTAAACAATCCTACCAATGTATAATAAAACAAAAACAATACATAAAGTAACCACTCTTAAAACTCAAGATCTAAATATTTTCAGCTTAGTAACTAATTCAGGTAATAATATGGTCACTGCATTCAAAGTATCATGATCCAATAAAGAAACCTAAGGAATTAATATTGCTTGTGTAAATATCTTCTTACCACATTTCCTTCCGTTCTCATTCAGTGTCTTGTTTTTTTCTAGTTTATGTTATGATAGCAATTTTCTGCATAGCATCAGCAATGAGTCTGTACAACTGTCTTGCCGCACTAATTCGTAAGATACCATGTGGACAATGCACGTATGTATCTCTTCTAATGTTGGTATTTATAATTTAAAAAAAATACAAAGAAAATTAGTATTATTTTAAATCTGTGCAGTCCGATATACATTGGACTTATGGTTTAAATTTAAATTAATTAAAGTTAAAATTAAAAATTCAGTTTCTCATTCTCATTAGCCTCATTTCAAGTGCTCAATAGCCACATACGGCTAGTAGCTACTGTATTGAACAGCACAGACATAGTACATTTTCATCATCAAAGAAAGTTCTATCACACTGGTAAATATTTTATTATGTCTTATTTGTTTTACTTAAAATCAAGACTTAAATTGGTATTTCAGTCACTGCTTATGACTATAGTTAATATTTGCCAGTTCTTATATCAAGTGAACATTGTATTTCATCTGCAATGTAAACTAAACTGTTTCAATCTTTTTTTTAGGATTGTGTGTTGTGGAAAAAGCATTGAAGTGAGACTTATTTTTCTCTCTGGACTATGCATAGCAACAGCTGCCGTTTGGGCTGTATTTCGAAATGAAGATAGGTATGAATGTTCAATGTATTTGCTTTTAGATTAAGGATGGATTTTTTAATACCTTATCCTGAGACTTATTCATTATGATTATCATGGCATTTTTTCGCTTTTATCCGAACACCAATCTTGAAACAAGCTACTTTTGAAATAAGCAGATCTTATGTTAATGGATTTGAACTCATATAGAGAAGGAAATATGAATTATGATTTAAACATCTAGACTGAAATTAGACTTTAAAAATACACCTAATTGTATATGTGTGTATAGCCACACAATGGAGTGCATGCAGTGCAACTCTAAAGAATGAAGAAGATCTCTATGAATTGATATGCAATGATTTCCAGGATATATTTTTAAGAGAAAAAAGCAAAGTCCAAAAAATATGTAGAGTATACTACCTTTTATATAAGAAAGGAGATATAAGAAAATATATAGGTATCTGACCATTTGCAGGAAGGATAACCAGAAAAAATATATACTTAGGTTTATTTAATGGTTTATTAATAAAATTATTGAAGATTTAATGGCCTAAAATTTGAGAAACAAAGTTCATGCAACTTTAGGTAGCTTCAGGTATGGTAATCAGCTGATAACTATGCATGTCAATTTCTGATAAGTTGCATAGCTCTCATTTCCTATATGTTCAAGTTGAATAGTCAAATTATAGTAATTAAATGGTATTACTTCTTTTGAAAAGTTTCATCTGAAAATAACTAGATAAAGCAATAAATAATATCTTGATTTTAGGTGGGCTTGGATTTTACAGGATATCTTGGGGATTGCTTTCTGTCTGAATTTAATTAAAACACTGAAGTTACCCAACTTCAAGGTAAAGTAAACTTTTTTTAAAAAATAACTTTATTAAGGTATACTTTACATACAATTAAAAGCACCAGTTTTAAGTGTACTGTTGTTGGTTGAAATTTTACAAATGTATAACTTTGTAACCACCATCCCAGTAAAGTTATAGAACATTTCTCATCTCTTCAAAAAGTTCTGTGATGGCCTTTTGCAACCAGTCCTAACCCCCAGGCCTGGGCAACCATTGATTTGCTAGCTAAAATATTTTTAATCATTCATATAATATGCCAAATTCGTAAAATCTTTACAAGACTAAATAATCAGAGAACATTGCTTTGATTCAGTGATTTAAAAAAAGTGAGGTGAAGGTAAGGGTTTGTTTGGGGTATGTTTGTAGAGAGAGGGTCTCACTCTGTCACCCAGGCTGGAGTGCTGTGGCCTGATCATGCTCACTGCAGCCTCGAACTTCTGGGCTCAAGTGATCCTCCTGCCTCAGCCTCCTGAGTAGCTGGGAGTACAGGCATGTGCTACTGTGCCTGGCTAATTTTTCTATTTTTTGTAGAGATGGGAGTTTTGCTATATTGCCCAGGCTGGTCTCAAACTCCTGGCCTCAAGGGATCCTCCTGCCTCAGCCTCCCAAAGTGCTGGGATTATAGGCATGAGCCACTGTGCCCAGCCAAGATAAGGGTTTTAATGTGTTTTATAGAATAAAACTATACATAGTAATAACTATAAAATACCTTTCTAAAAAATAGTATTCAAATATATATTCACATGTTTATTTGTATTTATAAAATAATTTAATCTCTTAATTTAGATGTGGGAAGATTGACCTTTAAATTTGTTTCTTTCTTCAACAGTCATGTGTGATACTTCTAGGCCTTCTCCTCCTCTATGATGTATTTTTTGTTTTCATAACACCATTCATCACAAAGGTATGACCATATTTTTGAAATTCATTAGGAAACATGCTAAAAGATGATGCTTTTAGATTATTAATTTCAAGGTCATTGAAATTAGTTTTTAATAGAGGGTATTTTCAAGCCTTTAATCCATTTTTGTTAGATTAAAAATGTCTCCTGACATGTAAATATGAAAATGTCTGTAATTTTTCTTCTCTTTTTTTTTTTTTTTTTTTTTTTGACAGAGTCTCACTGTGTTGCCCGGGCTAGAGTGCCGTGGCGTCATCCTAGCTCACAGCAACCTCAAACTCCTGGGCTCAAGCAATCCTTCTGCCTCAGCCTCCCGAGTAGCTGGGACTACAGGCATGCGCCACCATGCCCGGCTAATTTTTTCTATGTATTTTTAGTTGTCCAATTAATTTTTTTTTTTTCTAATTTTAGTAGAGACGGGGTCTCACTCTTGCTCAGGCTGGTTTCGAACTCCTGAACTCAAACAATCCGCCCGCCTCGGCCTCCCAGAGAGCTAGGATTACAGGCGTGAGCCACCGCGCCCGGCCTTTCTTCTCTTTTTTAAAGTGATTTTTTTGACTTTTCTTATTAATGTTTACTGTAGAGAGAGAGAAAAAAAAAAAATGTCATTGCTACGTTCATTTCCGAAATCCTAGCTTGAGACTAAGAAAGAGGAGCACATTAGATGTCTGAAGGCCTGGAGTATAGCTCTGTAACCTTGCAACCCTGGGCTATTTTTAATCCATTGTGTGAGAGTATTACTAGCTTTTCATCCTCTCGCCCCCAACAATAGAGTTCTTTTGTTTGCAACTGACAGAACCCAACCTAAGCCTTCTATACCAAAGAGGTCCCATGTATCCAGGTTGCATGTAGAGGTCCGGGTGGGGAGAAACTTGACCCAGGGCCACATGCTTGCCCTTTTTGCTTCTGTCCATTTGTTTATTCTCTCAGACTGCCTTTTTCCATGAGGTCAGAATCATAACATCTAGCAGCTCCTATGTCATATATTCCCAACTCTGTCACTAGCTCCTTAATAAAATGAGGAAGGGTATTGAGTGAGTATGGTAGTCCATTATTTGCCCAATTTTACTACCTTGACCCTTTTCTTGTCTCATAAATATATTATTAATTATTGCTTAATTCTCCCACTTTCCTCTACTTTGAGTCTTGCTCTGTAACTTTATATCATCCCGTTATCTTTTTTTTTCTTCTTTTTCTTTTTTCTTCCCCTTGCCAAACCACCCCCTTCATCCCTTTATCTTTTGTCACTCTCATATACTTAGTATTTGATATTCCCTTTTTTTCTTCCAATTCATTCTTTTATCCATTCTTTCAACTCTACCACCTAGGAAGTCATTGTAAAAATCTGCACTTCTGATATTTGCTATAATGGCATAAGGACAAACATATGCCCTATTGGGAAGCTAAAATTGCAACTAGGTAACAAATATAGTTAACTGCCTCAAATTACAACTGTCCAGACTATTTTACTAGCACTCTTCCATGCATGCATTAATGATGAGCCATTTGACTCATTGACTTAGCTGAACAATAGCAACCTAAAAAAACATAGAATTCGTATTATGGGCTATAACTAAAATTGTTAATTTATTAAAGCATTTTTTAGTTCTCTCCAAAGCTATCCTAGCTTGTATCTATTTACTTAGTTCAAAAATATGTTTTTGCAGGTACCCCATCAGTGAAAGTGTTCTCTCTACAAAGCCTTTCCTATGAATCAGCGGATAATATATAGCATATGACACATATATGACACAGTAGATAGAGCTATAAACTGTAACTAAACTCTTTTTAAAAATAATTTTTCCATTCTAACGTTAGTATCACTTTATGAATACCAAACATATCTGCCAGCAAATGATTTCCATTCCCTACACATGAAATGGTTTAGAATTTCAAAGTTAACAGATAAAGGTGGTTTTGAGCATCCTTTCTTTCTTATGTACTTAGGAAATTCTTCATCTTCTGTTTTCTGTCTTAGTTCCTACTGAGTAGGAATGTGATTTCTAATAATCTGATACAGTGGAAAAAGCTGACATTCTCTTTGGAGTTCACTGTGACAGATTTACTTTAATACCTTCTTCTGAGTCTGATTTGTTTGTTTTTATTAAGTCTATAGACCTTACTTTAGTAGGGAACTTAAAATGAAAATCAGATATTTAATTGCCGATTTTCATGGTTTGTTTTCTCTATAAATTTGAAGGATTAAATATTGGAATCCTAAACATGTTCTTAACCCAGGGATTAGTGGTCTTCTAGTGAGTTGGCAGGGCAGGCAGGTTGCCGTAGGAGTACAGCAGTAAGAGCTTATCTTATTCACTTTTTTCATTCCCATTGTACTCAGATTGTATCTTGCAGATAGTAGTTACCCAGATATCTGAATTTATGGGAGGATGTCAATGATGATCTTCAGTTAAATGTTTTAAATAACAATTAGAAAATGAACCAAAATGAACTCTTTATCTGGAAATTTGATCACAACCTGGGAATTTGCTTTAAGGAACTGTATTTAGTATTAGTTTATTTTCCTAAACTCCTGTGACTTAACCCTTTTATAACCCAAAGCTTAACATGAGGAAAAGATTTCTGTAGCTAGGGATTTTATCCTTTCTACTGTGCTCAGGTATCAGCGAGGTCCTTTTAAAAACACTCAAGTGATTTCTCCTGTGCACTCCACCCACGTGGAAAATATTTTAGTCGGTCAACTTTTCCTAAAATTTAACATTTGTTTATCTTCTCCCTACCTGTTTTGGTTATATATTTATCTTAATGTGAAACATAAAATGGGTGTTTCATGCAGTCTTAGTTTGATATCTCTAAAGATTTTCCTTCTCCACAACAGACTTGGCTATCAGGAAAAAACTTTTTCATGAACTTCTCACATAGCCCATATAAAAAGACTTGAGCCAGACGCAAGGCAGGGAAATTTAGCTAAAGTTAATGTTTTGATTGGAACATGGAAAGCAGGCGGGGCTGAAATTGGACAAGAATCAGGCTAGAGAAGCTTCTCAGGTTCTATAGGGTTGGGTCTTTTCAAGTGGGTTTTATTGTTTTGTTAGCATGATGAGTAGCCAGAAGTCAAATGTACATTTATTCAAATTAAGTTACCAATATTTGTTACAAAGCTAAATAGAAAAGATTTTAGTATGTCCTTCTTCACTGATATTGCTAAAAATGACTAAGAGCCATAGTATATGACATAATATAACTTAAAGTACTGTACGTAAAATTTATAACCCCTTACAAAAACGTTAGATGTGAATATGTCAGTACGTGTCAGAGCTCAGGGTTCACTTGAATAATCTGTGTGTGGTTCATTCGTCAGTTTCTGATCATTGTTGAGCTCTGATAAAGTGAAGCAGTGTGCCAGGTGAATTTTGTTTTAAATGACTTCAATTTTTGCTATCTGCAGAGACTGTTTTAGGAAAAAAGCCATCTATATCCTATTTTCAGTGAGTTTACAGGAGGCCTTCTACCTTGAGACTTAAATCATTCTTGAATAGTACCAGATTGTTCTCTTTAAGTGATTGGACAACTTCTTTTATCTTCCTCCTCAATTTTAGAATGGTGAGAGTATCATGGTTGAACTTGCAGCTGGACCTTTTGGAAATAACGAAAAGGTAGGGATGGCAATTAGACAGAAATGGCTGCCCAGTGTATGTATGTGTTTCCAGTTAATCATTTTGTCTTCCTGTGTAATTCATTGGTCACGTAGTGCATGCTAAGGTATTGTAAAACTTATTTCTCACAAAATATAGCCCTTTTCTTAGTTATTCTAAATTATTAAATACCTATTGACTTGGGTTTCATCCTAGAATGATGGAAACTTGGTGGAAGCCACTGCTCAACCCTCAGCTCCCCATGAGAAAGTAAGGATTGTATTTCAGATATGTTCATTGGACTTTAAATCACATCCTCTGAGACAGGATTCTTCTTTGGGGAAAAATCCAGATTGCCAAAAAAAAAAAAAAAATCGGTTTCAAGGCCTGAGTCCTAATCTTGGTAAAAAGAGAAAAAAAAGGTTACATGTGGGGATAGTGGATTAATACTGTTAATCCTACATGTGTATTGGGTTTCATTTTTTTCAAAACTACATATCTATTTCTTTCAAGCTTTCTACACATTCAGAGTATATATCTGTTTGCGCCTAGTCTGTGTTCTCTAATTTCAAGTTCTTTTAAAATATCAGTTTTAAAATGTTAAAACAATTATTCTAATATCAGTCGTTCTCTTTCTAAAAGACATGGGTAAAAAATAATTGCTAAGAGGTTTATTGGCAGCCTTCTTCTTCTTCTTTTTTTTGTACAGTTGCCAGTAGTCATCAGAGTACCAAAGCTGATCTATTTCTCAGTAATGAGTGTGTGCCTCATGCCTGTTTCCATACTGGGTTTTGGAGACATTATTGTACCAGGTAAGCAATTGTAACAATTTTAGTAAAAAACATACTGATGGTTTTAAATTGTCATATGTCTGCTAAAAGTTTCCTACTCTGTAGTAATTATTTCTGGCTGTTGCTAGAGCTGGGATTAGTGATAAAGATAGGAAAAAAACTTATCGAGGGGTAGAAGGTAAAGCCGAAATGGTAACAGCCAAGGTACTGTAATGCCTCTCATGGCTCAAAGAGTGTCTTAGAGGAAGCAGCTAGGATCAGTTTAATCTTTTTCCCCAAGAAAAGTATATTTTGTGACTCTTTTTAGAAGTTGAATATAATAATGCCAAACATACAGTTTCTATTATTTCTATTGTAAAATAATAGTTATGTTTTAGGAAAAGAAGTTTAGGAATACTAGGCTATGTCATGATCAAGAGGAGAAATGTAATAGAACACCAGCTTTTAGGGCTTCATATTACAAAAATACTCAGTGTATGGTGGAATCAATCACCTTCTCTTAGCATGTCTTCTCTGACAGTTATTGCAGTTCTGTCATATTTTCCTCACTGGGCTGCCTGTAGAAATGTCATCTGAGCCCAGTAATAATATAGTTTAGAAGCAATTAGTGATATTTCTCTATCAGCTGAGTTTTTCTTTCTTCACTTTTCTTTCAGTCTCCCTATGCACTAACTGCCTGTGGGTGGGTGAGGAGTACTGGCTTTTCTGAAAAAGCCCTTCCATCTACTAGTAAAAGCCAGGTAGAGAGAGAAGCTAGCTGGCAGTGTTGTTTTGTGAGTTGGCATGGCAAAGTCCAATGTACAGCTCTCTTAGTTCAGTGAATCTCCATTCACATAATTGATAAAGTAGAGAAAACATTGTATTGAGTAACCTTGTAATTCCTTGAGTATCTTTAAACTTATCCCTCATTTTGCCAATTGCTCACCAAGTGCTATACAGCAGTGGTCCTCAACCTTTTTGACACCAGGGACTGGTTTCATGGAAGATAGTTTTTCTACAGATGTTGGTAGGGAGTGGGTCGTTGGTGGAGGATGGGTCGCTGCCTGGGCTCCACCTCAGATCATCAGTCATTGGATTCTCATAGAGAGCATGCAACCTGGATCCCTCAGATGTGCAGTTTGCAGTGGGGTTTGTGCTCCTATGAGTGTCTGATGCCACTGATCTGACTGGGGCGAGGCACAGGCGGTCACGCAAATGATGGGGAGCAGCTGTGGGTGCAGGTGGGGCTTCCTGCAGTGTGTCCCGGTTCCTGGCAGGCTGCAGACCAGTGCCAGTCTGCAGCCTGTGGTTTGGGGACCGCAGCTATACAGGATCTTGTATATAGCACTTAGCATAGAATGGGTAAAGACAGTATATAAATATTACATTCTTGAAGTAAATAAATATCAGATGTCTTAAACAGAAATATTTCCCCCAGGAGCAGAGTTATTGGCAATATATGACTTAATCCTAAGATCTAAATTCTAATTTGGGGAGAAAAGAAAATACTATTTTTTTTAAAAAAAATGTGGAAATGTGGTTAAACAGCAAATATACTAGAAATAATGAAATTATTTTATTATTTATGTAGAGACCAAAACTAATTAATTGAAATAACTAATAAAGACAGTCATTACTGTATGATTTTTAAGTGATTAAATGTCATTCTTACTGTGTTTATAACGGTATATATTTAATAAATAAATACAATCTCAAATTTCTTCTTTGGAGAGATTCAATGAATTTCTTATAAGAAATTGGTATTAAATGAGTTTCTGCATACTTGCACATTTACAAATGAAAGCTTATATTTCATTATTATTTGAACTCTTTGTATTAAAACTCCAAATCATTTTATTCTACTAGGAAGGGAGACTTTTTGATCACAATTTGAAATTGCCTTCCTTGATGCCCTTTCAGTACATATTTTTTAAATGTTTTACTTGTTTAAATTGATAAATAAAAATTATATATATTTGTTGTGTAAAACATGTTCTGAAATATGTATGCATTGTGGAATGGCTAAATCAAGCCAGTTAAGATATGCATTACCTCACATGCTTATCATTTTTTTTGTGTGGTAAGAACACTTAAAATCCAGTCTCTTAGCAATTTTTAAGAATACAATTCATTACCTTTGAAATCTTATTAAAAAAATACAATTTGTTGCTATTAACTGTAGTCACCATGTTGTGCAATAGATCTCTTGAACTTATTCTTCCTATACAAATGAAATTTTTTATCCTTTGACCAATGTCTCCCCAACTCTCCCACCCCAGCCCCTGGTGGCCACCATTCTACTCTCTACTTCTAAAGCTCAACTTTTTTAGATTCCACATGTAGGTGAGATTATAATGGTATTTGTCTTTCTGTACCTGGCTTATTTCACTTAATGTAAGATCTTGTGGGTTTATCCATGTTGTCACAAATAACAGGATTTCCTTCTTTTTCAATCCTGAATTTGTGTATATATGCCACATTTTCTTTATTTATTCATCCACTGAGGGACACGTAGGTTGATTCCATATCTTGGCTATTGCGAATAGTGCTACAATGAACATGGGAGTGCAGATATCTCTCTGACATACTGATTTCAATTCCTTTCAATATATCCCCAGTAGTAGGATTGCTGGATCATATGGTAGTTCTATTTTTAATTTTCTGAGGAACCTGTTTTTCACAATGGATGTAGTAATGCTCATTCCCACCAACAATCTGTGAAGATTCCCTTTTCTTCATATCCTCTCCAACACTTACCTTGCATATTTTTAATAATAGCCATTCTAACAGGTGTGAAGGGATATCTCATTGTGGTTTTAATTTGCATTTCTCTGATGATTAGTGATTCTGAACATTTTTTCCATATACTTATTGACTGTATTATATCTTTTGAGAATTGTCTACACATATCCTTTGCCCATTTTTAATTGGGTTATTTGTTTAATTGCTCTTGATTTTTTTGAGTTCTTTATATATTTTACATATTAACCACTTATTAGATGTATAATTTACACATGTTTTCTCCCATTCTGTAGGTTGTCTCTTCAGTCTGTTGATGATTTCCTTGGCTGTGCAGAAGCTTTTTAGTTTGTTGTAATCCCATTTGTCTATTCAATACGTTAAAAAAATTTTTTTTTAATAAGAGGGTCTCACTTTGTTGCCCAGGCTGGATTCGAACTCCTGGCCTCAAGGGATTCTCCAGCCTTAGCCACCGGAGTAGCTGGGACTGCGGTCCCATGCCACTGTGCCTGGCCAATGCATTTTCTCCATGACATGGAATATTGAGCTGTTTAATGGCTTGGAAAATGTTTAAAATATGGTCTCTTAAGCTTTTAACCTACATTGTGAGAAATAAATAAAATAAAATACGGTCTTTTTTAAAAAAAAATTTTTTTAATTTTTTAAATTTTCTAAAAATTTTTTAGAAACAGGGTTTCACCCTGTCGCTCAGGCTGAAGTGTAATGACATGATCATAGTTTACTGTAACCTCAAACTCCTGGGCTCAAGCAATCCTCCTGCCTTAGCCTCCCAAATACCCGGGACTACAGGCATGTACTACCATGCCTGCCTAATTTAAAAATTTTTTTTGTGTAGCCACAGGCTCTCGCTGTGTTGTCCAGGCTAGTCTTGAACTCTTGTCATAAAACGATCCTCCCATCTTGGCCTCCCAAAGTGCTGGGATTATAGGCATGAGCCACCATGGCTGGCCCCAAAATATGGTCTTAAATTTTTTAAAAAATCAGTATGTAAAACTCTGTCCAGAATTTGAGATACGTTAATGTTCGCCTGAGGCAAAAATGAAAATTATATACAATACAGCATATACTGTTACCATAGTTAACAATTGAATTTGTGTTATTGTTGTTGTTTTAAGAAAATAATGTGGAGTTTTTTTCTTTTTTTAGGCCTGTTGATTGCATACTGTAGAAGATTTGATGTTCAGACTGGTTCTTCTTCTATATATTATGTTTCCTCCACAATTGGTAAATTTTGTTTTTTCTTTTTATTATGTTGAATTGTATCATCTGGAGGGAAAAGGCAGAGGTCTAAAATGAAGGAGTCCAGGATTCTGATTCTTTGCCATTAATCAATAAGTTCATCCATCAAAAGGGATTATACTTTACTATTTATATCATAAAGTTTTAGAGACTGAAAAAGGAAATTGGATGTAAAAGAAAAAAATTAGATTGTATATATAAATGCTTATTGGAACATCTGGCACATAAGTGGTCAATAAATTGCATATTACTAGATTTTTAAAAATAGTATGTTGGTAATTATGTATTTATTTAAATGAATTTATAGCAAAATAACATCTCATCTGGATAGCAGAAGTAGTCATCACTTATCCCTCTATTTCTATTATTGTGAACAGAATTAAGAACAGTAAATAAGCCAAAAAATACCCTGGTACATCTGAACATATCAAATAGATATTTCAAAGTTCATATACCAAAGCTCTTTATACTTAGATAAATGGCCTGTACCGGAGCCATTTAGATACTGTTCTAGCAAGATTTTCAAGTCCCTGGTGGAATTAAATCCAGTAAATTAAAAGTATATATTAGTAGAAGAGAAGGGTATTGCTAGAAATAGGTACCTTGACAGCAAGAAAATAGCTAAGTGAGGGAGAAGATGAAGGGGGAAAAAAACTATAAAGAAAAAAGAAAAGCAGTTTGGGGCCACTAAATATAGTACTTTCTAAGGGAATTGATATATTAGAGTCTAGTACCAGTCAGTGTGATAGAATATAAGAACACTCGGCCAGGCGCGGTGGCTCATGCCTGTAATCCTAGCACTCTGGGAGGCCGAGGCGGGTGGATCGTTTGAGCTCAGGAGTTCGAGACCAGCCTGAGCAAGAGCAAGACCCCGTCTCTCCTAAAAACAGAAAGAAATTAGCTGGACAACTAAAAACATACAGAAAAAATTAGCCGGGCATGGTGGCGCATGCCTGTAGTCGCAGCTACTTGGGAGGCTGAGGCAGAAGGATTGCTTGAGCCCAGGAGTTTGAGGTTGCTGTGAGCTAGGCTGACGTCACGGCACTCTAGCCTGGGCAACAGAGTGAGACTCTGTCTCAAAAAAAATTTTAAAAACTTAAAAAAAAAAAAAGGAATATAAGAACACTCAATGAAAAGGCAGCTTATAGGAGTATTCATTTGTAAATTTGGGCAAATCACTTAAACTCCCTGGTCCTGCATTGCCTCATCTTTAAATTGAGCCCAGGAGTTTGAGGTTGCTGTGAGCTAGGCTGACACCACGGCACTCTAGCCCCGGCAACAGAGTGAGACTCTGTCTCAAAAAAAATTTTAAAAACTTAAAAAAAAAAAAAGAATATAAGAACACTCAATGAAAAGGCAGCTTATAGGAGTATTCATTCATTCTGCTGTGTAAATTTGGGCAAATCACTTAAACTCTCTGGTCCTCCATTGCCTCATCTTTAAAATGAGGAGCTAGATTAAATTGTCTATAAAGTTTCCAATATTCTGAGATTGTGTATACATAAGGAAACCTTGAGTCATTAAGAAAAGTTCAAATGATGTTTGGTGTAAGCTTGTTAAAGAATGTTATGAAGTATGTAATAAATATTAGGAAGATTTTTCAAAACAACCTTTAGTACCTATGCATACACATTTAGTTATCTAAAAATGTGGAACCACTCAACGTCCTTAACAATGACAGATAATTGAGACTTTCTTGAATTATACTCTTTATCAATGATTAATGGTTAAGTTAGTAATAATTAAAATACTAACCAGTTTCCAAATTTTTCAAAACCTCCATAGAATATCTCTCCATATTACTGCCTAAGAGAATAATGAAATTATGATAAGAAATCATAGTACAAAAATGTCCTCAGAAATATTTGAAAACCAATACTTCAATGAGGAATGAAAAACCCACCTTTGATAACATATAGAAATGACTGATAACTTGGTATTATTCTTGCAGCCTATGCTGTTGGCATGATACTTACATTTGTTGTTCTGGTGCTGATGAAAAAGGGGCAACCCGCTCTCCTCTATTTAGTACCTTGCACACTTATTACTGCCTCAATTGTTGCTTGGAGACGTAAGGAAATGAAAAAGTTCTGGAAAGGTACCAACTATGAGGTATGTGCTTTCATTTTGGTTACCAAGTTATGACATAATTCACTGGCAGAGTGTGAATGGGAATAGCCTATATATATATATCAAAGCTTTTATGTACCAAAAAGTTACCTTGGATCTGTCAGAATGTTCTAAGTAATCAAGAGATGATTTAAAGGATGTGGGAGGATGTACATAGGTTATATGTAAATGCAGTGCCATCTTATATGAAAGGGACTTGAGCATCCTTGGATTTTGGTGTCTGGGGGGGTCCTGGAACTATGGATACCGGGGGGGTGGCTGTACGACTCCTTACTCACTGTCCACCTGTTGCATCATCAGTTCTCACCTCCACTGCAGTCCAATGCCAAAAGCCTCGCTACTCAAGACAAAACTACCAAAAAGCAATGGGAGGCCGGGCGCGGTGGCTCACGCCTGTAATCCTAGCTCTCTGGGAGGCCGAGGCAGGCGGATTGTTTGAGCTCAGGAGTTCGAAACCAGCCTGAGCAAGAGCGAGACCCCGTCTCTACTAAAATTAGAAAGAAATTAATTGGACAACTAAAAATATATAGAAAAAAAAAATTAGCCGGGCATGGTGGCGCATGCCTGTAGTCCCAGCTACTCGGGAGGCTGAGGCAGGAGGATCGCTTGAACCCAGGAGTTTGAGGTTGCTGTGAGCTAGGATGACGCCACGGCACTCTAGCCCAGGCAACACAGTGAGACTCTGTCTCAAAAAAAAAAAAAAAAAAAAAAGCAATGGGAGAGCATCAGGGGGAAACAAAACAATATTTCAACATGCATCTTCAAAATCTACATAAAAGTAGACTTCATGAAAGAAGAAACTATGTTTAAAATAACATAGTTATTTTGAGACTGACATTAGCTACTTATAGTAAAAGTCCTGATGTTTTGCAAATAAAAAGTATACTCTATCCAGCATCTAAACAGGCCTAACTAAACTGGACAGGGCACTCATTTCAGATTTAAATGGATCTAGGTGGATCTTTCTTTAAAATTCCTAGAACAAAGAAAATCTTGATAACATAATCTTATTGTATTTGTTTCTTCATTGAAGTTAAGCTCCTTTCTTTTTTTCATAAATGTTCTTGGTATTCCAGTACAATCTGTTTGCATTGAAATTAAGGAGGGTTGAGAAACGCTAGCCTATTGAGGTCAGGGCTATGACATTGACCCCAAAAAAAGTGAAAGCACTTTGTGAGGCAGTTAGCCTCTGCTTTGCCCTATTAGAACAAACTACCCTCCTCCATCCACCCACATGCATGTGTGTCAGTGACCACATGAACAAAAAGAGAGATACTTTGGGTTGGGTGGCTGCAATTCTGATAGTAGATAAACAGTTCAAAGTTCATGTCCATCTTGTGGTTGGTCTGTAATGTCATTTGTAGTGTTACTTAATGAGAGATGGTTAATACATTAAGTGTCAGGCTACTATAATTAGAAAAAATACTGGTTTAGAATTCTTTTAGGGAAATCTTGTAATTTCTTTTAGATTTAGTTAGTACTTGCCTGGTCTACCTCACAAAGCTGTTGTCTCAACTTATACTAATATACATAGAATTTGAGGTCCTTGACTAAATTAGTAAGATAGCTTTTTTCCACAAGGATGACACCCACATAAATTTATTTATTTATTTGTTTGTTTGTTTATTTATTTTTTAAATAGGGAGATGGGGTCTCGCTCTTGCTCAGGCTGGTCTTGAACCCCTGACCTCAAGCGATCCTCCTGCGTTGGCTTCCCAGAGTGCTAGGATTACAGGCATGAGCCACTACGCCGGCCAGATTTTTTTATTTTTATAGATTTTTTTTAAAATAGCAGTGTGTCCTACAATATACGCACCCTACTACTAATCTTTGAAAGTCACATCTCAAAAAGTGCTCTTCTTTTTTTAGTAGTTTTATATTTCTTCATTTAACAAATGTTTACTGAGCAGTTCTATCAGCTGGGTACTATTTTAGGTATTGGTGATACAAGATGATCAAGTTAAAAACAGGCCTATCCTCATGACCTCTTGAAAGTTACAGTCTAGTGAGGAATGCAGATAGAGTCACTATTAAAGTGTGATAAATGTATTAGTTGTAGGTGCCATGAAAGCTAGAAATGGGGCATCTAGTGCTTGTGGTTTCTGGACAGGGTCATAGGTGATTTGGGGAAGGCTTCCTAAAGAATGTTAAATTTATGTTGAGACTTTAAGACTGAACTAATGTTCAATGTTTAAGGAACCGTGTCTTTAAAGGCTCAGGGGGAAAAGAACATGGCACATCCTAGGAACTGAATGAATTTTGGGATAACTATAATATTGAATAAGGGTAGGGGAATTGCAGGAAATGAAAATGAGAAAGAAGCTAGGGTAAGAGCCTTGTAGGGGTTCTTTTTTTTTTTTGAGACAGAGTCTCACTCTGTTGCCGGACTAGAGTGCCGTGGCGTCAGCCTAAGCTTGCGGCAGCCTCAAAGTCCTGAGCTCAAATGAGCCACCCGCCTTGGCCTCCCAGAGTGCTATGATTACAGGCATGGCCACCGCGCCCGGCCCCCTTGTAGGCTTACTCTTGTAAGCCACACTAAACAGTTTGGATTCTATCCTAAGAGCACTGGATCCCATTTAAGAGTTTTAAAAATAAATCTAGACAATGGATTAAAGAAGGTAGCAAAACTGGGGACACTTATTGTGATGAGACACAATAGAAGCCTAAATTAGTAAAGTAATGAGATAGAAGTGGACAAAGTCAAGAGAAGTTTAGAGGTATAATTCCTTCCTTCCTTTCTTCCTCCCTTCTTCCCTTCCTCCCTCGCTTCCTTCCTTCCTTCCTTCCACAATCATAGCTTACTGCAGCCTTGAACTCCTGGGCTCAAGCGATCCTCTTGCCTCATTGTCCTTAGTAGCTAGGACTACAGGCATGGCCACCACGCCCAGCCAATTCTTTTGTTTTTCTTTTTTTTTTTTTTTTTTAGAGACAGGGTCTCACTATGTTGCCCAGGCTGGTCTCAAACTACAAACCTTAAGCGATCCTCCCACCTTGGCCTCCCAAAGTGCTGGGGTTTCAGGGGTGAGCCACTGTGCCCAGCCTCGGAGGCATAATTAATGGGGTCTGATGATGGATCCAGTGTGGGGAGAGGAAAAGGAAATAGAGTCTGGGGCTTTTGGCTTTGGAAACTGAGTGGGTGGATGGTGACACTGTTCACTGAGATAAATGAAAGGCAACAGGGTTGAGGAAGAAGATGATGAATTCAGTGTTGGGCATGTTAAATATTGGAAATGAATTCAATGTTGGACATTTTGAACTACCTATAGGACCACCAGGAAAAGAGAAATAATAAGCAGCTGAATAAGTGGGTCTGATGTGCAAGAGATAGACCTGGCTAGAGATAGAGACAAAAATTTGGGAGTGTCATTAGCATGCTAGGTAAAATGAATGAGAATGTAGTGGAGAAGATAAGACCCAGGACAGAATTGTGAGCAAGAAGTTTCTACTGTCAGGAGCAATTCTCTGAGTAACTGAGAGGTAAATCAGGAGAAAGAAGACAAGCAACGTGGGGAAATTTTGTTTAGAGTTGGCATTAAATCCTTACTTAGTTTAGGATTTAAATTTGAGACCGTTAGAGCACATGTGCTATCTTACAAAATTATTTATGTTTCTTGTT
>NW_012148618.1:21369683-21370743 GCF_000956105.1 Propithecus coquereli | reverse complement strand
TTTGTTGTGTTTTTAAAAACTTCAAGTTTGCTCTTTATGTTTCTATATCATTCTTATTGAAAAGTCAATAAACAGGGAGTAGAGATGCTTATTTCTCAATAAATTGACTCTGAAAGTGTTTTTTTAATTAATATATTTCTGTATTTAGAGATTAGATTATAGTGCCAATGAGGTACCTGGGGATTAGGAAAGAAGAGGCATGTTATAATTTAGGGTGTGTGGGCTATTATTTCATTAGGTTACAGTTACCAGAGTAAGCAGTCTTTGGGAAGAAAGAGGGTTTCCCCACCGTCCATTTTGCTGAGGCTGCTTCTCTTCCCACAGCCCTGGCCTCTCACACCCAGCTTTTAAATTGCTAGAAGAAAGGGAATCTAAATATATCTTACATGCATCTCATTTCCCTCCCTCATTTCAATTGTGAATAACATTACCTGTTCAACAGCTTCACCTTATGTTTCATGTAGTAAAGTGCTTAATAAATGATACCTGTCTTGATTTGGCTTTTATTTTTTCCCCTAGAAGTGCTATGAACATGTTGCTACCTTAATCTACGGGATATCTTTGGTAAATAGAGGACCTCAAAACTGACTGGACTTGAGATGACTTATAGAGTATCAGCAGGCTTGGGTTTTATAAGCTGTCTCCAGTAGTTGATACAGTTGTCAGCTGAAAGCCTCAGTTCGTGTTGTATTCCTTTTGTCTGACAAGATGATAGACCCTGTTTAGAAATGATTCCTTCCTCCTCTTCCTCTTCCAAAAAACACTAAAGCCTTCATAAAGAGTTTACAAAAATAGGAACATTTATCTTGCTGATGTTTCCTTCTAATTCTTGACACAGGAGAAGGAAACAAGCATATCACAATACTGAAATTTAATCACTAGTCTAAAAGTCTTTGACAGTCTTCACAAAGACATTGAGCACTATTTTTTGTTTTTAAGTAATTTTATCTGAAGAACAGGGTAAAAACACTGAAAGCATTTAAGCAGTTTCTTCTTCATTCCTAAATGTAAAACAATTTTTATGGGAATATGAGGAGAGCAGAAGTGACCATTTACGGGA
>NW_012148618.1:21365899-21369633 GCF_000956105.1 Propithecus coquereli | reverse complement strand
ATAGAAAAAATTAGCTGGGCATGGTGGTACATGCCTGTAGTCCCGACTACTCGGGAGGATCGCTTGAGCCCAGGAGTTTGAGGTTGCTGTGAGCTAGGCTGATGCCACGGCACTCCACTCAGGGCAGTAGAGTGAGACTCTGTCTCAAAAAAAAAAAAAAAAAAAAAGACTATTGAGAAAATGATTAAAAATTAGGCCAAAATTGA
Organism: Propithecus coquereli; assembly: GCF_000956105.1. Lineage (NCBI taxonomy): Eukaryota > Metazoa > Chordata > Mammalia > Primates > Indriidae > Propithecus > Propithecus coquereli. The sequence continues at coordinate 21,369,427 of NW_012148618.1, read as the reverse complement.
TCTGAAAAGGTGTTTATCACAGTACTTCTAAATCTTCTTGGTTCTATTTTAATGACTTATAGGTTAATGTTATTATTGGCAATTAATGTACTGAAATCTTCACATAGAGCCTAACTCTGTTTTCACTTCAATAATTTTTCTTTTTCATGTTTTAATTACAGAGTAATGCATGTTTGTAGTTTTTATATAAACAATACAAAAGTGTTTAAAAATGGAAGGCTCTTCCTAACTATTCTACTCCTACCCCCACCCTTATGGGGCAGCTACTTTGAACTGTTTGTATATAGCTTCCAGATCTTTTTATGCTAACTTACACTGGAAATAGTTAAATATTTAGAGTTGTTGTATACGTAAATATATTAACATTGCATTTCTTTGGAAATATTCTGCAACTCATTTTTCTCTGGATTATTCTAATACCTTTTCTCCTTTCTCTCTCTCTGATGGTTATTGAGAGATAGAGAAGATATTAGTTAAGGAAGGAATTCAACCAAGGGGTGCATTTATATTCTCTGTGAACAAATTCTGTGCCCTGGATCATCCCAGTCTCACTCTCGAAAATCATGATTCTGGCCAGGCACGGTGGCTCATGCCTGTAATCCTAGCACTCTGGGAGGCCGAGGCGGGTGGATCATTTGAGCTCAGGAGTTCAAGACCAGCCTGAGCAAGAGCAGGACCCCATCTCTACTAAAAAATAGAAAGAAATTAGCTGGACAACTAAAAATATATGGAAAAAATTAGCCGGGCATGGTGGCGCATGCCTGTAGACCCAGCTACTCGGGAGGCTGAGGCAGAAGGATTGCTTGAGCCCAGGAGTTTGAGGTTCCTGTGAGCTAGGCTGACGCCATGGCACTCTACTCATGGTAGTAGAGTGAGAGTCTGTCCCCCAAAAAAATTAAAAATTAAAAAATCATGATTCTGCTTCATAACAGAATCATAAAGGAAAAGATCACTGCAGCTGGACACAAAGCAGTAATAGCCCCAGGAGGGCAGACTTCAGGGACTTTGCTATATGACATAGTAGCTAAGTAAGGCAATTAATTGATTGTAGGAAAATCCATTAACAAATGTCTGAAGACGTAGGCTAACTTTGGTTATAAACTTCTCACTTTTGCAGTGTAGTCTCTTAATTTTATTAGGCAAGGACATTCAGAATACAAAATAACACATAGTAGTAAGGAACATGGAGTCTGGTGACAGACTGCCTAAATTTGAATTCTTATTTTGTTAATTATTAGCTATGTGACCCTGGGCAAGTAACCTGGCTTCTTGCTGCCACAGTTTCCTCCATTGTAGAATGGGGTAACAATCAACCTACTTCAGAGGGTTGTTGTAACAGATATGTTAATACATGCAGACTGCTTAGACTAGTGCCTGCTACATCATAAGCACTGTAACTGCATTTGCTATCATTATTTGTAGGACTCAGGATTTTTTGTTTCAGTTTGTTGGTTTGGTTGTTACTTTTCAGTTTATTAACTAGATTTTCGTTTTCCTGGTTCGGATATTGAAACTTTGGGTTTTTGTTAAATCTGGTTCCTTTAACTTAGTAAAAGAACAAATTCTAAGCTATCACAATCCTCAGAAAAAATTCTGTTTAGACTCCATGATTTTTCCCATTGTGCACTAAATTTTTAAATATGAAGAATGGACATTGCTGAAATTTTAGGCAAGTCACTTGCAGAATATTAAAAATTGCTGTCAGGAGAGTATTTTTCAGAAATTTAGCATTTTTGAAAGTTGTATAATATAATGCCTTTCCAAAATGATTTCCCTGTTTATCTGAAAATCTCTCATTGCTCATGTCCAGCCTCTGAAGTCAAAATTAGTTTAGCTTGAATGTCATCATTTGTGGGAGAGAGTATATTATCGTATTTGACATCAGTTCTGGCAGATTACTTAATCTCTGAAGCCTCTGCCTCCTCATCCATAAAATGAGATTGAGTCTATAGGCAGCTAGGGGAATAAGTAATCTGTAGTTTTGGGTTAGCCCAAGATTTAGTGAGACAGGTAGATGCTGAAATCAGGTAAGGCCTAGGCAGAGACTTCAAAAGTAGAAGAAAGTAGAGTGAGGAACCTCAAAAGCCTGGTAAGAGAAAGGTAGACTTGGTATGATCCCAATGCAGGGTAGGCCTGAGTGTTAGTCCTGGTTCATCTCTTAGGCTAACAGTGTAATAATCCTTTTCCCCCCTCCCTGCAACCTTTATTGCCTCCAGAGCTTTGTCAGTCTCTATTTCCGGAATATCCCTTATTTACCTCCTAAATCAATCTACCTTCTCCAAGCAGACTTCCAAGAAATTAGGTCTTCCTGTTGAAATTAGGTTCACCTTTCCCTGTATCTTTTTAGACTTGGTACTTTAAATACTTACTAACATCTGCCCTGCAGTGTGGGTATTTATGTATGCCTCTCTCTCCAAGTTATTAGCTCCTAGGTATTAGGAACCCACAGTGCTTATAACAGTATTTTTATACCGTAAATTCTCAATGTTATTGAAATTTTTCATGCAATGCAACTATAATGTTCAATACTTAATCCACAGACATTTAGTCACTTTTGTGTTTCAGTAGCCCTCATAAAATTACTGTAATTGTCACATGCTATCTATCTGTAAAAGTGAGGCACTTTTGAAGCATTAAACTAGACATATCTCTACAATCTTTATATACAGTCTTTTTTATGAAGGTATCAAAAGTTTTTGCTACTGTTTTGAAATAAAACCAAATATAAAACAAGTAATATAACATAAAGTTTGAATCTAAGGTAATGGCAGATTTGTTTATGCTATTAATCATTTGGTTCATTCTGATGCCTGATATTAGAGTTGAATGTAAGAATAGTGGTGGCAGAAATAGGACTTTCCCATTGGAGATTTTTAGTGTCATCGGTAGCCCAGACAGTCTTTTAATTCTGTGTTCAATAGACAAATTATACCTCATTTGTTGTTGTAACTTGAAGACTTCATTGAAATACTTTAGTATCTTACTTGGAGCCTTTCAGGCCTTTCTGTGAATTTCTCTCATCAAAAGAAGTAATATTTCTATAGGATTTCACTAAAATAATACTAATTTGGAAATCTTAATTGTGAATTCTTCTCTATAGCCCAAAGGTAGTCATACTGTATTTCTTGTGAACTTTTCTTCTGGAATGTTTCAAGAGCTACAGTACTCAGTTCTATTTATTTGATTTTACTTAAAGTCTTAGTTATAATTAGTGTAGTATAAATAAATAAAGATATTTTTTCTCTAGAGTGAAAAACAGAGTCATAATTACTTTGACAGAACAATGAAGAGAAATCATAATTTTAGGAGATATTGTTTCCGATACTAAACCAGTGAAATTAGATTTATGTGGCAACCTCCAATGGGCTATTTTACTTTGGGTGGGTAGTAAGTTTTCAGTTTGTTGATACCCAGTAAACAGTGAATTGTGTCTGTTAAATGTCACTAGTACTTCTAATTATTTTTAGAAGTCACAAGCTGTAACTGACAAGTCAGTATACAGAGATAACTTAGAACGACTCTGCTTTA
>NW_012148618.1:21364672-21365595 GCF_000956105.1 Propithecus coquereli | reverse complement strand
GCTAGGATTACAGGCGTGAGCCACCGCACCCGGCCTCTTGTTAGATTCGAACTCCTGAGCTCAAACAATCCGCCCGTCTCGGCCTCCCAGAGAGCTAGGATTACAGGCGTGAGCCACCGCACCCGGCCTCTTGTTATTTTTTTATCACCAGCACTTATAAAAAAAATTCCTTCCCCTTTAACAGAGCTTTTAAAGTATTTTATTGTAAAAATATATACTGCTGATAGAAAATTTGGAAAATGGGGTACAATGCGTACTGCTTCAGGATGTATGCACTGAAGGCCCTGGATTCACCGTAGTGCGATGTATCAATGTGGCAAAATTGCACTTGTACCCCATAAGTATATGTGAATAAAAAATAAATAGGGAAAAAAAGAATTTGGAAAATGTAAAAAAAAGAAAAAAGCAAGAAGAAAATTAAATCTACCCATAATCCTATCATCCAGAGATAGTTAAGGTTTAAGTGAATTTCCTTCTATTCCTTCTCTAGATAAATGGATAGATGGATAAATGATACTATAGATAGTTCTCTATCTTGCTTTTTCTTTTTTTTTTCTTTTTTTTTTTTTTTTGAGACAGAGTCTTACTGTGTTGCCTGGACTAGAGTGCTCCTCCTGCCTCAGCCTCCCGAGGAGCTGGGACTACAGGCATGCGCCACCACGCCCGGCCTCTATCTTGCTTTTTCACTGCATTTTTGTGTTATTTCATTTAAAATCCCTTGTAAAAATCATTTTAATAGCTGTATAATATGTTCTTATATGCATGTACCATACTTTATCATTTGCTTTGACCCAATAATTTCTCTTTGAAGAACTATTGAGAAAATGACCAGGCACGGTGGCTCACGCCTGTAATCCTAGCACTCTGGGAGGCCGAGGCGGGCGGATTGTTTGAGCTCAGGAGTTCGAGACCAGCCTGAGCAA
>NW_012148618.1:21351104-21353952 GCF_000956105.1 Propithecus coquereli | reverse complement strand
GCTGTCTCAGAGCCAGCAGGTATTCTCACAGTGACTCCTGGGGTCATTTTTAGTTTTTCTACTTGTACAAGTGGGCACTGCCTGGAATAAGTGTCAGGAATATCTTCCTTCTGTGGTGGAGTTCTCACTGCCAAGGAGGGGAATATTCATATTGGCAAATAGAGATAATGCAAGATCCAGAGGAAGCACTTATCACATTGGTCACAATGTGATATGTCACATGATTAGGCTTCCCAAAGGCTCAGTGTCACGCTGACCTTAGGAGTGTGGATATTGAACCAGAACAGTGCTCCAGTAGGAATGCTCAGTTCCATGGAATAATCTGTGTCTTTTCTAAAAGCTGGGAATCCTTTGGCTAAATTAGTGAATAATGGGCACAAGTTGAAAAATTGCATTTCCTAACATCTTTTATTTATGCCTAGATGATGGACCATCTGGACTATGCAACAAATGAAGAAAACCCTGTGATTGCTGGTGAACAGATTGTCCAGCAATAAGAGTATGTGGACCTGCAGTCATTGATTTTCTACAAATAGAGTTTGACTTTTAAAGTCGACTTTTGAACTGACAATCTGAAAGAATCTTCAATGACATGCTTGCAAGCATATATTTTTATGAGCTGGTACTGACAATTACATCATAATTAATTAAAATGCATTTATTTTTAACCATCTTAAAGTTGTGCCTTCACATTAAATAAAAGCATATGGTCTGTGTAATCACTAAGATGTATTATATACAGTATATTTTTCAAAAAAATGCTTTGACCCACCCTTATACTTCTTCTTACTGAAATCTGTTCTTTCAACTCTGCCAGATAAAAGTATTAGTGTCAAAGAGAGTTTCTGAATAGATTTTACTGTTAGAGAATCATGCAAATTTTATCTGCTCTGTAGAAACAATTGTTTAAGACCATGCAAGAAGGCAGTTCAGCAGTGAAAATTTGGACCTTAAATCACTGCAGAGATAGAAATATATAATTTCGGAATAAATATAAATGCATATTTTATAGCATAAGTTTTTTTTAAAAAAACCAATCCTTTTTTAAATTTGATGTTTAAAACTGCGTATGTATTATATTAGAATATTTTTCCAGGTATAGAGAAGCATAATATATAGAACTAGTCACTAAAAGGTCACAAAAAGTAAAATCCAGTTTTCAGTGGTCTGCTGTTTCCTTGAAGATGTATTATAGCTTAAATTTCTATACTAACATTCAATTTCACTTTGGTTTTTCTGATCTTTGAAATTTGGTTCTGTCAGTGTTAAGGTTTGATGTTCTTTGAAAGTTATTTTTCTTAAGAAATTGCATACCAATACACATGGCTTATTGTTTGAGTGCAACATACCTAACTATCCCTACCACCACCTTTTTTTTTCCCTGACTTTCACTTCTTCCCCCGTAGGTAACCACTATTAACCTTGGTAGAGGATGGCATTAATGTACAAAGTGTGGATCACAGGAAAGAATTGGAGACAAAAGTCAAGAGACTGGATGTTAGTCTCAGTTTAATTACAATATAAGGAAGAGTTTGAGTAATTTGCCTCAGCTCAAGCCACTAGTATCTCAGTCTTCTCATCTACAAAATGCGTAGGTTAGATCAGTTAATCACTCTAGTACTTTCCAACTTGAAAAACATTTTCTCTCATTCTTTGGTAAATCTCAGATGTGGTCTTGAACTTTCCCAGATCAGATAAAATTATCTTTCCATTTTCTTTCTTTCTTTCTTTTCTTCTTTCTTTCCTTCCTTTCCTTTCTTTCTTTTCCTTTCTTTTAAAGACTGCAGGGTCTTGCTGTGTTGCCCAGGCTGGTCACAAACTCCTAGATTCAAGCTATCCTCCTGCCTCAGCCTCTGAAGTAGCTGGGATTACAGGTGTGTGCAAACATGCCTAGCCATTTTCTTTTGTTTTCTCTAAGAAATTCCCAAATAACAGGTGATTGCAAAGGCAGCCAGATTTTGCATTTCTCTGTAAATAATGTAAAAAATAGGTGAACAGATCTATTATCTTTCATTCTAAGACCAGTTCAACTTATTAAAAGATAAAACTAATGCTGTATAAAATGGATCAGACCTTTCATGTTTGAACAAAATTTAGCATTAGGTGTTTGTTTTTTTTGTTTTTTTTTTTTGTCACCTTACAAGAACTTTGGCTATAGGTGCTTTTTTTAATTGTTAACTTTTGCTGAGTAAATTATTAATAGAGAAGCTCTGTTGACAGCCCTTTCTTTCTGCTTAATAACAGTTATAGGTCCATTTTTGGTCTGTTTTGTTTTGTTTTTTGTTTTGGGGGTATTTTTAGGGCCCATTTCTATTCTTGAAAATAAGTCCATTTGTTTAAGGCAATGACTTAACTGACAAGCAAGGGTTAATCTTAATTTTGCACCATTATATCAAGTTTGAATTTTTTCCAAGGAATCTAATTTATTTGGCAGACTCTGTTAGAGAGAAGAACAGATTAAGTGCCATTTTAAAACTCTAACTATATTTTCATTTATAACATTAATAAAATGTTTGCCAAAATACAGCTTTTTAAGTAAAATTATCTGTACTCTCATCCTAGCTTTATGATACTCAAAAGCCTCAATCACATTTTATAAAGAATGTTAAAGAAAATTACTGGGATTTTTTTTTAAATAAGACAGTTTCTCAAAATAATTTGGTTTTATATAACTGGAATAGTAGTAATTAATATTTTAACCCATAATCTAGATATTGCTCCAGAATAGCATATTAATTTATACATCTAGAAATCTGAAATCCGAGTTATTTGATACAAATTCTACTTTATCCAACCATTAGTTATCAAGGGGGTAAAACCTTGGTCTAGTTTGCAATTAAAATCTTAT
>NW_012148618.1:21349491-21350748 GCF_000956105.1 Propithecus coquereli | reverse complement strand
TCAGACAGAAATTACTATCTCAAATTGTAATATAGCTTAGTTTTACATCAGTTTAGTTCAGCAAAAATAAATGTGAGGCTTGTGGGGAAAGACCTTGGTATTCTAATACAATGTATTTTCTTCTAGCTTGTAGATCTTTTAGATTAGCAATTGCTTATTAGTAGAGCCTGCAATTTATTTCCCTTCTGAAAGAAGAGAATTTTAACCCATCTGCTATTGGCATTCGTATATTTTAGTTACATGTCTGTAAAGATTTTTGGTAAGATGGTAGGTACATTTACAGTAAACACAAATGAGCTTTCCAGTTTTCTTTGCTCTTTAAATTTCTGTTTTAGGTATAAGCAAAAGTTAATTTTACATTTGACTAAAAAGTAACTAACTTATTTAAGCTCGGTCTCTAAAATTTCAGCCTAATCTCAGCCAATGAAATTTCAAAAACACAGGAATTGTATTTCAGACTAGTGGAATGTACTCATTTGAAAGGCTTTATAGTTTCCCATTAACAAGGAAAAATTTGGTTGAATTTATTCAAGATGATAACAAATAACCAATTCTACAGTTTAAAATTTTTATTTTCAGTGCCCTATTTACCTCAGAGGATAATTCTAGAGGGGATTGGGTAAGGGTAATGCAAATAAAATCAAAATACTGAATATAAATCACTTTATACTTCCTGGAGGAAAGATACTCTATGAATTCAAAACATCTGAATCAAATTATTCAACCTTTTGGAATTTGATCCTCTACTATCGTAGTCGTGTTAAATTACCGAATTGTCAGAGTAAAAAAAAAAAAATTCATTGACAGGGTACATGTAGGCCATATTATAGTGAAGACAATAAATATAAACTGACTTGTTTAATGTTTTCATACTCAGGACAGCTTTTGTATATGAAAATGCTCATTGGGGGAAAACCTTTTTTACACTAGATTTTTAGAGTAGTTCTCCATTACTGACAATGAAGGGGCAACTTTAAAAAATGCGGAATATTTAATGTCATCATATGGTTCTTTGATTAGGCACAAAAAGTATTGTAAACAACTTTTCTATTCCTTTGGAATATGAATCTTATTTTTCTAATGTCTAAAGTTTATCTGGTTAGCCTGCAGCATTTTCCAGTAGGACAAGTCAATGTAAATTAGGTAGTTTTGGCGTATTTTATACCTTCTGTTGAATTTTGTTCAAATAAAATCTTTTTAAATGTGATTGAATTTTTACTTCTTGGATGATTAGCTCGATATGAGATTTTTTAAAAC
>NW_012148618.1:21343934-21346451 GCF_000956105.1 Propithecus coquereli | reverse complement strand
TAACTTACATTTTAGGATATCCCTTAGCTAACATTAAAATCTTAATAAATCGCTATTAAGTTAAAGGATATATGTTAACAATGTTTAATATATGGTGGAAATATGTAATGATATCCAGTATCAGAAAATCAGATCTTTTTTGAGATTCCTTATTTTCAATTTTTTACTAATATCCTACGTAAAGAAAACCTTTTTTTTTTTAAGCAATCCAGAATAATTATGAAAGCAAATAGCCTAAGTGTCAAATTAGATAATCAAGTTTAAACAGACTTACTTTTCTTTTTATATATCTTACTACTTAGGTTTGCTCAAATTGGTGTCAGCACGAATAAATAACAATTTACAATTAGAACCACCAATTAATGATTTGAAAATTGATGGTGAAAATTAAATTAAAGTCAATAGCACAGTCTCAAGATCCCTAACATTCAAAATCACTTATGTGTAAAACCTAAATTGTTCATCCCTCAATTTTAAGTGGTTAAGTTTCTTTCTCAGACTGAAATTTAGGGATTAGTTATTTACATAAACAACATTAGGAGTTTTTTTTTTTTCTACTTTCTCAGAAAATAGTTGAATCAAATAATTTAGGGACAGCTACACCGTTAAAATTAGTTAATTAAAATTAGCCAAATATCCTTGTTATCATAGTTTGACACAGTTAGTCTTAGACCCTTTTAAACTCTCAGTCCAGCCACAGAAATTCATTCGTTATACACTCACATATCCTTCAGAGAAGTCTATGCAGTCCCAACAATAACAGTCTTAATCAAGACAAGGAAGGGCTTTGCTAAATTCAAGAGGGAATTTCGCTCTATGGTTACTGGTAATTTGTTTTAGCTTTTGTCCAAATCTAGTCACTTGGGGCAGAGTTTTATACTTTAGGAGGAGATTTTTTTTCCCTTTAGAAATAAACTAGGGCCTAGGAAAAGATTATTAAAAATGTTTAAATATGTTTAAAATGTTTTTAGTTGTATATTGTGTAACTGATTAGCATATTCACACATAATACAACTGAAGTCTGATTTTCATCCTCTCAATTATTCAAGAAATATTTATAGAATACTTATGTCATATACTGTACTAAGGTACTGGGGTTAGAAGTTAGTATTTGAAACATTCCAGGTATTTTTAGTTGGAATTTTATAAGCTTTCATTTGCAAATGAAGTTAATTCTTTTAAAAGAGTGCCTAAGAAAGAAAATCCATTAATCCTCTATCCAAAGTACAGCAAAATTTGTTGGAACTGGTTTAATCACCCTCTTATATAAACAAAGGATTCTGTAATGATTTCCCAAACATTTATGAGTGTCTAATTTTAAGTGATAGGGAGAGTTACATAAAATGGACATTTCATATATTGACTCTCTTTTTTAATTGTTTTGATGTTACCAGCTTTCTAAGTCTTTCTTTTTAAGTTTTGAGATATAATGTTCCCTTCTCAGTTGCCCAGGAATTCAAACACTGGTGGCAAATCCATTCAAGGAGAAGCCAGAGGCATGATTAATGTAGAAACAACCATATAAGCCAAGAATTTGTGCCTAGGGAAGTAAACAAAGATCGTTGTTTAGCTGATTAAACAGGTTGAAGAAAAGATTTTGTGAAAGACTGAATCATATATAATCTGTTCTCTATTATTTGTGATAGATTTCTCAGTTTTGTTTCACCATCACAAGAGGTAATGTGGCATAAGACTGAAGGGCGCAAAAGAAACTCTGGGATTAGACTACCGTCTGATGGTTGAAATCCTGGCTCTGCCCTGGGCCTCAATTTCTTCCTCTGTACAATGGGGATAATAATAGTCTCTGGCTTACAGAGTTGAGAGGACCTAATGAGTCAATACATTTTAAGTGAGTAGAACAGCACCTGGCAGGTAGAAACCACACAATAAATGCTAGTTATTCAATATAAGGTGGGAAAAATTCTCATGTTTTCAAACTGTTTTACTTTGGATCCTACTTTTACTTATCTACGAGTCAACCTCTATATTCGTGTGAATGTCAAGGTTTGTGAAACATATTTTAAATAATTGTGGTAAGTTTTAAAACCTGGCTGGTGTAAGAAATAGTAATCATTTATAAATTGTACGACTTACGAGTCACTTCAGATGTAATATAACTTACAATAAACTCTCAGGAGTTTGAGACCAGCCTGAGCAAGAGCAAGATCCCCATCTCTACAAAAAATAGAAAAATTAGCCAGGCTTGGTGAGTGCCTGTTGTCCCAGGTACTCAGGAGGCTGAGACAGGAAGATCACTTGAGCCTAAAAGTTTGAGGTTGCTGTGAGATATGATGACACCACTGCACTCTAGCCGGGGCAGCAAAGCAAGACTCTGTCTCCAAAAAAAAAAAAATGTGCTTCTGAAAGTTTCTACACCTAAAATGCAACACCATGTATTGTATATATTATTAAACAAATTTAAATTGCAAAACAAAGGAGAAATTGGGTAATCACTAACATTTTTTGGATTGACTGAGTTTTTGTTTTGTTTTTTAAATCCATTTTTCCCCCTACTGT
>NW_012148618.1:21341692-21343884 GCF_000956105.1 Propithecus coquereli | reverse complement strand
ATTTATTAATATATGTATAGACTCTTTTACCAAGAAAGTAAAAAACCTCTTGTGATGAATACTCCTAGCATTTCCATTTTTGCTGATGTTTCCAACAAATTATCAAGATCCTTGTTGCTATTGTACTGTCTTTTTAACTCAGATGAGATTGGTCTAGATCTGCATCTATAGTTTGTCTTGATGACATGTTGAGAAAGTCCTGTTCTTCCCTCCATGTCCTGATGCAGAGGAACCTTGTTTCACCTCACAGGCCCATATATCTGGAAAGATACATAAGAAACTGGAAAGAGTGGCTATCTCTAGGGAGAGAAGGAGTAAGATGGCTGGGGAACAGAGGGTACAGGGGAGAGGAGACTTTTTTCCATGTATACTCTTTTAAAAAAAATTTTAGAATATTATGGGGGTACATACGTTTTGGTTACATAATTCGCTTTTGTACAGTTTGAGTCAGAGTTATTCCTAGATTGATAAAGCATTCCCTCCTTCCCAGATGTAGCAGTTGCTCTTGACAGGATTAAAGGTGGGGCAGCCCCAAAATGGAGTGCCTGCCCTGATCCTTCTTCCCAGGTAGAGCAATTGCTCAAAAAAGCACCAAAACAGAAACCCTTGTCCCAAGAAGAGCCAGAGAGCCTAACTATCTACCTAATACAACCTCCAACTCATGGAATCAAGCAATCCTCTTGCCTCAGCCTCCCAAGTAGCTGGGACTACAGGCACACGCCATCATGCCTGGCTAATTTTTCTTTCTTTCTTTCTTTCTTTCCTTCTTTTTTTCTTTCTTTTCTTTCTTTTCTTTCCTTTCTTTTTTTTTGTAGAGACAGGATCTCACTCTTGCTCAGGCTGGTCTCAAACTCTTGGCCTCAAGCAATCCTGCCTTGGCCTCCCAGTGTGCTAGGATTACAGGCATGAGCCACCAAGCCAGCAGTCTTATAATTCCCTTGTATGCTAAAATTTTGAGACCAAGTGTATCAGAATCACCTAGAGGGCATGTTGAAACACATATGCTGGGTCCCAGCCCCAGATTTTCTAATTCAGATCTGGGTTGGAGCCCAATCAAGAATGTCCATTTCTTACCTGCTCTTGATCGTTGAAGGAGGGAAAAAGAAGAAATAAAAAGAATGTCCATTTCTTACAAGTTGCCAGTTGAAGCTGGTGCTGCTGGCCTGCAGATCACACTTTGAAAATTACTGGTCTAGGGAAATATGGCATGATTGATGGGTTGCATCAAGGGCCCATTATGACATTTGTGATCTTAAATTTAAGGTGACTTTTTGCTTGGTTGTGTGTATTTCCCCAGTCACATTCATTTGCACAGGTGCATTGTGGAAGTGAACCAGGACCGTGATTTAACCAAGCAAGTTCAAGAAAGTGAAAGAGAAGCAAAAGAATCATGTGGGATATATGTGAGGCAGTGAATATAACTGATTGACCATGGAGTTTAAGCTGGGTAAGAAGGGACATGAGCACTTGAAGGAGGTGAATGACAGTGAAAAGCTGTTAGGGTAAATACATTGAGGGTCCCTGTAAGGTTGAATGATTGTTGGATTTAGGACATTAGAAGAAGTTGCCTAGATGGACAGTAAGGGTCTGGTGGATTGTTAGAAATTGAATAAGGATGAGGAACTGCCATTATTGGTAATGACGGGGTTAATCAAGGATTGTCAAATAAGATATAGGATGAGCATTTAAATTTGAATTTCAGATAAACAACCAATTCATTTAGTATAAGTACATACCAAAGTATGCTTAGGACATGTATTTTATATATATGTATGTGTGTATGTATATGTGTGTGTGTGTATTTCCTCATGGTTACATAAGGAAATGTCCCTTTTTTAACAAATGCATGCTGTAATATAGAGGAGCAAAATGACATGATGTCTATGCTCTACTTTAAAATTCTTCAACTAGTAAAATCAGAAAAAAAAGGACAGTTAAAGCAAATGCAATAAAATCTTGATAATCTTTGAATCCAGGTGACGGGTGCATTATTTCATTATCTTGTATATGTATGAAATTTTTCATTAAAACATCTTCGAAGACTGGAGTTTCAGAAGGGAGCAAAATCGGATGTGTGTTCAATTCATCTTTTATCTGCATCTCTCCTTACATTTTTACTCTTTACTCAAGCTATACATTTGTAATCATTTGGTATTAAGCTTTCATATTTAAATATTGTTCAAAGCACAGAG
>NW_012148618.1:21329113-21335957 GCF_000956105.1 Propithecus coquereli | reverse complement strand
GATGATTTTTTTCTTTTTTTAAATTTCAAAATATTAAGAGGGTACAAATGTTTTTGTTACATGGATACCTTATATAATGCTTAAGTCAGGGCTTTTGGTGTGCCTGTCACCAGAACAGTGTTCACTGTACCCAACAGGTAAGTTTTATCGCACACCCACCCTCCCGGCCTCCCCTCTTCTTGGTTTCTCATGTGCTTTAGATCACTTTGTAGAATGCCCTTCTATTTTTCAAGTGCTTTTAGCTCTAACTAATCAATATACCAAAGCTGCATATTTGGGATTGACATGTCCTGAACTCTGTTGCCTGGGCTAGAGTGCAGTGGCACCTTCGTAGCTCATGGCAGCCTCAAACTCCTTGACTTAAGCAATTCTCTTGCTGGGACTACAGGCACGTGCCATTACTCCCAGCTAATTTTAGAAAATTGTTTGGGGAGATGAGGTCTCATTATGTTGCCCAGGCTGGTCTTGAGCTCTTGGCCTCATGCGATGCTCCTGCCTCAGCCTCCCACAGCATTTGGACTATAGGCATGAGCCACTGTGCCCTGCCAGAGTTACATTTTTAGATTCTCGCCTGTCAGAGGGTTCATTTGTTGCTGTTAGAGCCGGTTCCCCTCGGCCCCAGGAACAGAGAGGCAGAGTCCCCGAGGCTGCAAATGGCAAAGGAGTTTATTGGCTAGCTCGAGCTAGGGTCCAAGTCCCAGAGCACCAACGCAGTGGCCTCTTCTAAGGGCTAGGACCCTGCCTTGGGGTAGAGGTTCAGCTCTTATACCTTTTTCTGTTTTACACACGACACACAGGTTTCACACGATACGCTGGGCACACCTTCCCCCCCTCCCCTCCTTAGTTCATTTGGTTCCTTTAAAAGTGGCTGATCGTGTTGGCTCCTGATTGGTTCCTTTAAAAGTGGCTCCAAGCCTCGGGATTTTCGTGCTGGCGCCAATTGTAGTCAGGGTCATTTCGGGGGAAAGGGCAGCGTTGTTTCGGGAAAACCGAAACTTAGGCCTACTCCAGGAAGTTCAGCCTGTCATGGAGTCACTCCTGCTCTTATTCCTGTTTCTGATTAACTACATTTAACAAACAACTAAAAGCAAGCACGGTCACAGAAGCAAATAGCAACAGTTAGAATCAGAGAGAGCACATTTTTCTCTAATCTCTAATCTTAAACAATTCGTCTCACACAAAGCAAAGTATATTCTCTTACTATCAATTCCTGTTTTTCATTGCTTCAACAAATATTCATTAAATGCCTGGGTGCTTAATGACACATACTTGGTAGGGATTTAAGATGGAGAAAGTTATGATCCTCATAAAATTGCATGTTTAGTGGGGGATTGGCAAGTAAGTTGGTTGAGTACAATAGGGTAAATGCTGTAATAGGGTATATACAGCATACAATGGGAACATATAAGAGTTGTGTGTGTTAGGGGAGGGGATAAAACAGTTTTTGAAAGAAAGGATTTACAGGTTGAGTCCTGATTATGGACATCTGAAGGGGAAAGAAGAGAGCCTAAGAGAAGTGACTAGAGGTAAGACTGGAAAGATTAGATGGGATCAGATTCTAAGGTATTTGGACTTGTTCATAAGAGCAACAAGAGCCACTGAAGGTTTTTCTTGTTCTGTTGCCCAGGCTATAGTGTAGTGGTGTCAGCATAGCTCACTGCAGCCTTGAACTCCTGTGCTCAAGAAATCCTCCTGCCTCGGGCTCCTGCCTCAGCCTCCTGAGTATCTGGAACTACAGGCCCAAGCCATCATATCCAGCCAATTTTTCCGTTTTTTTGTAGAAGTGGGGTCTTGCTATTGCCCAGGTTGGTCTCAAACTCCTGGCCTCAGGCAGTCCTCCTGCCTCCGCCTCCCAAAGTGCTAGGATTACAGGCATGAGCCACCACGCCCAGCCACTTGAAAGGTTTTAAGTATAGAAGTGATTTAAGGATCATTCTTACTAAATTAGTTCTAAAGAAGAGGCTGTTTGGGTTCATCACTTGAATCCTAGGCCTCTTATCACTTAAAAATATTAATGTAACTTGGTTATGCCTTTCTGCCTTTGTTTGAGTGTTTTATTTGGAATGCCCCTCTATATATACCCTTCTACTTCTTCCCACAAGACTTAGTTCAAATTCTACTGCCTCCAAGCTTTCCAAATATACCCAATTGGTGATTAGACTCTACCACTGCATGATGACTTATTTGTACCACAATTTTATTAATTATATATTGCTACATAACAAATTATCCCCAAACTTAGTGACTTAAAAGAACAATAAATACTTTTTATTTTGTATAGTTCCCAGTGGTCAGCTGGATGCTTCATTTCAGAGTTTTTTTTGAGGATACAAGATGTCGGCTCGGGCTGCAGTCATCTGATATCTTTTTTGCAGCTGAAGGTTTTCATGATGGCTTACCCACATGGCTGGCAAGTTGGTACTGGCTGTTGGCAGGAAGTCTCAGTTCCTTGCCACGTGTACCTCCTTACAGGGCTGCTTGGCAGCTGACTTTCTCCAGATTGAGTTATCTAAAAGAGCAAGGTGGAAGCCAAAATGTCTTTTATGACCAGGCCTTGGAAGTCATACATCATCATTTCTACAATATTACTAAGTACACAGGTCAGCCCTATTCAATGTGGGAGGGTCTACACAAAGATGAGAGTACCAGGAGGTGAGGAACACAGGGACCTATGGAGGCTGGCTAACACAGCAATTTTGTCATTTATCTTCATTGTGAGTTAGTCTTTCATCTGTCTCTGAGCCACTAAACCAGTGTTTCTCTCCCATTTTTTTTTTCATTATGGCCTCCTTATGGAGTCTTTTTAAACATATTATGCCTAATTGCACCCTCCCATGAAATTTTAATAACACGGATATACTGTATATTTGCTTTTGTATGTGTATCTGTGCTTTATATATAAAAAGAGTAATATATTTTCACCCCCTCAAGTCTCAATTTTCACTTTTTGGGGTGATACCACCCTCTTCGAGGTTGAGAATGCCTATACTAGACTGAGAGCTAAAAATGCAGGAGACTTTTTATAGTACCATGCCTTTTCATTGTTTCATTCTCATAGCACTTTGCTTAGTGCACTAAACAGAGTATAGTAGTAAATGTTGAATTGAATTGTTGTAAATAATTGGGCAAGACAGAGAGGAACATGAATATGTGATCTGGTGAGATGCAAAATAGACATGCCATTGACCAAAGTGGAAACAGAATCCCTATGGAAAAGAAGTATAAGCAAGAGAGCATTTAATAAACATTTTCTGAAACACTGAATGTATTGATCTTGTCATCACTGAACATTGAATATGACTGTTTTTGATACATTCTTAGGCACTCAATACTTTTTTATTATTTTATTATTTTTTTTTTAGAGACAAGGTCTTGCTATGTTGCCCAGGCTGGACTGGAATGGCTATTCACAGGGACAAACCCACTATTGATCTGCATGGGAATTTTGATCTGATGCGTTTCTGACCTGGGCTAGTTCACCCCTCCTTAGGAAACCTAATGGTTCCCTGCTCCTGGGAGGTCGCCAAATTGATGCTGAACTTAGTGCAGACACCTGATCAGCATAACACACTACAGCCCAGAACTCCTGGGCTCAGGCAATCCTCCCACCTCAGCCTCCCAAGTAGCTGGGACTACAAGTGCATGTCACCACACCTGGCTCAATATATATTTTTTTGAATGAGTAAATTAATTCTCCAGAATTGATTGCTGATTGAAAGTCAGCGTGAGCTTCAAGACTGTCTGATTACCAGAAAATTAAGAAATTTATTTTGATTAGTTCAATTAAAGACAAATCCTGTTTCCTATTTCCAACTCAACTAAATGGTCCAATTTACCCAAGAATTCTGGTTAAGTGTCTTCTTGTTTCATTTCTACATCATCCAAGTAAGGGGTGAAGCATTTGTGGGTACAAAAAGATCAGAGTTGCAAAGTCCAAAGGAAACAAAGTACTCTAATCTTCTATTTCTATTTTCCCAGTTTGTCTCCACCTTCTAGATTATAAATTCCTAAAGGCAGGAAGCGTGTAGGCCCAACCAAAATCTAGAAGATAAACATTTATTGAATGCAGGTATAAATTAGTCAAGATCCTTGCTCTAAGGGGTTGACAATCTTCGATGGCACATACATTATTTAATAAAACATATTTAAACCTTGGCCCTGCTGGACCTGCCAGATGGGGAAGGAAAACACAATAACAGAAGATTATTCACAAGTGTGGTCAAAGCTTGTTAGGAAAAACAGTGGGTTGACCAGTTTTGTTGAAGATCCCACTTCAGTGAATTGTGGGTCATAACATTTGAGAGGTAATAATTACGCTGAATGAAAGAAGCCAGGTCCCCCCTGCTCCCCCGTGCATATTGTATGATGCCAGTATATAAAACTTCAGCATGTGCAAATTTATGTGCAGTGACAGAAAGTAGATCTACAGTTGCTAAGAGATATAATGGGGAAGGCCAGGATGGACAAATTATAAAGAGCAGGGAGTAACTTGAGGGTGAATACATTCACTACCTTGATTTTGGTGATTTCATGGGTGTATACATATATCAAGATGTATCAAATTGTACATTTAAAAATGTGTAGGTTTTCAATTATTCGATAAAGTTGTCTTTCGAAAAGAGATAAGATAGAATCAGATCATAGAAGGTCAGACTGAGGAACTCTTCAAGTCTTTGGGAGCAGAAAGATTATGCATATAAAGCAATGTTTTAAGAAAATTAAACTGATTGTGGTCTTCCGAGTAGATAGGGGAGAATAACGTTTAGTAAACTATCGCTAATAGCCAAACCTGGGCTGGTGTGAGAGCAAAGGAAATGGACAGACGAATAGGCACGTATTAGACCCAGGAAACAACCCAGTCTTTGGTTCAGGTGTGTGGTGTATGTGGGTCTGTGGGTGATGTCTATCTCTAGAGGGTAAAGAATGGTCCCATCGTTAAACCAAGAAGAATTTTTACTGGTGGCAACAGGAGAGGCTAGAGGAAGAGCATGATTTGGGGTAAGAAGACGACTTCGCGCTTTGGACGAGGAGAGAGTAATATTTAAAGACGCTGAGACACAGAGAGGGGGCTGGGAACTAGTTTGCTTGAGCTCGCAGGCAGAGGCCAGGCCGGGTTAGCGGAGGTGAGACCACGCCACAACTCCACGCGGGATCCCGGACGCCTGGAACCTTAATCCTCAACCGCTGAGTCCTCAAGTTCCACTCCTGGAGCTGAGGGAGATGTTTGTGCAAGTCCCGCCTAGGTATCCAGTGGAGATCTGAGGAGAACACCTCCGGGGAAACCGGGGGCGGCAGGGGCGAGGGCGCTCGTGCCCGGCGCGTGCGCGCGGCGCCCAGGGAGGCGGCCTGGAAGCGGGGGAGCGCGCGCCCTTCACGTGACCCGGCCCGCGGGCGGCGACGCACACGACGCGCCTCTCACGTGGTCTGTCTCCAGCCCCGTCGCCGGCGGAGGCGGGCGCGGGCGCGTCCCTGTGGCCAGTCACCCGGAGGAGTTGGTCGCACAATTATGAAAGACTCGGTTTCTGCTGCTAGCGCCGGAGCTGAGTTAGTTCTGAGAAGGTTTCCCTGGGCTGTCCTTGTCCGGCGGCCCCTGCTGCCGCCTCCGGAGACGCTTCCCGATAGATGGCTACAGGCCGCGGAGGAGGAGGAGGTGGAGTTGCTGCCCTTCCGGAGTCCGCCCCGTGAGGAGAATGGTACTGGACCCACGCAGGCCCGGGCGGGGAGTGGTTCTGGGGGTTGCAGGTGGGGACGGGCAGTACCTGGCTGGCAAGTGGTGGGGGGAGCCACGTTTTAGGGGGCGAAGGACCCCCGCGACTTGCCTTCAGGCTTCCGGATTTGCCCTGGCGGGACGGGTGTGCAGTTCGCTCACGAATGCGGGGTGGTAGCAGGTAGCGAATCTGGCGCGACCGCTTGTCGCGGGAATCCCCTGATCCGAGACTTGGCTCCAGGAGGGCCTCTCGAGGCGGCAGAGGCGCGAGCCGGGGACTGGCTGGCCGGCCGGAGCCGGGCTGAGCTGAGCGGCCGCAGCGCGCCAGCCGCGGCGCGCAGTCTTCAATCTCCGCATCTCCTGGGAGCGCGGTCCTCCTGGCGCCAGTGCTGGCAGATAAGGGAGCCAAATGCTCTCTGCTCAAGTTCAACATGGAAAAAAAGAGGGAGGGCTGAAGGGGTACAAAAAAGGGGCAGAGGACACGGATTCGGAGCTGTGCCTTGTTTGCTGCGCAGCGGATACTCTACAGGTACATTTTCTTTTTGGAGCCGAAGGGGAAGGATTTGACAATATTGACGGTAGATCTGGTTTGGAGTAGCAAGAATTAAGGATGAGGAGGGGGCGCTGCTGTGGGGAGCAAGGCGATGTACTGTCGAGATTTATTGAAACTACTTCATCCGTTGCCCCAGAGAAGGGTTGGTCGTGTTTTAAACCGAAAGGTGGAATGGTGAGAGGGAGGCGGCGCATTGCAGCTTTTGATAGAGTTTTTCTGTAAAGGCCAGGAACCAAATTTGAAGATTGTTTTTGTTTTTTGTTTTTTGTTTTTTGTTTTTTTACATAAAAAGTTATTTAGATCAAGGACTTCAAGAGCAGGGTAGTTATTTCTGGTCAGTACTTGCATTTGATAGACTTTATGCAAGCAACTCTCCCTCTACTGGAGGCTGGCAGGTTTACTTTTCTCTAGAAGCTAATTCAAGTGCCATACAAAACTGAAATAAGAGTTTTTCTTTTACGACAAATGTAGTTATACTTTGAATAAATAGTGAATCTTCCACTATTTTCACCTTCTGTGGCAATGTAAAGTCAATAAACACTTCATTTTATCATTTTTATAATTTTTAAACAAGAGTTTAAGTC
>NW_012148618.1:21315093-21316195 GCF_000956105.1 Propithecus coquereli | reverse complement strand
GAGTTTTCCTAGTCTTTAAGAGTAAAATTTACCATATCCAATACACAGAAGGTACTCCGGACTAAGAAAAGTGTGTAGTAGGCTTTAGACAGGTTTTTATATTAGCTAATAATATTGTATCAGCATTTAGCTGTGGCCATTGTTCTAAATGCTTTACATATATCAATTACATATATTAATCCCTCAAGAAAACTTTGTGAAATAGATAGATAATCTTGTTTTCTATATTATTTATGTATGAAGAACAGAGAAGCGAAAATCACTTGCTAAAGGTCACAAGGCTAGTAAGCAGTAGAGTAGGTGTTGACCTACCAAACTATAGAAACTTGAAGAAGGCTTTTTGATATTCAGGGGCATGTATGTTTATGAGATCTTAAACGACAGGTGTTATGTTAAGTAAAAAAGTTAAGGTTATTTTATAAAATGTGTTAACATAAAAAAATTTTTTGTTATACCTTATTTTCTTCAAGTGATAAGAAATCTGGTAGAATTTCCTTTACTACCAAATTTCTGTGTATTAACCTTAGGACAGGTTATTCACAACTTGGTTGCATACATTTTATTTTGACAAAGTGCAGAGACTTACTACTCTGAGGGATCCTTAGTAAATTGGAAAAATCATTAACTAAATAGATTTCTGGATGAGTGTAATTCTTTATTAAAAACTGCAGAAACCTAACATGAATATATCAACAGAGTATCATCACACTACATAGGGATAGACAATGGATTGGTACGGTTTACGGACAATATAAAGGTCCAAGTTTTCTAATAGAGAATGTTCCAATAGTTTTTTTAGATTTTTCTTTTTCACATTAATTTCATGGGATCATCTGAAAACATTTCAGTGGCTATTGATGAATCCGTATAATTCACAGATTCTATTGCTTTGGGGAAAAGCAAGTTATTTTATTAGGGAATGAGGAACCAGGAATAAAAGTGATGAATTTGAATTGTGCTATTTGACTTCAAGTACATAATATTTTAAAATAAACAGATATAATTTTGAGTTCTTTGGTAACTTTTTTTTTAATTATGGAATTCACATATATAAAAGTATGTAGATTATAATACAGCAGACACACATGTACCTACAACCCAG
>NW_012148618.1:21313239-21314593 GCF_000956105.1 Propithecus coquereli | reverse complement strand
TGGGATTACAGGCGCTCACCACTGCAACCATCCCGGCCTAAATTTTTGAATTTTTTTTTTTTTTTTTGTAGTGAAGGGGTGTGGGGTCGTGAGGAGGGGTGCTCAGTTGCCTTGTTTGTTTTTGTTGAGACAGAGTCTCACTCTGTTGCCCTGGATAGAGTGTAGTGGTGTCATTGTAACGCACTGCAACCTCCAATTCCTAGGTGCTAAGCAATCCTGCCTCAGCCTCCTGGGTGAGCTGGGACTTCACGCATGCACCACGACTCTTGGCTGGGTTGTTGTTTTTTTTTTTTTTCCTTTCTTTTTGTGGGGACGGGGTCTCCCTGTTGCTCAGGCTGGTCTTGAACTCCTGACTTCAAGTGATCCTCCCGCCTCGGCCTCCCAGAGTGCTAGGATTATAGGCGTGAGCCACTGTGCCCAGCCTAAATTTTTGAATTTATTACTTAAATGGATTTAAGGGAATCTGTTTGGGGAGGGGATTTGAATCAAAGTGCTTCGTTTTAAAAAACCAAGCCATTAATACTGACAATTCAGTGATATGTCATTTTCCTTTTTATATGGTAAATATCACACATTTGAACATATTGTTTCAATATTTCAAAGAAAAACTTCAGGTACATTAGAAAGTGGAAGTGAAGATGCTTCATCTTCAAAGCCATTCATCACTTCCTAATGTTTGATTAGAGCAACAGACTTCTTTGTTTCTATTGAAAGTCTGTAATTTCTTAACCTTAGCTCAGGTATTCATCTCAAATCTAGCCTCTTACCTTAATTAGTGTTGCTGTCTACATACTTGAAACAGCTTTCAAAAATTAAAGTGTGGTCCAGGTTTCTCCTGTTTCTGCTGCCTTTCCACTTATGGCCAGTTGTTTTCATAGCAGATACACTCCCCCAGACAATATATTTGTCTACATAAATAGTATACCACTCTTGGCACATAGTCTGAATTCAGTATTGATTAGACATGCTGTTTACAAACCTGTTGATTCTGCAAGGAGAAATTCTCACTGTAAAATTTGAGATTAAGAGTCTGGTTTTAGTTTTAACACTAAGTCTTGATTGCTGTTGAATTGTGTGATTTTCATCACAATTTCCAATTAAGTTTTTAGGGTAACCTAAAACTGGGGTTCTTCATTCAATAATGATTTGTTTAGCTTCTTCAATTTTTAGGTAAACATTGACCTAAAAGTTCACATAAATATATTGCCTTTACACTGCATAATTCTTTTTTTTTTTTTTTTTTGGCAGAATCTCACTCCGTTGCCCGGGCTAGAGTGCCGTGGCGTCAGCCTAGCTCACAGCAACCTCAAACTCCTGGGCTCAAGAGATCCTACTGCCTCAGCCTCCCGAGTAG
>NW_012148618.1:21309398-21312499 GCF_000956105.1 Propithecus coquereli | reverse complement strand
AAATAAACATTTAATATTTACCATGTTTCAGGCACTATAATACTTAATAGCCTTGAGGGGCAATGTATTAATAGTTATGCAAAAAATAAAAGGATACTGGGATACTGTTGTGTAGATTACTGTGAAAGTGTAGGGTAGTCAGGGAGAGAAAGGAAAATCTGGGTAGGCTTGCAGAGGAGTTAATGGTTAGTCTTGTAGAATTAATAAGAATTGAAATTAACCTGGAAATAGAAGGGGTATTGAATTGTTTAAGGGAACTGACTTTTAGAAGAAAAGAACATCTTTAGTTTCTTCTGGAGACTACTACATATAATACTGTACATAGTGTGGAATGAGTGAAGTATGGGATGATAAGGGGTACTGGGGGGAATGTTATAAAGATAGGCAAATCAGGTTGTTCTCTCTCATGCCTATAGTCCTTGCTCCTGGGGAGGCTGAGGTAGAAGGATCGTTAAGCCCAGAAATTTGAGGCTGCAGTAAGCTCCAGCCTTGGTGACAGAGCGAGAGCCCATCTCATAACAAACAGAGAGGCAAGGACCAAATTTCAGAAAGTAATGTATGTCATGTAGAGGGTTTGGGTTTTATTTTGGAGATACTGGGGACCCACTTAAGGAAATAATATGAGAGTGAATTGGTGTGTGGTTAAACCCAAAAGAGAAAGACTTGTGAGAGGAGGCTATTGCAGGACTCTGACAAATTTTGTGAGCCTGAAATAAAGAATTAGAAGAAAGAAAGAACAGAATAAGATGTTTAGGAGTTAGAATTTTCAGAACTTGGTCACTTTTGTGGAGTAATGGCTCCAAATTTGTACATGTAAATGTTGATAGTAACTGGGCATAAAATGAAAATGTGATAATTGGAATTATTACTTAAATTGTGCAGATGTAATATTTGAAAGCAATACTTAAAATATGCATTTTAAAACACTTAAATGAAGATCTATTGAAGCAAGCACTTGCAAAATTTAAGTTGGAGAGTTATATCTATATTTTATTTAATGTTCTGATATTCTCTCTTTAACATTCTAACATGAGGGGTTTCCAACATAAAAAGATACATAGTAAAATGAAAATATCCATTGACCAGTTTCAAACATGTGAATTTTGTCTCTTCTGTTATCTCCCCCATTTCCCCTCAACTGGGTAATTTTAAAGCAAATCCCAGACATATTATCATCTATAGATATTTTATTGTGTATATGTCTTAAAAGGTAAGGACTCAACATAACCACAGTACTCTTAGTATACCTGAATATTAATTCCTTAATTAAATATTTAGCATATTTCCCTTATTGTCTCATGTTTTACTTATTCAGTTTGTATGAATCAGGATCCAAAGAATTCTGCGTATAGCATTTGGTTGATAACTTTCAGTCTCTAGCACCCTTTTGGTTTGTTGTTGTTGTTTTTCTTGCCATTTATTGTTTATTTGTTCAAAAAACCTGATTATTCATTTACCTTGTAGAATTTCCCAGAGTTTGTATTTTGTTGAATGCATCCCTATAGTGTCATGTAACATGTTTCTTCTCTGTATTTCCTATGAACTAGTGGTTAATCTAAAGACTTGATCAGATTCTAGTTTCATATTTTGGTAATACTCATAGGTAGTGCTAGGTACTTTCTGTTGGATTACATTAAGAGGCATATGTCCTCTAGCTGTTTTTTCTTTTCTTTTCTTTCTTCTTTCTTTTCTTCTTTTCTTTTCTTCCTTTTCCTTTTCTTTCCTTTTTTTTATGTTTTTTATTTTTTTTGATGTTAAGTGTTGACCAGTGGATTCTTGTTGTCAGCCACTTGATCTCTCAGTTGTGAAGTTCTCCATCGGTCATTCACATGTTACTTTTATTAGTAGTCTTTTGGTTTTTGCCATGGATCCATTATTTCATTCTGGATTCCTCTTTCCCCTTTCCTTTTGGGGAACTTTACAGCATAAGAGTAAATTGCACTTTGTTTTTTGTGGGAGGGGGGATGACTGCCTGTTAAATGTCTGCTTCAAGTTTGGTACCTGGAAGCACAATTAAGAATGATTGAGATTAACTTACAATTTAAACATTATTTGACTATTTATGGGGATTTGAACTGAGTCATTTATGTGAATCAATAAAAAGAATTTAGATGGGCATCACTTTTAGATGGTGCCCTGCAATTATTAGTTTGTGAATGTAGTGTTTGACTTGGAGAATTGGATCTCTTCTAGTTTATGAAAAATGATTGGTTCTGATTTAAATTAAGTTAGTACTTTCAGAGATTTGGTATTTCTTTGGTTTAGTTCATCTTGGATTTAGAAAATTGCTCTGGATTCTTTTAAACTGTTTTTGAAGGAGTGCATGTTTAGTTTTCTGACCATATAGAGATTTTAGAACCCTGTTGAAGGAGATTTTGGTGTGTGGAGGTAAGCAATTTTTCCAAATCGGTAGACTTGGTTCTTGACCTAAGCATCTTTGTCAGGTCACAGTCTTATGAGCATCACTGTTACCTTCTGTTTATAAAAGGCAGATGATAATCTTTCCTCTGTTTGACCTCAGGAATAACATTAGGATTAAAATTTGTGAAGCACTGCTTGTCCCTCTTACCGTCATATAAATATGTTAATAACATAACACCTCAACTCTCCAGCTGCGAACTTCTGGAAATCTTAACCTTTGGAAACCCAGCTTCTCATGGAAAGTAAGAAAAAAGCTTTTGAGCCAAGTAATATCAGGAACATAGCAACCTTGAGACCAAAGTTCACTGTTAGAAAAATATGTGCAAAGTGAAATTTAACAGGATTAGTTTTCTACTTTCTGCTGACAATTTGGCAGTGAACACTGGAAATGATAGGGGGAAAGTTATCTGAGAAGACAACTATTACTATAAGGAGAAAACTGGAGAAATGTTAATTAAACTAGAAAGATAAGGCTGTATGTACCCTTTAGAACATGAACCAGGAGTTTTCCTAGTCTTTAAGAGTAAAATTTACCATATCCAATACACAGAAGGTACTCCGGACTAAGAAAAGTGTGTAGTAGGCTTTAGACAGGTTTTTATATTAGCTAATAATATTGTATCAGCATTTAGCTGTGGCCATTGTTCTAAATGCTTTACATATATCAATTACATATATTA
>NW_012148618.1:21295496-21297838 GCF_000956105.1 Propithecus coquereli | reverse complement strand
TGCATCTGTAATGTGGGAGTACTAATAATGTCCATTTCATAGGATTATTGGGAGCATGTAAAATGTTTAGAATAGTGACTGAAAGTACACTGTCTGCTAATTAATCTCATTGTTGTATGCACTTTGGCAAAGAGTTAATAAGACCTTTTGCCCTGCTACCTGAGTAACTGACCTTTGTTTAACTTCCTAGCTGTTTCTCTGACAGCCTTGTAAGAATACAGTGAACTGTTTTAGGCAACATTTTAAGTGTTGCTTGTGGGTAAATTGTATGTGGATTGGGAAACTAATAAATATCTGGTAATAGGCTTTGGGTTTCCCTGTGCGCAGTGAATCCTCTAACTGGGCACATCTATCACAGGGATTTGGAAGCTGTGTCTGTGAGGTGGTTACAAGAAATGATGGCTTTCTAGATTCATCCATGCTGTTCATCCATGTTGTTGAAATGGCAGGATATTTCTTTTTTTAGGGCTGAATAATATATCAGTGTTTGTGTGTGTATCACAATTTTAGCCAGACACAGAAATGAGATACTGTGTGATTTCATTTATGTATAAAAGTTTAAAAAGTCAAAAACACAGAAGAGTAGAACGATGGTTACCAGGGGCAGGGAGTGTAGGGTGTGGAAAATGAGATTTTGTTTAAAGGGTAAAAACCTGTACTTATAAGATGAATAAGTTTCAGAGACCTAATGTACAGCATGGTGGTGACTACAGTTAACAGTTATATATTGTATACTTGAAATATGCTAAGAGAATAGACCTTGGCCAGTCATGGTCGCTCACACTTGTAATTGTAGCACTTTGGGAAGCTAAGGGGGAAGGATCGCTTGAGGCCAGGAGTTTGAGACCAGCCTGGGCAACATAGTGAGACCCTATCTCTACAAAACAATAAAAATAAAATAAAAACATTAGCCGGGCATGGTGATGTACACCAGTAGTTCCAGCTACTTGGGAGGCTGAGGCAGGAGGATCATTTGAGCCCAGGAGTTCAAGGCTGTAGTGAGCTGTGATCAGGCCACCCACTTAATTTTGTAATTTTTTGTAGAGATGGGGTCTCACTGTGTTGCTCAGGCTGGTCTTGCACTCCTGGTCTCAAGAGATACTCCCACCTCAGCCTCCCAAAGTGCTGGGTATTTTTTTTAAATATTAAATCTGACCATCACCTTTAATTATATTTTAAATGGCCCACATCCCAGGATCACACCAACTGCTCTTGCGGTTTTCGGCTCACAGTACGAATCTCAAATTTGGCCTCCTTCCTCTTTGGCTATTTCAAGCAACCGCACCTGCATAGGACTGTTGATTTAATCATCTAAATCACATTGGGTTGAAATGGAATTATTCTGATGTTTTAGGTGTGCCATCATCAGTGAGAGTATAGCATGTAGTAAATATTTAGTGAATTAAAAAAATAGCATAGCACTATTTTTATGTATTTATTATGAAGTTATTTTCTTTTTATTTAGTGGGTTAACTTATAAACCATCCTTTAAAACTTTTTGCTTTAGTCCCAGAAATCCTGGATAGAAAGCACT
Source organism: Propithecus coquereli (assembly GCF_000956105.1). Lineage (NCBI taxonomy): Eukaryota > Metazoa > Chordata > Mammalia > Primates > Indriidae > Propithecus > Propithecus coquereli. The sequence continues at coordinate 21,296,304 of NW_012148618.1, read as the reverse complement.
TTGACCAAGAGGGAATGTGTATATATTATACCAAGTTCCAAGGACCCTCACAGGTAAGCATACTTATGTTTCTTCTGGGATCTTCTAGAAATTACATATAAATTATATTGCTATTTATTTATTGAAATCAATTATTTGTAGTTACTGTTAATTTTTGTAGTTACTGTTAATTGTGTAATGGTAGAGGGATTGGGAGAAGGAAACAGTATTAATGAGATAACAGTATTTTGGGCTTTTTAATGACATTTACAGCATAAAACGTCTTCCTCAAAGTGTTGCCCATCTCTGAACTCCTTCAAATCATGCTAATGTATTACAGAGATAAGGTAGTTAAGGCTCTCTTTTTGTAACTGATTCACTGATATACTGAGAACTTAAAGATGTTTATGTATCTATTGGGTATCTACTGAGTATCCAATGCTATGGTTCATATTGAAGAAACCAGTATGAACCTAATAGTCACTCTTTTTGTTTGCCAGTGTATCAATACAGATCAACATTTACTGCAAAACCTATCATCAGAGACTGTGGGCATCTCGGATCATCCTTTTGGTCTTTAAAATGGCTTTGATAATAGAAATTATTTACTTATTTATTCAAATGCTAATCTTCTCTGTATCATTCCACTTTTAGTATATGTGCTGCACAGGTGAGCACAGATAATAGAAATAATTTAAAAGTAAAGGACATTAACTAAAATTCAGGAAAATGTTGACCTCACAAGATATTTACTTAAGAAATATTTTTGCTAAAATTTCTTTTTCTGATGCTTAAAAATGGAAAAAGCTTAAACAAGAAAATCCAAGAT
>NW_012148618.1:21294507-21295446 GCF_000956105.1 Propithecus coquereli | reverse complement strand
GGTGATTCTCCATTTAAAGTAGAGTCATCCTTCTTTAAGAAGTGGGGAAGTTTAAGGAAGCATCAGCTGAAGGGAAAGCTGTTCATTTGGGCCCTGACTAGTTGCATATGTTTTTGGAAAATAATTGTAGAGGTGAAGGAAGAATGACAAACTAGGACTATATTAGTAATAAATCTGCAGTGTTTAGTTTCCGTAAGTTATTGTAAACTATAGAATTTAGAAATCATTTGTTGTGTCCTATCCACTCCTTTACTAGTTTAATTCTCCAGTGCCCCTCCCCAAGAAGCCGTGGTTGTACTAGCTTACTTTTTAGATGTCTCCTTGCTAGATTAATTTTTGTAAAGAGAGCTCTAATAATTTTTATGTTAAATGATAGTTGGGATTCATTTTTTTGTCCCCGATGTAACTAGCTCTTCAGTAAAAATGTCGGTGAAAATATTTCTATTTACTGTTAGTAGGTAGGCATAGGGTATGCATAGTACATACAGGTTGAGTATCCCTTAGCTGAAATGCTTTGTACCAGGAGTATTTGGATTTTTTTCAGATTTTGGAATATTTGCATATTTTTAATGAGATATTTTGGGGATATGACCCAAATGTAAATATGAAATTTATATATGTTTCATATATATCTTATACCCGTAGCCTGAATATAATTTTATACACTATTTCTAATAATTTTGTGCATGAAACATAGTTTGTGTTAAGTACTTAATGTGTGGAATTTTCCACTTGTGGTGTCATGTTGGTGATCATAAAGTTTTTTTTTTTTTGAGACAGAGTTTCACTCTGTTGCCCGGGCTAAAGTGCCGTGGCGTCAGCAACCTTAAACTCCTGGGCTCAAGGAATCCTTCTGCCTCAGACTCCCAGGTAGCTGGGACTACAGGCAAGCGCCACCATGCCCAGCTAATTTTTTCTATATATATATTTTTTAGTTGT
>NW_012148618.1:21293008-21294457 GCF_000956105.1 Propithecus coquereli | reverse complement strand
TAAGGTAGTTAAGGCTCTCTTTTTGTAACTGATTCACTGATACTGAGAACTTAAAGATGTTTATGTATCTATTGGGTATCTACTGAGTATCCAATGCTATGGTTCATATTGAAGAAACCAGTATGAACCTAATAGTCACTCTTTTTGTTTGCCAGTATATCAATACAGATCAACATTTACTGCAAAACCTATCATCAGAGACTGTGGGCATCTCGGATCATCCTTTTGGTCTTTAAAATGGCTTTGATAATAGAAATTATTTACTTATTTATTCAAATGCTAATCTTCTCTGTATCATTCCACTTTTAGTATATGTGCTGCACAGGTGAGCACAGATAATAGAAATAATTTAAAAGTAAAGGACATTAACTAAAATTCAGGAAAATGTTGACCTCACAAGATATTTACTTAAGAAATATTTTTGCTAAAATTTCTTTTTCTGATGCTTAAAAATGGAAAAAGCTTAAACAAGAAAATCCAAGATACATCACATTTAGTTGTTTCCTGACATGAGCACTTCTCTCCATGGGCACTTAGAAAAAATTAAAATTAATTGACAAAGACATTTATAAGATTTTGGGGTCTTATATTTCTTATCTCCTGTCAAACCTTATTCTCCATCCAGTTACCTTCTCTGCAACTTTTACTTCCATTAGATACATAACTCTTATAAAAACATAGCAAAATAGGTAATTTTTTATTAACTGATACCTCTTTTATGTTACAGAATTTATCACTGTTTTGTCCATAGTGGGTACTTAGTAAATAATGAATGGATCTCTCACATTACAAACACATTCCCATTGTAAGTGTAATGTACATGATAAATTTTGAAAACTTTTGAGAAGCAGAAAGTTGGCTCAGTGCTCAGAGTTTTAATACATCAAGATAGTCTTTTTCTTTCCTTGCCTCTGCCTCATAGTAACTGAAACTACAGGTGTGTACCACCACACGTGGCTGAGACAGTCGTCATTGACATTTTGCTATATTTACTTTTAATTAATCTTTTCTCAGTGCATGGCTTTTGTTTTATAGTATTTCTACATTTAGTCTATATGTAAAGTGTTGTACCTGCTTTTTAACAAACTGTTACAGTAAATATATTTTTCATGTTACAGATATTTTGTAAGAATAGTAATTAATATTCTGTTAGTGTATATACCACTGTTCATATACTGTTCTCCTATTGTGCATTCGAGTTGTTTTAGCAATTATAAATTAAAATTAGGCCATAATGAAGACCTTTGTGGATAAAACATTTTGTATCTAAGGTTTTCCTCCCTTAGTTCATGTAATGCCAAAAGCTTTCCAAAAGGATTAAAGCAATATAAATTATCACCAGTAGTGAATGAGAACACCTGCTTTACTAAGTATTGACTAGAGTAATGTTTCCATCATCCTCAAGAAAAAGTGATAAGTAGGAAATAGTACATTTTTTTTTTTTTTTTT
>NW_012148618.1:21282376-21283408 GCF_000956105.1 Propithecus coquereli | reverse complement strand
TTTTTTTTTTGTTGACATTTTTTGCTGTTTTGCATGCCTAAGAATTTTTGATGGGTGCTGCCCATTGTGAATTTTATGTTTTGGGATACTAGCTTTTGTCATATTCCATTAGGGACTTTGGGACTTATTTTTAGCCTGCGGTTAGGTTACTTTGGATCAGTTTGATCCTTTAAAGTCTTGCTCTTCTACTTTGTCAGGGCATGGGCTATCTAGGTCTTCTTTAGTCTTTCAAATTAGACAATACTCTTCTGAGGACCCTGTCATAGGCCTTGTTGTATTAGGAGATCTTTTCACTCTGGCTGGTGGGAACACAAACTGTTCCCTGCCCTATATGAGCTTCAGGAATTGTTTGGCCTTGTGCTGTCTAGTAGTTTTTATCTTTGCCTTGGGTAGTATATTCTTAGACATGCTTAAGGGGACTCCTCGGCAGATGTTTGGCACTTTCTCTTTGTAGTTTCCTCCTCTTTTTGTTTTCTAACTCAGAAACTCTTGCTGCCTTGGTTTCTTCAAACTCTGATCTGATTTTAAGATTTTATCAAATCATTGAGACTGCCTGATCCCGTTGGGTTTCTGCATTATGGTCCAGTATGTGCTTCTAGGTAGAATGCCATCCCTCTTTATTCCTTTGGCCGCCGTCGACCATTGACCTCCTTTTTGTCATTGTATAGATTAGTTTGCATTTTCTTGAATTCCATATACATGGAATCATATAAATATGTATTCTTTAACATCTGGCTTCTTTCACTCAGCATGGTGATTTTTGAGATTCATCCATATTCTAGTACCTGTTAGTGGTTCGTTTCTTTGTATTATTGAATACTATTTCTAGTATATATTTATACCACATTTTATAGATGCCCCACATTAAATTTAGATGATGATTTCATCTTATACTAATGTATTTGTACTATTTCAATGCTAAGATGAAGGTATTAATTTATTGATACCCTAAAATTAAAAAGTCAAACACTATTATACTCTTCATTAGTTCATTCATTTTAATTTAGTTTTTCACTACTTCCAGTTTTTTTT
>NW_012148618.1:21281785-21282326 GCF_000956105.1 Propithecus coquereli | reverse complement strand
CTCTTGCTCAGGCTGGTTTCGAACTCCTGAGCTCAAACAATCCTCCCGCCTTGGCCTCCCAGAGAGCTAGGATTACAGGCGTGAGCCACCACACCCGGCCAATAGTACATATTTTTAAAATTTGCTTATTTTAAATTTGTATTTATTTTTAATTGACAAATAATTTTAATATGTATTTTTAAATTGCATTTATTTGATTACTATTGAGAAAACATTTTGTTTTTAGAATAGTCTCACATTTTTTGATAAACTCTAAAAATAACTATTTTTAAATTCATGCAAACTATGGCAAGCACTGTAAATGTTTTTTATTAACTCTTCCGATCATTAAAATAGGTAACTTAATGTCTCTTCCAGTCATTAGATTCTGTGACTTATTCTAATTTCTTACTACTTATTAAAGATATGTTTTGTTATAATGTCATATCGTATTTTTTAACCAGAGAGGATAATGGCATTTTCCAGGTCACATGGCTAGTAATTCATAAAGATGGGATGAGAATGTAAGACTGTTGATTTAATCATCTAAATCACATTGGGT
>NW_012148618.1:21277794-21280664 GCF_000956105.1 Propithecus coquereli | reverse complement strand
GTGATATCTACGGAAAAATTAAATGTATAATTTTCCTTTGTTTTGTACTTTTATATGGGTTTTATATAGTATAGATTAAAATAAGAAAACTTTTCCCTTGAGGTAATTTACTTACCTTTTTGTGTCTTATAGATGCCTTCCAGGATGTCAAATTTGTCAGCAACTTGTCAGGTAAGTTTAACATAACTATATTGTACAAATTTTGAAAAATAAACAAAATTGATCTGTTGGAAACATTAGTTAGAATACAGTGGGATAAAATTCACATGCTGTTATATTTGATGGGTACTTTACCTAGACTTGGAAGATGAAGGATCAGACAAGGCTGCTTGAAACTCAGGTGAAGCTACCTGAGCAGAATTCTAAAATTGAGTCTGAGTTAGTTGGACAAAGATTGAAGAAAAGGGGTTTTTAGGCAGAGAGAACAGGATGTGGGAAGGCCTGACAGTGAAGGACATCATGGTTCTCTCAGGAAACTGGAATATAGGAGGTAAGATGGGGATTTGAGAGATCTGAGTCTTGAGAAATAAGGACCAGATCATTTAAGCTTTTTGTGTACTAAACCACCTACTTTTGATTTCATATTAAAAGTTTATTACATAGATGAATAACATGCCAGATTTTCTTTTTTCTGTAAGAACAGTTGGCATTTTGAGATTGGATTAGGAGGGAAAACAAATCCCAGTTCATAAAGTTTTGGAGTGATTCTGGCAAAAAAATGAGAACCTGAATTAAGATAGCAGTATGATGGATGATGAAGAGAAGTAGATAAATTTGAAAGGATTAATGTGAAATGCAGTAAGATTTGGTGGAGGTGAGGAAAAGGGAAGATTTGAGCATGGTACCTAGATTTCCTACTTGAGCTACTGAGTAAATGGTAATGTTCCTTAAGGTCTGATGAAGAAATACAGGAGGAAAAGGAGAAGGTCTCTGGTTGGCAGGCTAGGAACAAAAGTGTATAGAATGAGTTTATTTTAGATATATTGAGGTTTTTTTTTTAGAGGAACTAAGTAAAGGGAAATAAACTGACGGTCTTTTATATTTGCGACTATATTTACTATCTCCAGTCCTATTCGTTCCCTCTTACAGATGGGGTGGTTCCTTCTGGTATCTCTTCTTTTGGGAGGCCAAAGAGCTTCCTTTAGCATTTCATATAGTGCAGGTATGTTGGAAATGAATTTTCTCGGTTTGGCCTATCTGAAAATATGTTTATTTTACTTGTATATTTGAAGGATAGTTTCACTGGATATAAGATTTTGGATTGAGTTTTCTCATTGCTGCACTTTAAAGATGTCATTATTTTATCTTCTGGCTTTTGTTTCTGGTGAGAAGGTACTTGTCATTAATGTAGTTGTTTCTCTTTGTGTAATGGGTCTTTTTTTGGTCTGGCTTCTTTCAAGATTTTTTTCCTGTACCATTGATTTTCACCAGCATGTCTACAGTGTGCTTGAGTGATTCTCTTTGTACTTATTCTGCTTGTGTAAATACCTGCAAGTTCAAATTTTTTACCTATTTGGGAAGGTTTCAACCATTGTTCTTAAATTATTTTTCTGTCCCATTATCTTGTCTCTCTGGGACTCCAGTTACACACGTTAGACTGGTTGATATTTTACACAGGCCACTGAGGCTCTTTTTTCTTTTTTTTAATTTTTTTCTCTGTCTTCAGGTTCATTAATTCATATTTCTACAATCTCCAATATGCAGTTTTCCCCGTCCAGTGAACTTCTCGTACATTTTTCAGTTCTAGAATTGCCACTTGATTCTTCATTATAGTTTCCATTTCACTTTAGAGATGCTCTATCTGTACCTTCATTATGACCATCTGTTCCTCTATGCCCTTCAACATTTTTTTTTCTTTTAAGAGACCGGGTCTGGCTCTGTCACCCAGGCTGGAAGGCTGGAGTGCAGTGGCTCAATCATAGCTCACTGCAGCCTCAAATTTCTGTGCTCGATCAGTTCTCCTGCCTTAGCCTCCTGAGTAGCAGGACTACCGGCATGCACTACCACACCTGGCTAATTTTTCTTATTTTTTTGTAGAGACAGGGTCTTGCTACATTACCCAGGCTGACCTCAAACTGCTGGCCTCAGGCAGTCCTCCCGCCTTAGCCTCACAAAGAATTGAGATTACAGGCATGAGCCACTGTGCCTGGCCAATTCCTAGTTTCGTTTCAGTGTGGTCAGAAAATATACTTTGTATTATTTCTATCTGTTTTAGTTTATTGAGACTAATTTTATGGCCCAGAAAATGTCAGTCTTAATGAATATTTTGTGTGTACTCGAATAGGGTTTTTATTCTGTTGTTAAGTAAAATGTTCTATAAATATCTATTAGATCATTTTGGTTGGCTGATAGTTTAAGTCTTACAAGATTCTAACTTGACTGTTTTTTTTCTTTAAGTACTTTAAAGATGTTGTTCCATTGACTTGAGGCTTGCATAGTTTTTGACAAGGTGCCTGTTGTCATTCTTATCTTGTTTTTCTGCACATAATGCGACATTTGTACTCTGGCTACTTTTTTTTTCTTTTTGTACTCTGGCTATTTTTAAGACTTTCTCTTTACCACTGGCTTTCAGCAGTGCCCTAGTGTGATTTTCTTTAAGCTTACTTTGCTTAGTTTTTGTTGAGTTTCTCAGATTTGTGGATCTAATAGTTCTCAAATTTGGGAAATTTTTGCCCAACATGTTTTTGAAGTTTTATTCTCATCCCCTCCTTTTTGGGACTTGAATTAAATATGTGTGTTGAGCTACTTGTTATTGTTCCAAGGTCACTAATATTCTATTCCTTTTATTTTCCCCAGTCTTTTCCTCAGTGTTTCATTTTCTAGATTCTATTGCTATGTCATCAACTTTACTGATTTCTTGCAGTATCTAA
>NW_012148618.1:21271762-21276349 GCF_000956105.1 Propithecus coquereli | reverse complement strand
CCACCATGCCCGGCTAATTTTTTCTATATATTTTTAGTTGTCCGACTAATTTCTTTCTATTTTTAGTAGAGACAGAGTCTCGCTCTTACTCAGGCTGTTCTCGAACTCCTGACCTCCAGCAATCCTTCCACCTTGGCCTCCCAGAGTGCTAGGATTACAGGCATGAGCCACCGCGCCTGGCCACTTCCAGTTTTTTGAAATCTTTCTTTGGGGTGCCACACCATCTTTCTGCTCTCTTCCCCCCTGCCCCTTCTCTCTCTCTTTTCTTTTTCTCTCTCTCTCATTCTTTCTGTCTTTCTAAAGGATAAAATCAATTTTATGTATATATCTTCAAAGAAAAAGATTTTTTAATAATGTCACTTTTTTCCTTTAGGTGTTTTTGTGGTCGCTTGGTCAAGCAACATGCTTGTTTTACTGCAAGTGTTGCCATGAAATACTCAGATGTGAAATTGGGTGACCATTTCAATCAGGCAATAGAAGAATGGTCTGTAGAAAAGCATACAGAACAGAGCCCAACGGATGCTTATGGAGTCATAAATTTTCAAGGGGGTTCTCATTCCTACAGAGCTAAGGTATGTCACTATTTTATTTTATTTTTTCACTTCATTTACCTTGGTTAAGTAGTAAACATTTATCTCACAATTTATATAGCATTATAACAAAAAGTCTCAATCATTTCTTTGTGTACTTTAGAGTTCTTTGTATAGGTGCATACAAATATAGAATTGTACTTTCTTTGGTGGACTGAACTTTTTATCATTATAAAATGTTTTCTGTTTCTTGTCATTTTTTCTTTTATAACAGCATCTGCTTTTTCTGAAATCAGTATAGCTAAACTTTCTGCCTTCCTTTGTACTTTTAACCTTTTCTTATGTTTAAGAGTTATCTTCTAAGCAGCATTTAGTCGTTTTTAAATATTTAGTCTGCTGTTTATTTGAGTTTTAATTTGACATCATGTTATTATCTGTTTCTCTCACTTTTTTTTTTACTTTGTTCTATTTTCTTTTCTTTCTTGTATCTTTTTGGATTAAATACTTATTATTTTCTTCGTTCTTTAATAACGTGTTATTTATACAGTCACCCCTTGGTATCTGTGGGGCATTGGCTCCAGGATCTTCCCTCAGAGATACCAAAATCTGTAGGTATCGTTGTTTGCATATAACCTATGCACATCCTCCTGTATACTTTAAATTATCTCTAGATTACTTATGATACCTAATACAATGCAAATGGTACGTAAATAGTTGTTATACTTTATTGTTTAGGGAATACTGACAATAAAAAAATCTGTACATGATTAGTACAGACATAGTTTGTTTCCCCAAATATTTTTGACCCATGGTTGGTTGAATCCATGAATGTGGAACCCGTGGATACAGAGGGCCTACTGTATGTTCTTTTTCTGTTCTTTAGAGTAATCTTCTAATAAACACTATAAAGTACATTTTTAACTTGCTACTATGCACAGTCACACATCACTTCACAATGGTGATTAGTTCTGAGAAATGCATCCTTAGGTGATTTCATCATTGTGCTAACACCAGAGTGTATACAAACCTAGGTGGTAGCTTATTGCTTTTAGGCAACAAATCTGTACAGCATGTTATTGTACTAAATACTGTAGGCAACTGTAATGGTAAGTAGTTGTGTATCTAAACATATCTAAACATAGAGAAGGTACAATAAAAATACGAATTATAAACTGATGGGACCACCTCATACGTGCGGTTTGTCATTGACCAAAACATTGTTATGCAGTGCATGACTGTATTATAAATTAGTACTTTTACCCATTTCTGGATAATACAAGAACCTTTAGAATATTTGTAACTGCATTTATTTCCCTCATGACTTACGTGCTTTTCTTGGCATAAATTTTAATTTTCTGTGTATTTGAAACCCCCCAAACATAGTAATTGTTTATCTAGATTTAAACATTTTAACTTTTACATTTTTCTGCCTACATCCATGTCTTGATGAGAAAAACAGTGCCAAATTGTGGGCTCATCATCTCTCCAAGTTTTCTTGTTCTTCTGGATCCTGATCTCACAAGTAGTTACTGCCTTCATAGTTCTCTAGTACCTTAAAACAGATGTTATTTATCTTTTTTCTAGTTTATCTAGTTCCCAGGGACAGAGTTGGTCCAACATAACCTAATCCATCATTGCTGGGAGTGGAATTCCTCATTAATCCCTAATATAGTCTCTTTTTAAAAATTTCAACTTTATGCCGGGCACAGTGGCCCACGCCTGCAATCCTAGCACTCTGGGAGGCTAAGGTGGGCAGATTGTTTGAGCTCAGGAGTTCGAAACCAGCCTGAGCAAGAGCGAGACCCCGTCTCTACTAAAAAAAAAAAAATAGAAATTAGCTGGACAACTAAAAATACATAGAAAAAAAAAATTAGCTGGGCATGGTGGTGCATGTCTGTAGTCCCAGCTACTCGGGAGGCTGAGGCAGAAGGATCGCTAGAGCCCAGGAGTTTGAGGTTGCTGTGAGTTAGGCTGATGTCAGGGCACTCTAGACGGGGCAACAGAGTGAGACTCTGTCTCCAAAAAAATAAATCAATTTTAGACTGTTTCCCCAATACCACTTTATGTACCCAACTATGAACAAACAAAACCAACACAGAAAGACTTAACGTAGAACAAATCCAACAAATCCTGTTTTTTTCTTTTTTTAGAGACAGAGTCTCACTCTATCACCCAGGCTGAAGTGCAGTTGTATGATCATAGCTATCTGTAACTTGAAACTCCTGGGCTTAAGCAGTTCTCTTGCCTCAGCCTCCCAAGTAGCTGGGACTTTAAGCACGTGCTGCCATGCCTGCTAACTTTTTAAATTTTTGTAGAGACAAGATCTCTCTCTGTTGCCCAGGCTGGTCTCTAACTCCTGGTCTCAAGTGATCCTTCTGCCTTGGCCTCCCAAAGTGCTAGGATTACAGGTGTGAGCCACCACACCCAGCTTACCAAGCATTCTTAAGGGACTCTGGAGTCTTCTCAGTTCTGTAGAATTCTGATGTTTTCAGCTTCATTTGTTTGTCACTACTGAGATTTTCAGTGGTATTTGGTCTTTGTAAAAGAATGGGAAATACATTGGCGAAGAGGCTTTCTTCAAGATGATTTAAAAATGTCTCTTCCTGGGGCATGGTGGGTCTTTCCTGTAATCCTAGCACTGTGGGAGACCAAGGCAGGAGGACCGCTTCAGACCCAGAATGCGAGACCAGCGTGGGAAACCATAGCAAGACCCCATCTTACGAAAAATAGAATTAGCTCAACATGGGTGGTGTGTGCCTGTATTCCCAGGTACTTAAGAAGCTGAGGCAGAACGATCACTTGAGCCCAGGAGTTTGAGGTTGCAGTGAGCTAGGATGGTACTACTCCACTCCAGCCTGGATGACAGAGGAAGGCCCTGTCTCCAAAAAAATAAAAATATCTCTTCCAATGTCTGAATATTTCACATTTCTTTTTTTTTTTTTCCCCCCCTCCTGCCCGGAAGCTTTTAGGGTTTGGTGTTCTGATATTTTATTTGTATGTGTGTATGTATCTGTATCTGTTATCTATTAAATATATCTATCTACCTATCTATACATGTCTCTCCCTTTTCTATTGTCTATATTGTCTCTTTCTGGAACTTTTGTTAATGCGATGTTAGACTTGTTGAGCGATGTGAGAAGGTCAAAGTGAGGCATGGGGAAGAGCAGTAGGAGGTGAGGTGGGACAGCTGAAGGGGGAGGACATGTGCCAGGTCCTGTGGGCCTGTGGGCCATTACAGGATGTCATGGTGAGAATTTTTGTTTTTTCTTGTTACTTGACTTTAAAGGGAATACTTACAGTTTTCACCTTCCTGGCTTAATGTATTGTGTGCGTGTGTGTGTGTGTGTGTGTGTAAAATCTTAATAAAGATAAATACATATAAATACAGCTTAATGTATGTTTTGTGGTATGTCTTGAAAATATTGGTGCTATATCTACCTCTATTTTACTGGAATTCAGTAATACCAATGAATGCTTTTTTTCCTTTCCATTTTAATCATGTTAGATAAAGAGATTGAACTTTTCCTGAATTTTGGAAGACTGACACCTTTTAAGTATATTATTGGATTATGTTTACTAATATTTTATTTTAGAAAGGGCTACAGCATAGAGGTCAAGAGCCTGACCTCTGGAGCCTCATTGTATGAGTTCAGACCTAAGCTCCTCTCTTGTCTAACTTCTCTCTCAAGCTTCTTATGAAGCTAATTCATACATGTACTTTAGGCAAGGAGAATGAATTAAACTAGTCATAGCATGTACGTTTTGTGATATCACTTAACAGAAAGATAATTTTTTAATCTTTCAAACCACGGGAAGTTATTGCATACATATGAGAGCTTATTTTCTTTCACTTTTGTGTAGACTGGCTGTATGAAAATTAAACTGGTGAATCTGAGCACCACGAAATGTTTATTAGAATTTTCTGCTTATATGCTTATATCTCAGCCTGATCAAATCCACAGTTGTTGCCAGTGAAGGAAATAATCACTCATATTAAAAATATCTTTTAAATTTTATTCCATAGTCACAATTCATTTATAAATGGACTAGATCATTT
>NW_012148618.1:21258799-21271402 GCF_000956105.1 Propithecus coquereli | reverse complement strand
TTTTGTTACCTGGATACCTTGTATAATGCTTAAGTCAGGGCTTCTGGTGTGCCATACCCCAGAATAGTGTTCATTGTACCCAGCAGGTAAGTTTTTGTCCCTCATCCACTGCCCTACCTCCCCCCTTTCTGGTTTCCAATATCCTTCATATTTCTTTGTGCCTGTGAGTACCCACTGTTTAGCTCGCACTTATTAGTGAGAACATACGGTGTTTGATTTGGACTAGAATCTAGTCACTAGATTTTTGACAAAACTTTCAAACAGATAATTCAGTATTTGCCTCTCTTAGCAAGAGTCTTAGAAATCTCCATATCCCCCCCCCACAGTTCTTCTTTTTCCAGCACCTTAGCCAGTCTTAATGCCTTTCACTCGCTGTGAACTCATAGTTAAACAATCAGTAAATACTGTGGATGGATTTGTAAATTGGATTAATGGTAATCAAGTATAAACAGAAAGAGTAATATTTGTGTCTTAAATGTTTAAAAGTTACAGTTCCACTACTGTAGATCTCACAGAATGATTTTTTCAACTTCAAAATCATTTGCTATTGCTTGTTCCTTAGAGTATAAATATATTGAAAGTAGCCCATGAAATTTGTTTTTATATTCATATAAAAGTTTTCTAAAGTCATATATGTTGTATTATGAAACATGTGAACATATTCAATTATTTTGTTCTTTTATAATCTTTTTTAGTATGTAAGGCTATCATATGACACCAAACCTGAAGTCATTCTGCAACTTCTGCTTAAAGAATGGCAAATGGAATTACCCAAACTTGTTATCTCTGTACATGGGGGCATGCAGAAATTTGAGCTTCACCCGCGAGTTAAGCAGTTGCTTGGAAAGGGTCTCATTAAAGCTGCAGTTACAACCGGAGCCTGGATTTTAACTGGAGGAGTAAACACAGGTATTGTGGTGATTATACCAATTTTATTTAGCATGTTTGTAAATTTTTCATAGTATCAGTTAGATATTTGAAATAATACTCAACAATGAATACAGATATATTTAACTCTTCTGTTAAATCCATAGTTCCTAGGTAAAAATAATAACTGAACCTGTTAGGTTGTCATGTAGGCTTTTAAGCAGGAGTTGGCAAACTGCAGCCCATGCACCAAATCTAGCCCCTTCATTGTTTTTGTGAATAAGGTTTATTGGAATACAGCCACACTCATTTGTTTATGTATTTTGTTTATGGCTATTTTTTTGCTACAGCAGCAGAGATGAGTAGTTGCAACAGAGACTGTATGCCCTATAAAGCTTAAAAAATTTTCTGTTTAGCCTTTTACAAAATAGGTTGCTCACTCTAGAGTAAACCGTTATTCCTATTACTTTCTGACTACTGGCAAATCAATATAAGAATGGCAATCCATTGCCCCAGCAATGGTAAGAAGTAGCTTTCAAAAATTAATTTTTAATACGCTACTGCCTTTCATTCCAAGTCTTCCCTATCACGTGTACAGGTGGAAACGAGGGAAAATTAATTTTAACATCTAAAGTAAAACATATTTATTTAAGTCAGCTTGCAAACATCTGTTTTGTTATCAACAACTATTTCTTGAGCCTCATTGTGTGTCAGATGTTTTTCAGGCTGCTGAGAATATATCATAACACAAAATGGACAAGATATTTACTTCATGGAGCTTATATTCTAGTGGGGGAGATGTAGATAATAAACCGATAACTTAGTAATGTATACTATGTTAAATGATCAGTGTTATGCAGGCATGTGAAATAAAAAGGGAAAGTGAGGTGGGTGGAGGGGCTGCTATTTTGTGTATAGTAAAGGAGAGCTGATATGGTGACATTTGAAGAGAGATGAAAGGAAATGAGGAAGCAAGATGTAAGAAAAACATTAGGCAAGAGTGTATAAAGGAGAGGGAACAGCTAGTATTTGGGAGACTAGTAAGAAAGGTCCAGTATAGTTTGAGTGGAACAAGCAGAGAGAGCTAGATGATGAGGTCAGAAGTTGTGTGGTGAGGGGAAGCATGGTGAGATCAGGTATCACATAAGGCCTTGTAGACTATTATAAGCCCTTTGGCTTTTACTCTGAAAGAGAAGGGAAGGTTTTAAGTAGAGACTTAACATGAGCAGAGATCACTTGGATGATATTTTGAAAATGGAACATAAGTAGGCAAGGTAGCAGTTGAAAGACCAATGAAGATGCTATTTCCATCATCCAAGTGAGGGATGAGATCTAGTGCATTACGAAAATCAAATTGAGTTTGCCAGGGCTGCCATAACAAAATACCACAGCATGGGTGGCTTAAAGAACAGAAATTTTTTTCTCATGGTTATGGAGGCTAAAAGGCCAAGGTAAGGTGTCAGCAGGTTTGATTTCTTCTGGGCCCTCTCTCCTTGACTTGCAGAGATGGCCACTTTCTTGTTGTGTCCTCTCATTGCCTCCCTCTGTGCGCAGGTATCCTTGGCTTCTTTTGTGTTCAAATTCCTCCTTAGAAAGCCATCAGGCAGATTGGATTAGTACCCTGCCCCAAAGGCCTCATTTTAACGAAATCATCACCTATTTAAAGGCCCTGTCTCCACCTATTGTCATATTTTGGGGTATTGAGGGTTAGGTTTCAGCGTATGAATTCTGGGGGACACAATTCAGCCCATAAGAAGTGATAATGAGGAGTTATATGCTCTTTGGAATGGCCTTTTCTATTTTTCTCTCTCTCTCTCTTTTTTTATTTACATGGACTTTTGTAGTTGTTTGTTGTGTATGTGTTTGTTTTGTTGATGGTCATGTTCCACTGAGCCATATTCTTAATTTTTTCTAGATGATGTGTAGAGCAATAACAAAAAACTACAGTTACTTATAGGAGAAATCCAAGAAAGGACTAGGACTAACAACATGGTAAAAGTTAGTTTTATATGTGTTTCTGGCAGTTGTAGTGATTTGATATTGTGGGGTTTGTTTTTGTTTTTTATTCCTTTTTGGTCCTTGTGTATTCTTTTGTTAAGTTTGGCTTTGGACCTTGTTGCCTTGTATCTTCTATATATATGTAACGAAATATATCACACACTATAATGTTACAGATTGAGCACAGTATTCTGGACACAAAACCTTCAAATAAAATGAATAAACTTTTGTCTGAATAGGTGTGGCAAAACATGTTGGTGATGCCCTCAAGGAACATGCTTCCAGATCATCTCGAAAGATTTGCACTATTGGAATAGCTCCATGGGGAGTGATTGAAAACAGAAATGATCTTGTTGGGAGAGATGTAAGAATGATTTTTAAAGTTTTTTGAACTTAAGTATAAACAAATTATAGCAAGAATAGAGTAAGTCAGCTTAAAATATTTGTGATAACACCATACTTTTCAAATTAATTTTAAAAAGTATTTTCCTGAGGTTTTCTTCTGATCCTTTTGAGCATGCATAAATATAAATAATGTATAAATATAAATCAAATTCTTAAATATTAATAATATAAACAATTGCTCTTATGTGTTGATACATATGGTGTATTTTTGTTTTTGTTTGTTTTTTTTTTGTTTGTTTTTTTGAGACAGGGTCTCGCTCTGTTGCCCGGGCTAGAGTGCAGTGGCATCGTCATTGCTCACTGCAACTTCACACTCCTGGGCTCAAGCGATCCTCCTGCCTCCTAAGTAGCTGGGACTGTAGGTGCATCCCACCACACCCGGCTAATTTTTCTATTTTATGTAGAGATAGGGGTCTCACTCCTGCTCAGGCTGGTCTCAAACTCATGACCTCAAGCAATCCTCCCACCTTGGACTCTCAGAGTGCTAGGATTACAGGTGTGAGCCACTGCACCTGGTCTTTTCTCTTTTATGTATAAAATTATCTCACATGTTTTCCATATATGCCAGTCTTTGTAATTAAATTTTTAATGACTACATGACATTGAGAATTGATTTTATTGTCACTAAGAGTAGGAGTCAAATGCTAGTGTTTTGTTTGAATAGGTTATAGACATATGAACTGGTTACAGATATTTATCAAGACCTTTTAAAATAATTACTGAATTTTGACTTTGAAGTGTTGTTAAATTTCTAATATCGATTTTAAAGATTATTCATAGCTAGAAAAGTAGCTAGGTGATATTTGATTGCTTTTTTTCAGTATCCTTTATATTTTGTAGTTTATTCACTTAATAACCTGATAATAGTTTCTTTGCACTATTTGTTTACTTACTGCTTCTCCCTTTGCATGTGATGATGACATATATAATTCTGCAGTAAGGGTCAAGATAGTCTTAAGTTTTTCCCCTCAACCCAAGGGTCCAGATATAATTGTGTGGTTCAACCCATTATTGATAAATCTTTTTCAGTTGCTTAAAAACTTGTGCTTTTTAATATATTCTTTGTTATTTTCTATTTATTTATGTATGTAAAATAGAATTTTACCTCTTCTCTTTACAGATTATTTCAAAATTTATTTTGCATTATATTGTATTTATTCCTGCCTACTAACTGTTACGTTTGCTGTTGTTTAGGTGGTTGCTCCTTATCAAACCTTATTGAACCCCCTGAGCAAATTGAATGTTCTGAATAATCTACATTCCCATTTCATATTGGTGGATGATGGCACTGTTGGAAAGTATGGGGCAGAAGTCAGACTGAGGAGAGAACTTGAAAAAACTATTAATCAGCAAAGAATTCATGCTAGTAAGAGAATTCACAAATTTGTTATTGTTGAAATTATTCTGGGCTGTATTAATAGCCTTCAGCATTCTAGAAAGGTAGAATAGTCTTTGAAGCCAGCCCTTCTTTCCCTTCCTTCCTTCCAACAAGGTCTCATTCTGTTGCCCCAGGCTAGAGTGCAGTGGTGTCGTCATAGCCCGCTACAACCTCAAACTCTTGGGCTCAAGCTATCCTCCTGCCTCAGCCTCCTGAGTAGCTGGGACTACTGGCATGTGCAGCCACACCCAGCTAATTTTGTAATTTTTTGTAGAGATAGGGTCTCACTATGTTGCTGAGGATGGTTGTGAACTCCTGGCCTCAAGTGATCCTCCCTCTTCAGCCTCCCAAAGTGCTGGAATTACAGGTGTGAGCCACCGCACCTGGCCTAAAATGCTCTTTTTCTTAAATAGTAAGATAACATATGAAACAGCCAAAATGGCTAATGTTAGACAAAGTAATAAGACCTAGGAAACAAAATCTCAGGCCAGATAGTACTCAGGTATCAAGGTCAAAGCCAAAAAGGTTTACGGGAAGCTCTGTTGTTATTGTAACCCCATTGCAGCCAGAAGAATTTACAAATATTCTTAATGTGTAATATAGTCTAGTACTTGCTATGAGATTCAAGATCGAAAGATAAAAGGGGGGAAAAAAAACCACTTACAGTACAAAGTAAAAATTAGCAATTTGCTTGAAGTTTATAAAATGAGTAGGTATCACTGTTTGTCAGGTATGTCTTAAAAGTTGGTATTCTTGGGATAGATTTTCCTTTCTAACCATGGCTGAACTTTCTGAGTCAACATCTAAATTTTTATTTCTCATAGAAGAAATTTGTAACTCTAGGACACCAACAAGTTGAGCTTTGTGACAGAGTGAAATAGAAATTCAAAATTATACAACAGCGCATTCAGATTATGGTAGAGTCAGAGATTTTGCTGTAAATTAGGAATGGTTTATAATCCTACAGTTACCAATGTTTTGTATTTTCTCACTGCACTGCAGGTTATTATAGAAACAAAAATTGGCATTCTTCACTAAATTTCTTTGTTTCTTTTTTTTTTTGAGACAAAGTCTCACTCTGCCGCCTGGGCTAGAGTGCCGTGGTGTCAGCCTAGCTCACAGCAACCTCAAACTCCTGGGCTCAAGTGATCCTCCTGTCTCCAGAGTAGCTGGGACTACATGCACATGCCACCACGCCCAGCTAATTTTTCTATTTTTAGTAGAGACGGGATCTTACTCTTGCTGAGACTGGTCTCAAACTCCCAAGCTCAAGCAATCCTCCCACTTCGGCCTCCCGGAGTGCTAGGATTATAGGCATGAGCCAGTGCACCTGGCCACTAATCAGTTCTGTTTATGTAATTCTGATTCTGTCATTAATTTCTATATTAATGTCTTAACTCATTTGGAACCAGAAGTATACATTTTAAAATGAATAAAAACAGATGTATGTTAGAAGTTTAACTTAATACAGTATTAAAAAGGAAACTAAAAACCAAGCTTGGTGTTAAATTTCTTGTCAAGAGATCAATTAGTAAAATATAGAAAATAATTTTTACTTTTCAGTGAATATATGAAGTCTCTGATATGTGTGTTAAATTATATATTAGATTTTCTAATTTTGTCATTTCGAACAGCCTTTGAATTAGTGATAAGGTAATATATTCATTATTTAATTTATTTATTTGAGACTGGTATCATATTGAGTGCTTAAATTGGTATCAATACAATCTTAGAAACTATGTTTTGACTTTTTAATTTTAATTGTTTTATTTAGTAAAAAATGAAATTAGATTACTGAATTTTGCCTAATTTTTTTTTCCTGGAGAGGAATTTGCCTCAGGATGAAATAATTTCTTATGTACACAATGAACCAGGTGGAAAAAAAAGAAGAAAAACTATAGAAGAAAAAGAAATTTAATAGAAAAGTAAAGGAAATAATTTTTAAATTAAACTTTTGCCTTTTTTAGGAATTGGCCAAGGTGTTCCCGTGGTGGCACTTATATTTGAGGGTGGGCCAAATGTTATCCTCACAGTTCTAGAATACCTTCAGGAAAGTCCCCCTGTTCCAGTAGTTGTATGTGAAGGAACAGGCAGAGCTGCAGATCTTCTGGCATATATTCATAAACAAACAGAAGAAGGAGGGTAAGTGTGTATGAGTGTAACAGATTTTTAATAATTTTATTAAAGAGGCTTGTGGTTTTTAGAATACAGTGTTGGATTCCTTTCTATGTTTTATGAACATGAAAATTTCAAGTTTAATACAATACTTTGTTAAAATTTGAGGAAATAACCTGTCTCATACATTATTGGAATGAATTAAAATATAACCATCTTCATAGAAAACAGTTTTGCAAGATGTATCACACGTACAGAGGCACTTGCCTTTTGACCAAGTAGTTCCATTTCTGAGACGTGTTCCTAAAGATGTACATCTGTAAAATAATGTATGTATACCGTACTCATTAAAGGGTTGTTGTAAGAGATTGGAACAAAGTAGAACATTAGAAGGGGACTAGATAAATAAGTTATGGTATATCTACACAATGGAATAATTTATAGCTGAATAAAAGGATGGTATCTGTGTACTGGATTTGGGGAAGATTACCAAAATATGTACTTGGGAAAAAGAAGATGTTCAGCAGCATGTACATTGTGCCACTTTTTATGTAGAATAAAAGGAGAGGGGATAATTGTGTATACAGAAAGAGATCTTGGAAAGTTACACAAGTTAATTGTATATATTATACAATGTATTTTATATTTCTACTATATTTTTTGAGCCATGTAAATATATTACCTATTCAGAAAAGAACTAAAAATGTGAATGCTTATGTTTAAGACATCTTGGTGAAATACTATATTATAATATCTTAGTTATTTTTATAGAATATCTTAAGAAATGTGAGTTACTGATATTGCAACACATGCTTATTAAAAAAAATTCATAAAGTAATTCAAAGAGAAAAATCACTCCATTCCATTTTTTTCCTTTTAAGACTTATAGTGGCAGTCTCATGAAGGAGAAAATAATTTCTCCCAAGGTCAAGTATTTGGTATTAATACAATTATCTCCAAAGTTCTTGCATGGATCTACCTTCATATATATTCTGTAAATAATGGAAGATGAAATCAGTGAATTAAATTATATTTCCTCTTATTTCAGGAATCTTCCTGATGCAGCAGAGCCTGATATTATTTCAACCATCAAAAAAACATTTAACTTTGGCCAGAGTGAAGCAGTTCATTTATTTCAAACCTTGATGGAGTGCATGAAAAGAAAGGAGCTTGTAAGTAGATTTCTGCAGAATAAGTCTTTTTATTTTTTTCAAAGCACATTCGAAACTGGGGTAATACTTTTGTTTTTAATTTAGATTTTAAACTCTAAATTTTCTTTTAACTATGTAAAGCTGTCACTTACTGGTCTTTTCAAGCTGAGAGGTATCATAGAAGGAGGCCTATAATTCTTTATATGGTATTAAGACAGTATATATGCACTTCTGTTTTAGGAAAAGTTTTATACCTAAGTCTCAACAGATTATGTCCAGTATCAAGGAAGAATTGGTAAAGAGTTGTTAATGGTTTTTCTAATGAAATATTTGGAAAAAAATCTTTAATAGTTTTATTCTGAGTAAGCACTTAAGCCTATTAAGTTAAAGATTTGTGCTGCTTAGTTTCAGTCATGTAAACATGGGCTTAAGTTTTCAGAGAGAAAATTTTTTAGCAGGCCTATAAATAGGTGATAACATGATTTGCTTTGCTGTCTTCTTCCATTGGAAGTTTTTATTTACTATGAAATGAAGTTTGTTGAAAAATTTGTATTGGGGTTATAATCTTTTACTTTATGAAAACTTTTATTAAATAAAAACTTCTAAAATAGTATTATGTTTCAAGTAATTTAAAGGGAATTGCAATAAAGGGATTGAACAAAACAAACATTTTTTGTTCAAGAATACACGTATTATTTGAAATAATGTTCCACTCTGTGGAAGGAACAGCAGGATTTATTTACTAATTTATAGCCTCAGCCCTTAAATTGCTTACTAGTAAGGGACATAACATAGGTCAAAAATAGGAATATAATATGAAACCAAATATTTTTGGTATACTCTCCATTTTATTTGGTAAATGCTGAAGTCTTCTAATTTTCTGGTTTCTTGGCCGAAATAAAGTTATCTGACCCTCCCTAGATACATACATACATACACACACATATATGTATATAATGTGTATATAAATATGTATATGTATATTGCCCCCATATAGTTTGAAATTACTTTCTAATCCCTTTGCTTTAAAAATGTAAAGGCATAATATTGTGAATTAATCTTTAAATAGATCACTGTTTTCCACATTGGATCAGATGAACATCAAGATATAGATGTAGCAATACTTACTGCATTGCTAAAAGGTAAGCTTTTTAAAACTATATTCATAAGTTCTTTAATTTATAGCCTATTTATATTTGTATAAGATAGGACTTTTTAATTTGGCTAAATGCTTGGAAAGTGAATTTTTCTATAGTTTTTCTTTGTGAAAGACACAGTGTTGGCTTTCTTCAGCAATAAGTTGACTTTTGTTTTAATATTGTTGAATTTTTTAAAAAGTTTTTAGCAAAGTTTATGCCACCAGACCTAATTATCCCATTAAGAATGAATCAGACACATATAAAACAAAAATAAGTGTTTAAAGGTTATGAGGTATTAGTTAATAGATATTAAAGATAGGATTTTTAAACATGCTGTTTTCATTCTGCGGGGAAACTTGGAAAATTAGTGGTATCTTTTAGGACTAAAGGATTGACGTACATACACATCGAAGTGTTTTCTTCTTGGTATTTCACCAAAGACATCCAACTGATAGAACAACATTACAGTGAAAAATCTTTTCAAAAATTAGAAACTAAATAGTGTCCCATCTGGGTACCTGAAAGTCAAAGTATGCAATATTGTTGCAAGAGCTCATCAAGAAGTCACTGTTTTGTTATTTACCAGAATTTCCCAAATATTATACCATAACAAATTGCCAATATATCAAGCATTTAAAAATACTCTAATAAAATATATTTATATCATCTTGGGATCAAGAGATCATAAGTGATAGGAAACTCAGAAACTATAAAGGAAAAAAAAAATCAATGAGATAGCATAAAAATAAAAAGAGAGTATTGTATACATGTAGTGTTTGCCATAGACTTTCTGGGTACAAGCCGCTGTGCTTAAGTGGTTTACATTGTTTATCTCATTTTATCCCTATTACAGCCCTAAGAGGCAGATTTCCTGTTACTTTACTAATTTTATAACTGAGGAAACTGAGGAACAGAAATGTTGAAGTGGAGGAAATCACAAAGAACTATTACAAATTAATAAGATGAATACTTCGTGGGAAAATGAGTCGGAATTTATGTATTTGATGTTAGCAGAAGAATCCAAATGCTTAGAGAAAATGTAGAAAGATGGTCAATGTTACAGTAATAAAGTAAAAATAAATTTAAGAAAAGAAGCAGCTCCTTCCTCCCCATCCCCAGCACATGGAGAAATGGGTATTCTTATACCTCTGGTAGATGGTATAAGCTTTCTGAAATGTATTTTGGGAGTATATCTTAAAGTCTTAAAGTATATCCTTGTACCCAGCAATTTGGCTTCTGGAAGATCATCTTATTTAAATAATCAAGCATGTACACAAAAATATACTCAGCAAAAAATTCAAAATAACCTGATATCCACCAGTTGGAGTATTTATTAATCGTGGCTCACCTTTAAAAGGTATTAATGTATATAAGGCAGATCTGTATATACTTATAAGGAAAAATGAGTTTTGATATTAAGATACATAAAGCAAGCTACTACTGACACTTACAGTATGACCCCATTTTTGAATAAATAATTAAAAATATTAATATATATATGAGCTTATATATACACAGAAAAGCACCTGACAGGATATTTTCAAAATCCTACCAGTCAGTACTGTCTCACTGATAGAAACAGATCATCTTTGTTTTCTCACTTTTCTGGATTTCGAATTGTTTGCAGTGATCATGAGGCTGTGTTGTTTCTATAGTTAGAAAGTTAAAGTCCTCACCCCTCAAGTGAATCTTATCTTTCTAAGGCAGGCTGCTTCTGAATGGTGGCTGACACCAGCTATGTATGTTAATTGAAAGGTAGCGGGGAGATGTCAAAAATGTTTACATTTTAATGGAGATAAATTATTTGAACTTGTCAACTATTTTCTTTATTTGTTTAGGTACTAATGCATCTGCATTTGACCAGCTTATCCTTACATTGGCATGGGATAGAGTTGACATTGCCAAAAATCATGTATTTGTTTATGGACAGCAGTGGCTGGTATGTAAATAATCTGCAGACACAATACAATTAAACTAAGTAATAACAAAGTATTTGCTGGAAATGTGACTTGACATTTTACCTTCCTGACAATCGTTCAAAATAAGCTTAGCTAAACATTTCTACAACATCTAAATCCATTTAGGATTTAATTTTAGTAGCTCTTGATAAAAATTTCTTAATTTTTTTTTTTTTTTAAGAGACATGGTCTTGATCTTTTGCCCAGGCTGGAGTACAGTGGTACAATCATAGCTCATTGTAATCTCGGACTTCTGGGCTCAAGTGATCCTCCCACTTCACTCTCCCGAGTGGATGGGATCAGTCATGTGCCACCATGCCCAGCTAATTTTTTATTTATTGTAGAGAGGGGGTCTACCTGTGTTGTCTAGGCTGGTCTCAAACTTCTGGCCTCAAACAATCCTTCTGCCTTCGCCTCCCAGAGTGCTCAGATTCCAAGCTACCTGACAGGATATTGAGCCACCGTGCCCAACCAAAACTTATTTTTTTATGGGGTATATAGATCTCTAGAAATCCTAGAATTGAAAGAAGCCTCAGGACTCATGCTCTCTAAAGAACCCATTTTATCGTTCCCTTGGATGTTTAAACCTCTCCCTTCTGCAGTCTTCCCTGTCCTACTTAATAGGAGAAACTTCTTCCCAGTTTCTAAGATGAGAAACTTTAGTGTCATCCTTTACTTTTATATATTGCATTCCTGTTCTATCTGTAAGTTTCATCAGATCTATTTCCAAAATACCCAATTTTATCATCAGGTCTGTCATCATCATCCTTTTGTGTTATTTCAGTAGCATCCTTTTAGATTTCTGTAGTCTCAGTCTTCCTCTCCTTTTACATACAGAAAATGGATCACATTCCGTTTCCTCCCGTAATCCAAAGCTGTGCGATGGCCTACACAGTTTTACATTATCTGCCCTATTACTTCCTCTCTTACTTTACATTGCACCACTGCTCCCTTTGCTCTCTTTTATCTAGCTTTGTTGGCCTTCTTGCTGTTCCTTGAACATATTAAGCATGCTCCTATCTCTTGGCTTTGTACTTGCTGTTCTTTCTGTCTGGAACATTCTTTACTAGACATCCACCTGAGCTTAATTCCTCATATCTTTTGTCTAACCAAATGTCTCTTCTCTCTGTCCACCCTATTTTATTTTCTTTTTAGTTATTACGGATACATAATAGTTGTATGTCTTTATAGGGTACGTATGATTTGATGCAGGTATACAATGTAAATTTATCAAATCAGGGTAATTGGGGTATCCATCACTTAAGGCATTTAATATTTCTTTTCTTTTTTTTTGAGACAGAGTCTTGCTCTGTTGCCTGGGCTAGAGTGCCATGGTGTCAGCCTAGCTCATAGCAACCTCAAACTGCTGACCTCAAGCGATCCTCCTGCCTTGGCCTCCCAGAGTGCTAGGATTACAGGCGTGAGCCACCACGCCCAGCTTAACATTTCTTTGTGTTAGGAATTTTCCAGTATCACTCTCGATTATAGTTACTTTGTGCTATCAAATATTGTTCATTTTATCTAACTATATTTTTGTACCCATTAACCATCCCCACTTTATCCATGCTCCTTCCCAGCCTCTGGTAACTGTC
>NW_012148618.1:21256310-21257381 GCF_000956105.1 Propithecus coquereli | reverse complement strand
ACATAAATTCTTTTAAAAACCAATATAATGCCCTAATTGTAATAAAATAGAAAAGTGATTATATTAAAGATAAATGTTTCAGTATGGAGATGTTCAAGAATGGCAACATATAAAAGACATAATAAGTGAGTTGCTTACACTTATTACACATAGAATCAGTGCAAATGCTGCAGTTATTTGTGTGAACTAATATAGGTATGTTGTTCGTAACTTAAATATCATGGGGAACAGATAAAATGAAAGAGTAGAGAGAGGACCAAGTGGGCCCTAGAATAATGTTAGAATATTAATGTTAGAATCAGTAATGACAAGCCAAAATAATTTGTATGTGATTAGAGAAAGAAGGAAATAATCTTAAGTAAAATAGGAGTAACATGCCATGATAAATTACAGGCTATTAAAAAATTATAGGCTATTAATGTAGAGAAAATGAAGAAGTATTATGTTCTTGTAAAGTAGACCCTATTTTTAAGTATAATGTCAAAATATTTTCCTTGTTATGACAGAACTGAGTAATGAAAAATGTCACAGAAAACATACCTTCCATCTTGAAATTCCATCATGTATAAGGCATACTTTTCATCAGTATATGCTTAAAATATCATGAAGACCATATCCTTGGTAGGTGATGGAAATTGAGGATAGATTGGAGAAAGAAATGGTAATACAAGCTGCTATAGAGAAGTTGTATAGTTGTGTGGTAAACCTCTGAAGACAGAATCAAAATGAGAATGAAAAATAACAGGTAAAAAACCAATGGTTTGGTATTGATTTTTGCCACGAAAAATTTTTTAGTCATGTTGTACCCAAGTATTAAAAATATACAGAAGCAATAATAGGAGATATTAAAACAACCTTTGTTAATAATACTCAGTAAAATCTCTACATTTCATGTGTATCTACTAATTTACCAGGATTCGATTAGGAAGTCTGTTGAAGAGTATGAAATAGGCTCTAAAAATGTATAAAGGACAGCTCCAAATGCTGAATGACACATATGTGTTACATTAGATTCAAATGACACAGGTTGTATTGCTGTCAAGTGATTTTTCCCTAATGGTGAATAATTTC
>NW_012148618.1:21238932-21256260 GCF_000956105.1 Propithecus coquereli | reverse complement strand
TGTCTCATACTGGGCACCTCCTCGAAAATCTAAAGAGGAATGTGGAGAATTTGGAAAAAATTTATATGAG
The DNA here is from genome assembly GCF_000956105.1 of Propithecus coquereli. Taxonomy (NCBI): domain Eukaryota; kingdom Metazoa; phylum Chordata; class Mammalia; order Primates; family Indriidae; genus Propithecus; species Propithecus coquereli. The sequence goes on along the minus strand of NW_012148618.1, from coordinate 21,256,190 downwards.
AGTCATAAATATATATATATACACATACACACACAAAAAAAAGAAGTGTGAGCAAAAGTTAATATTTAGCTCCCACATAGGAGTGAGAGCATGTGAGATTTGTCTTTCTATGCTTATTTCATTTAACATAATGTTCTCCAGTTCCATCAATATAATTGTAAATGGCAGAATTTCATTCTTTTTGTGGCTATATAGTATTCCATTGTGTGTACGTATCACAGTATCCATTCATCCATTGATGGACACTTAGGTTGATTCCCTATCTTGGCTATTGTGAATGTCTACCCTATTTTAATAGCATCCCTTTCTGCCAGCATTTCCTGTGTTCTTTCTTTCCTGCCATTCTTTTTTTCCTCTAGCATTTATCACCATTTGACAAACCATATCATTTAGCTATTTATTTATTTATTATTTATCTTTCTTTTCCTAGAAAGTAAACTTTATCAGGCCAGGAACATTTTTCAGTTTTGTTTACTGCTATATTCACAGCCTGGTACACAGTAAACACTCCATAAAATTTTGTTACATGTCTGAATCAGTAGGCAGCTGGGGAAATTAGATGTTCATCTGTACCTTGAAATATTAGCAGTCTTTACAGAAAATGAGCTAGATCTTTTTTATTCACATAGTAAATGTAAACAGCAAATTGCAGGAAAAGTATGCATAGTATGATCTTAATTGTGGCAAATTCTCTTTATGAATGTACAAACATTCGTGAATCTCTGTATGTACTGTGTGGTAATTAGTACCTTTCTAGAACTGTTAACATGGAGAAATGAGGGCCAGAAGAGAGAAAGTTTTATTTTATACCATTTCGTTTTGTTTGATTTTTTTTTTTTTTTAAATCATGGAAATGTATTTCCTGTATAATAATACAAAAATTTATTTGGTCACTTCCCCTCTTGCGAGACTGCAGAGAAAGAAGTTAATGTTCATCATCTGTGGTAAAACTCAAAACTGTAAACCAGCCTTTTATTCCCTTGAATAATTTCATTGGTGTTTTGGTCTCTTCAGATGTAAAGGCTTGGATGAAGCCTTTATCTTCTGCGTATATGTGGGTTTGTGCTGCACAATATTATATATTTGATTTTATGCTTCTTGCTAAACTTAGAGTTTGCAGGACAATTGTTTTCCTTTTTTCCTCTTCATTGCCAGGAGTTCAGTATGCATCAGGTGATTGAGGAAATGCTGCTTACAAAGCAGATACATTTTTTAACGGCATCTTTTTTTTGTTCAGGTTTTACTGTTTTTCTAGAGCAGTAGTTATAAACCCAGTCAGATAGGATGTTTTTTTTTTAAAAAATAAAAATTTTGTTACGTTCTTTTTTATTATACTAAAATGAAATTTCATAAATACTACATAAATTCTTTTAAAAACCAATATAATGCCCTAATTGTAATAAAATAGAAAAGTGATTATATTAAAGATAAATGTTTCAGTATGGAGATGTTCAAGAATGGCAACATATAAAAGACATAATAAGTGAGTTGCTTACACTTATTACACATAGAATCAGTGCAAATGCTGCAGTTATTTGTGTGAACTAATATAGGTATGTTGTTCATAACTTAAATATCATGGGGAACAGATAAAATGAAAGAGTAGAGAGAGGACCAAGTGGGCCCTAGAATAATGTTAGAATATTAATGTTAGAATCAGTAATGACAAGCCAAAATAATTTGTATGTGATTAGAGAAAGAAGGAAATAATCTTAAGTAAAATAGGAGTAACATGCCATGATAAATTACAGGCTATTAAAAAATTATAGGCTATTAATGTAGAGAAAATGAAGAAGTATTATGTTCTTGTAAAGTAGACCCTATTTTTAAGTATAATGTCAAAATATTTTCCTTGTTATGACAGAACTGAGTAATGAAAAATGTCACAGAAAACATACCTTCCATCTTGAAATTCCATCATGTATAAGGCATACTTTTCATCAGTATATGCTTAAAATATCATGAAGACCATATCCTTGGTAGGTGATGGAAATTGAGGATAGATTGGAGAAAGAAATGGTAATACAAGCTGCTATAGAGAAGTTGTATAGTTGTGTGGTAAACCTCTGAAGACAGAATCAAAATGAGAATGAAAAATAACAGGTAAAAAACCAATGGTTTGGTATTGATTTTTGCCACGAAAAATTTTTTAGTCATGTTGTACCCAAGTATTAAAAATATACAGAAGCAATAATAGGAGATATTAAAACAACCTTTGTTAATAATACTCAGTAAAATCTCTACATTTCATGTGTATCTACTAATTTACCAGGATTCGATTAGGAAGTCTGTTGAAGAGTATGAAATAGGCTCTAAAAATGTATAAAGGACAGCTCCAAATGCTGAATGACACATATGTGTTACATTAGATTCAAATGACACAGGTTGTATTGCTGTCAAGTGATTTTTCCCTAATGGTGAATAATTTCTGTTAAAAAAATTTTTTTTAACTTTTAAAAAATTTTTTTTGTAGAGACAGGGTCTTGCTGTGTTGCCCAGGCTTGTCTCAAACTCCTAGGCTCAGGCGATCCTCCTGCCTCAGCCTCTCAAATGCTAGGATTACAGGTGTGAGCCACCATACCCCGCCTAATTTCTGTTAAACTTCTAAAGAAAACTGGCTGGATGCGGTGGCTCACGCCTGTAAACCTAGCACTCTGGGAGGCAGAGGCTGGAGGACTGCTTAAGGTCAGAAGTTCAAGACCAGCCTCAGCAAGAACAAGACCCCATCTCTACTAAAAATAGAAAAAATTAGCTGGGCGTCGTGGCACGCCTTGTAGTCCCAGCTATTCAGGAGGCTGAGGTGACAGAGCGAGAGACTCTAAAAAAAAAAAAAAATTCTAAAGAAACCTAAATATAATATTTTTGGAAAATTCATTGTAGACCAAAAACCATAACAGAATACTTTGTGTTCATTTGTAAAGCAGAATTACTGGTTTTTTCACTCATGGGCATCTAATAGGATAATAGAAAGTTATGTGTGATGTGGGATGTGGGATAGTTTCTTTTTGAGTGGGATTGTCTAGCATATCGCATGATTTCTGGTATCCGTTAAATGTCAGTAATGGCACCCAATTTTTGAAATGATCCCTCCTAAAAAAACCTTCCCTAAACATTGAGAACTATTGTTTTAAGATATTCTTTCTCCAAATTTAATTGATATTTGATTCTTTGTTTTTTCTTCTCCATGTAACAGTTTTTCTCCTACAGAAATAAGTGTTTATGGAATATTCTTTGGGGAATGCTGTTCTGGAGAGGTCTTTTTATCTGTTTCCTAATACCTTAAGTCCTACATTTTACTCTGTTGTATCTTTCTAGTATTTTCTAAAACTGTTCAGGAACAAGTAGGTATAAATCCTAAGGACTTACATTTAGAAGTGTTTGTATAATTAAAATGTGTGAAATTTATTTATTAATTTTGACACTCTTAGGTTGGATCCTTGGAACAAGCTATGCTTGATGCTCTTGTAATGGATAGAGTTGCCTTTGTAAAACTTCTTATTGAAAATGGAGTAAGCATGCATAAATTCCTTACCATTCCAAGACTGGAAGAACTTTACAACACTGTAAGTGTATGTTAAAATTCTTTGTTGACTAAGTTTTATCATCCTTGGGAAATATTATTTTACCTGAACATACCCATTACTATTGATAAAGTCTTTAATGTCTTGCTTGGTTATATGGAAAAATTATAGCCAATCTTACTATGTATTGATTGTGTGACAGTATAAGACCCTTCCCTGTTTTTGGAGCCCTTCCCTGTCACCATAGTCACATAGGAAAGAGACATAGACTTTATGGTTCTATCTCTCTTGCCCTCTCCTCACTCTTTCTTTTTTAACACTATAGGATCAACTTCTTAGTTATAGGGTAATTAGGTTCTTTTTGACTCCTTTGTCTAATAATGGAGGAATTATACATTGCCTTTTCCTCCGCTTTGTTTATTATATTCATGGTCTTGACCTCATGATATACCCGTTTTAGCTTACATACTGTTTTTCATTTTTCTTGTAAAGAACTACTGAAAACTTCTTATTCCCATCACAAAGGCTTTTTCATTTCATTTCAAATTTCATGTCACTAGATTGCAGAGATAAAATACTACCCTTCTTAGTGTTTTTCTGTGTTACCAGTATGAATTTAATTGAGCTATACTTTGAGGAACATTATGACCAGACAAAATCCCAGCTTTCTAACTTTGACTTTTCTGCAAAGCTGTGTCCATTCATTCATCAGTTTCTACTTATCTTCTTTTTATTCCTAATGTTTTTGTGCTACTCAGTCGTTTCTACTTCAGTAATCTAATTTCCTTGTCCATAGTTTTCTTCTCAGATCAGTTTTTTAAACTAATTATTTTTGTAATGACATATTTTACTATGTTTTTCCCCAGTTCAAAATCCTTTGATGGCTTTCCAATGTATATCTAATAGTACCCAAACCCTTGGCTTGATTTTCAAAGATCTTCACATATTGCCCCAGCTATCTCTCTCAGTTGGCCTTTTTATCCACCACTCCCAATACTAAGTGTTTCAACTATAATGTCTATCTACTACTAAAAATATAAATCTTTTTAAAAAAGCATTTGCTGTTTACACAGTGCTGGTGTGATTTGCTTCCAACTATTCCTCATTTAGTGAAATTATTCATTGTTTAGAACTTAGCCCAAATGCCATGCCACTGCTTCCATGAAGCCTGGTGGCATAGGTAAGTACAATTATATCTTCTTTGTGGATTGTAAGTTTCTTTTGGCTAGGTATTATATCTTATTTTCCCCCCTTTTTGTCTTTTAATAGTGCCTAGCACAGTTACATTGAACTTTGTTGGCATTCTGTCTCTAGTGAACAGACATAAAAATTAAAAAGATTATTCATTGTACTGAAGTAAGGTTTATCCCTGAAATATAAAGCAAATATAAAACAACAAAAATAAAAATTGACCCATTAGCAAAGCAAGTAATTTTTTTAATTGTATAACTCAAAGTTGTTGAGATAATACTGTACTTACCTTCAACATCAATTATTGAAAAAGTTTTAAATAATTTAAGGGCTTACAACATGATAGAACAAAAACTTATACACTCTGAAATTATTTATCTTTTTGACAGTAAACGTGACAATCCTTTTCTTGTTGTTCCACTTTATGAACAGAACCTAAGGAAATAACTCCAAGACAGTATAATTTGTATATAAAAGTTCGTAAAAGTCCTGTAAGTCTGTGGTTCCCAACCTCGCAGCAACACACCAGTACTGGTCCATTGCTCGTTAGGAACCAGGCCGCACGGCAGGAGATGAGCAGGAGGGGAGCCAGGGAAGCTTCATCTGTATTTATAGCCACTCCCCATCACCACATAAGTTCTGCCTCCTGTCGGATCAGCAGTGACATTAGATTCTCAAGGGGGTTGGAGCCCTACTGGAAACTGCATGTGCGAGGTATCTAGGTTGCGTGCTCCTTAGGAGAATTTAATGCCTGATGATCTGAGGTGCAGCTGAGGTGGTGATGCTAGTGCTGGGGAGCGGCTGCAAATACAGATTATCATTAGCAGAGAGGTTTGACTGTACAATAAATGTAATGTGCTTGAATCATCCTGAAACCATCCCCGCACTCTGTCCGTGGAAAAATTGTCTCCCGTGAAACTGGTCCCTGATGCCAAAAAGGTTGGGGACTACTGCTGTAAGTTACAAAACAGGAAATTGTCTAAGTTATGCTGTTATTTATTTATTTAATGCTCAATATTCTCTGTTAAAATAAGTTAGTTTAGAAGAAAAATAAAAATTTGCCCTACTTTTTTTCCCCCCCAAAGAAACAAGGTCCAACTAATCCAATGCTGTTTCATCTTGTTCGAGATGTCAAACAGGTAAGAGATTATTTTTGTTTTTGTAAAAGGGCATTATTAAGAAGTCATTTCTACTTCATCTGTTTCCAAAAAAAGCATATAAATACATTTAAAAAACAGCAATAAAATGGCAGTTTTTAAAACAAGATAAAAAAGGGCTCAATATGTGGTAAGAGAAGTAAAGAGCATAATGTACAGAAATCAAGAAAAAGGAAAGGTTATGAAATTAAGGCCAAGTTTCCTGAACTTCTAGTCATCCAAGATAGAATGTAATGCATTTTTAAAGCTCACCGGTCCATAAAGGGAAGATCATTGATAGAATGTGTTTTCATTCTCTGTGTTCTGCAGAAATTTGTTCCAGTGTAAAAGATGTTGAATAAGGAAATTGAGGGAAACACTGGGTGGTGATCTTAATGGCAGACTTTGCCAGTAAAAATGCTGAAGTGCTCTCTCCCCTGAACTTCTTTTTTTTTTTTTTTTTTTTTGAGACAGAGTCTCACTGTGTCTCCCGGGCTAGAGTGCTGTGGGGTCAGCCTAGCTCACAGCAAGGTCAAACTCCTGGACTCAAGTGATCCTCCTGCCTCAGCCTCCCAAGTAGCTGGGAGTAGTTCACTCCACCATGCCCAACTAATTTTTTTCAATTTTTTTTTTTAGTAGAGAGCAGGTCTTTCTCTTGCTCAGGCTGGTCTCGAATTCCTGAGCTCAAGTGATCCTCCCACCTCAGCCTCCCAGAGTGCGAGGATTACAGGCATGAGCCACCGCACCTGGCCTTTCTCTCTCACCTTTTAAAAATACCTAGCATTGGTAATGACACTGTCATATGATGTGAAGCTATTCTTTGGTGACTAAATTGATGCACTCTTATTCCTATTCTCTCCTGTTGGGTTTCTTTGGGAATTAATAGTTTTAAACATTTATCAACAATTTATAGCCATTTAAATTATTGGTATCTGATAGTTTTATTTTCCTTGATGTAATGGTACCTGTATTTGATTAATTAAAATATTTTCTAAGTATCAGCTTAAAATGCTTTCTGTTTAGAGTTCTTTATTTGAACTTTTACTTGGTACTAAATGTGAGTGCACTATTAAAAACTTAAAAGAGAAAAATGTCATTTTCTGTTTTCTTTTTTTTCTTTCGTGAGTTCCCCAAGAGCTGGAATGTTTTCATTTTCTGCATTTGTATTTTGTTATTTAATACTAAACTAGAAACCTTGAGTTATCGGGAGACTTCTTGACCAAAAGTTTCGCAGATTCATTTGCATTAATTATGGTTTACTTATATGGGTCAGCAGAAAGAATTATGGTAGTTAATTCTGGAAACAAATATGAGGGTTTGTATATATGGACTGTTGTTACATTGGTGGCTATAATAATAAGCCCAATTTTTTCATTTCCGTAAGTGATAAATCCTGAAATAAAGATAGTAATTGAATATTTTCTGATTCATATTAATAACTTGAGTTTTGTAAGAGTTCTCAATGTAGTTTGAGAAATAGGTCACTATGACATTTTAGATAATTCACATTGTTTTCCTTAATTTAAATATTTCTCATTCAAATAGACTTCTGTTAGAATGGCATTTGTCAGGTTTTTAAAAAATTATATTGGAGAATGTCATAGATGACTTTCTCAATTTTGAGGTCGCTTGAGTTAAAATAAAATGAAAACCATTTATTTAAGATGGAAATATATATTTTGATTAATTTTCAAACTAGAGATTCAAAGACTGTAGCTGTCTAGAAATTAGAAATTTTGCAGATGAAACAAATATTAAAAATATAAATATTTAAGAAAATACTACGTTCATGAAATTATAATCAGGAAAATGGAAAGAATGGTGATGGTAGGAGGACAGAATTAGTTAACAGATATAAATGATCTGATGGTTAACCCCTTTAAGATTATTTAATAAAATTAACGAGTTCTTAAATTCTGAAACAGGCAGTCTTTCAAAACTCATAAATGGCTTATGTTCCAAAAGTTCATTTGTAAATTGTTGCCCTTGGAAAATGAAGTCTAAAGTTTTAAAACAGAGGTCCCCAAGAACTGAGGCACACGGCAGGAGGCGAGTGAAGCCCCACCTGCCCCGACAGCCGCTCCTCATCAGATCAGAGCGGCATCAGACCTTGATAGGGAACTCCACTGCATACTGCACCTGAGGGTTCCAGGTTGCATGTTCTCCATGAGAATCCAATGCCTGATGATCTCAGGTGGAGCTGAGGTGGCGGCACTTCCACTCCCGTGCCCTGCTCCGAAAAACTGTCTTCCACGAAGCCGGTCCCTGGTGTCAAAAAGGTTGGGGACCGGTGCTTTAAGCGATAATACAAGTGTTAGTTAAGTCCTAGAGAAAACTATAAAAACTTGTGTAACCTATAATATAGCCAGTACAATTTTGGTTAAAAAATACATATGTATTTATGTGCCAATCTGGAAAAATAATTTAGCAGTTATGGCATTATTTTTGTAGGAAAATGTATTTTGTGATATGTACCACAATGAAAATGAAATAGTTGGCTTTTTAGCAGTTCTGTTGCCTCCAGGTGTGAAGTATTAGGGCAGTGGAGAGATCAAATTATCTTCCTGCTTTAGGCTGTACTCCTGTCCCAAGCCACACCTTTGAGACCTCAAAATTTCAGAATCCCCTCTTCTTACCAAAGGAAATGGAGAAACAAGTCAATCCCTTCTGTAAAGATAGCAGCTGCAACCCTCACTTCTTATATAACAAACATTTGTCATTTTGGAGAGTAGGCTTTTCCTAGGCATGGCATGACAATATTGAGAAATACTGTCCTATCTATTTAAAACTAATGTTTTGTTTCCAGGGAAATCTTCCTCCAGGATATAAGATCACTCTAATCGATATAGGACTTGTTATTGAATATCTCATGGGAGGAACCTACAGATGCACCTACACTAGGAAACGTTTTCGATTAATATATAATAGTCTTGGTGGAAATAATCGGGTATGTAGAATTTGGGGGGAAGTCTGTATATGTGCTTTTAAGTTAACTCATGCACTTTAAACAAATAAGAATTAGTTACATAGAAGGGTGAAAGTAACATTGTCTTAAAATACGAGATTTTCAACTACTAGTAATTAGAAATATTTTGTAATCAAAATTGTAAACCAGTCATACTTTGTGTGTGTGAATACACAAACACATTTGCATGCATATATAAGTTGATTTTTGAGTATTTATAAAATGTCAGCATATTTAAATGTGTAAAAGCTAATAGGATCTCATTTTCAGAGATCTGGACGAAACACCTCCAGCAGCACTCCACAGTTGCGAAAGAGTCATGAATCTTTTGGCAATAGGGCAGATAAAAAGGAAAAAATGAGACATAATCATTTCATTAAAACAGCACAGCCCTACCGACCAAAGGTATGTTTATTTAAATATTATCCTTTCTGGATTTTTATTTTATTCTTTCTAATTAGTGTTATTAAACAAAAAATACTTGTTTTAGTAAGAATTATTTTTTTGTTTTTATATATATTATATCTTGGACTCTTCATTTTCCTATATATAGAAATATTCATTGTAAGTTAATGATTCTATTAAGTTTTTCATATTTAGTTATGATAACTGAATTTGTGAAATGTTTTGATAAATGTTTAACTGACTCCTTTTATTCCATTTTTACTTAAGAACATCATGACAAACTATTACTTTATTAAAATTGCATTCTATCAGATATTATTTGAAATATTAATATTTAAGCCCTTTCCTTAATATTGGAAAACTGACAGTTTTGTTGAAATGGCATTTTTATAAAATGAATTATGAGTGGTAATAAAAATCATGTTTGCATGTTTATACTGTTATGTGCAGTTATATGAAGTTAAAGAATAGTGTAAAGGATATTTTATAAAAATTTTCGCTAACAATGTTATACGGCCTTATTGTTTGTAATGAGCCTTATGACATTTATTTTCCCCTGAAGATTGATACAGCTATGGAAGAAGGAAAGAAGAAGAGAACCAAAGATGAAATTGTGGATATTGATGATCCAGAAACCAAGCGCTTTCCTTATCCACTTAATGAACTGTTAATTTGGGCTTGCCTTATGAAGAGGCAGGTCATGGCCCGTTTTTTATGGCAGCATGGTGAAGAATCAATGGCTAAAGCATTAGTTGCCTGTAAAATCTATCGTTCAATGGCATATGAAGCAAAGCAGAGTGACTTGGTAGATGATACTTCAGAAGAACTGAAGCAATATTCCAAGTAAGTGATATTTTATCATTTGAAAACATTTTGAAAATGTAAAATAGTGTTTGATTAGGTGTTATAGTGCCATGCACTTAATGGGGATGTAGATGTATAATTTTATTGGTACAATTAAGAGAAAATTATTTTTAAAATATATTACGTATTTTTAAGAACTCAGAAAGAAACTTTTCTGCCTATGTATGTGAAAGAGGTTATTACTATATTTGCAATTCAAGAGTTAAGTATTTCAGCACGAAAGAAGTGCCAGAAATCATCTTAATAATTGCACAGAGTAGCAATTAGATGAGGAAAAATTTCATTTGCTAATGAAATTTTTGGAGCCCTGTGATTACTTAGTGGGGATTCAAGATTCAGATGTTTCTCATGATTAGGTTAGTCCCTAGATACATTGTTCTTCTCTACCAGGTAACAACCCTTTCCTATGTTTGAAATACTATATAGAGACTTTTTTGAACAGAGTGCTGAACATTGTCAATTTTGGTTCCTTGTGAGATTATAGTTGTATTTCTAGTTTTATTTCTAGGAGAAAGTGGTCTGGATTCACCTTTTCAGTCTTGTGCTTAATGTGACATATTTTAATATTTTATGCTATCCACGTGAGTTTAGATGTCTGAAAACAAGAGTTACTGTGACTCTAATGCCTCAAATTCCATGAGTGTGAAAATATTAAAAACTGGAAAGTATTATAAATGAATTTAAGAATAGTGGTTTAAAACTGCAAGTTGTTAATCTGAATATATTTTGGCTTTTATCTTTTTATAGTGATTTTGGTCAATTGGCAGTTGAATTACTAGAACAATCCTTCAGACAAGATGAAACCATGGCTATGAAATTGCTCACTTATGAACTGAAAAACTGGAGTAATTCAACCTGCCTTAAGTTGGCAGTTTCTTCAAGACTTAGACCTTTTGTAGCCCACACCTGTACACAAATGTTATTATCTGATATGTGGATGGGAAGGCTAAATATGAGGAAAAATTCCTGGTACAAGGTATATCTTAGAAATAATTTGATATAAAGTGTGTGATTAGATAAAGAGAACAGAGGAATTAGTCTAGAATCTAGATGTCTAGTAAAATGCCGTGATTTGTGAAAGTGATGGGGAGATTGGGCAGGAGGAGAAGGGGTGATTGGCATTACATTCCAAGTGACATAATGGGCTCCTTTTTCCTTCTGTTCTTTACTCTCGAATTTTTTTTCAGGTGTGTATAATGATTGTTGCCCTCTCTGAACCAGAAGTATGAGGGCAACAAATGGGAAATATTGTAGATTGCAGCCCTGAGCAGCCATGAAAAAAAGTTACTGCTTTATGAAAGGGTGATTCCCAAATTTTAAAATTCAAGACCTATATACTAATTTAATAATCTGTTACTTTTAAGTTACTTGAAGTATATTGGATGAGTATATCCATATACCCAGTTTATACTTATGGATAAGCATATCCATATGCCCAATTTTTATTGTTAAGAATTTGGGTAATATGGCTGGTACTTTCATTGTTGTCATAGCGATAGATACTGCTTTAAACTTCCCTTTTCATTCTCTTATATATCTTTTTAAATAAGGTACAGAAATGTAGAAGGCAGAAATCAGGCAAGTAGTTTAACTATAAGCCATTGTAAGAGATGACAAATACTAATGATCTACTAAAAATAATGGTGAGAGAATAACCAACAGAAACCCTGTTGCACAATTATAATTTCTTTATGCTTCAGAATTTTGCAAGTAATATGTACAATTTTAGAAATAAACCTTTTTGTTTATAGTGGCACGAGCTGAGTAATCATGTTATGACATGGAAGAATTGCAGAGAGATTTAGGATAAAATTAAGCACACAGCACCTTTATAAGGCTTGGATTTTGTTTAAACAAAAATGTATTTTCTGAACAAATTGTAATCTGATTTTGTTTGAAGTACAAATCTATAATAATTATTCAGTCTGTTCTACACTTTTATTATCATAATAGTCAAATGTTTTGTTACTTTTTAAAACAATCCAACCTGGGCCTCTTTAAGTACAATATGTAAGTAAAAAATGAATCTTTTATTTTTCCCCTATGCTGTTAAGGGCCAAATGGCTAACTAATAATCATAAGTTATTTAATATCTTTTTATTGTTTTTATTATATTCCTAAAGGTCATTAATTTATAATGCAAACATATTTTTCTAAACACTTCAGGTCATACTAAGCATTTTAGTTCCACCTGCGATATTAATGCTAGAATATAAAACCAAGGCTGAAATGTCACATATCCCGCAATCTCAAGATGCTCATCAGATGACAATGGAAGATAGTGAAAACAACTTTCAAAACATAACAGAAGAGATCCCCATGGTAAGGAGAAAAAAATTTAAAGTAAATATAAATTTGTTGTGAATAAGTGTACAGTAAAAATATTTTTTTTATTTCAGGAAGTGTTTAAAGAAGTAAGGATTTTGGACAATAATGAAGGAAAGAGTGAAATGGAGATACAAATAAAATCAAAAAAGCTTCCAATCACACGAAAGTTCTATGCCTTTTATCATGCACCAATTGTAAAGTTCTGGTTTAACACGGTATGTTTTTAAATTTGCATGAGTATGATGTTTTTAAAAGACAGGTTTTAGGAAACCTTTGATCTAGAGTCCATAATAATCTTGATATAACTTAGATCACTGAAAAGGCATTTCACATTTTAAAAGAGCACTAAATTTCCTTTGTTTCATCCAAATTGCTGACATCTAGAATGATAAACTCTAACAAATTTTAGTTCTAATTAGAACTAAAAATTTACTTACCAATTATGTGGTAACCAAAAGCCTTTGTGAGTAACATATGAATCATCTAGTAAAAATAATGGTGAAAGATTAAGCAAAAGAACCTGATATGCAATTAATATAATTTCTTTGTGCCTTAGGGTTTTGCAGATAGAAGTCTAGAAATAAACCTGTTTGCAGTGTTGTAGGTTTTTTGTTTGTTTCTTTGTTTTTTTTAATTTTTTGGGGACAGAGTCTTGCTCTGTTACCAGGGCTAGACCACAGCCTCAAACTCCTGAGCTCAAGGGATCTTCCTGCATCCGCTTCCAGAGCATAGTAGCTGGGACTGTAGGTGCCTGCTACTGTGCCTGGCTAATTTTTTTTTTAATCAGTTTTGCTATGTTGCTTAGGCTGGTCTTGAGCTCCAGGCCTCAGGTGACCCCTGCCCCTCAAAGTGCTAGGATTACAGACGTGAACCACCATGCCCAGCAGTTCGCAGTGTTAATTGAAGATGATAACGAGTAATCCAGATCATTCATATGGTTTTATTTGTCTGTGGCTTATTTCTTAATCATATTAGATTGTATGCTTGATTACCTGCCATATAATTGGCTTTTCTCTTGCTTTATGGAAAAATGGATTTTACTAGCAGATTAAAGAGCATATGGCCATAGATGGATGGACTCACCTTATTTTCACTGAATGTAGTTATTCATCTGTTATTTTGGTGGTTTCTGTTGGGGGATGACCTCTAGGAACTTCCAGTAGGCTATCTTGCTGATATCGCTGTCCTTCACCTGAAGAAACACATGAGATTATCCCCTGCTTTTAACCATGGGCTTTGTGAATGAGTTCTTAGTCCCCTTCCCAAGAAAACCCTTAAGGTATTTTTGTTTATTTATTTATTTTTATCATTTTCCTCAATATCAGATATTTTTTGAATTGCTAAAATATACAAATGGCTTTGTGCTAAGATGAACATTGGAGAATGTGTTCCTCCAACCATTGCTTTCTCACCCACACATGACTGTTAACCCGTGACTAAATTTATTATGTTTCCTTACTTCTCAGTGTGAAAAATTTTCTTGTTCCTCCCTGTTTAGATGTTGTTATTGCAAATCTCAATTATATGATCTAATCTTCAAATTCTGTCCTACAAATGGAAATAGTGTAGGTTTCTTATATTTGCATTAATCTGAACGACTACTTTAAAACAGCCATCACAGGTAGCTAAAGGAATTTTTCTCTTCTTTCTTTATTGCAGTTTACTTCCCTAGGCTGCTGTAGCTCAAATCAAGGATGTGACTTGTTCTAGGACTGGTAGAGGCAAGGAGAGAGATGAGAGGATTCTTAGCCATAATTTTTCAAAGGACAATGAGTGTAGGTTTTTCTCTGAAATGAAATGAATCTTCACGTTATTATGCATAGACCTTATCACTTACCTGTAACTTTTTTTTTGTAAAGAGTATCAAAGGTGGGCTGTTCCCTTACCTAGGACAAAACTTCTTCACATCTGTTTCCATTTCTTGGGATTCAACTTCACTGACTGGGAGCTAGGAAAATACCAGTTCTCTTAGGAATACTATTTGGCTGGGAGAGGAAGGAAGCAAGAAGTATGTGATTCTGATGGTGAATGTCTGCAGTAACTTTAATGCATTAAGATACTTTAGGTATAGTATATGTTGAACGCATTGTATGGACCATGCTAAGAACATAAATCTGTTTATAAAATTGTTTCTGTGGGAAGTTCTCAAAGGTTGACAAAGTTCTAAAACATTTTTACTCTGGGGACTATACTTTGACAAATGCAGTATTTGCACTGAAGAAGAGACATCTAAACTATTTTGATGATTGAACCTGGGGGATAATTCACGAATGTTCATTTAATGTTTATTTTTGTGTATGCTTAAATGTACATAATAAAAAGTTTTAAAACTAATTTTATTTATATAACTTTCATTAATTTTTTTATTAGTTGGCATATTTAGGATTTCTGATGCTTTATACATTTGTGGTTCTTGTACAAATGGAACGGTTACCTTCAGTTCAAGAATGGATTGTTATTGCTTATATTTTTACCTATGCCATTGAGAAAGTCCGTGAGGTATGTCTTTAATTTTTCCTACGGGTAACTTACTGCGTACGTGGAAGATTTTTTGTTTTGTTTTGGGTGTGTATGTGGCTGTGTGTGTGCATCATTCGTAATTTCAGTGGGTGACTGAGTGACAACATTATAGAAGTGTAGAAAATGTTTATTTCTGCTATTCTAAAAATAATGGCACAAGAATAGAAATCAGTGAGTATGCTGTTTACTTTTTGGCCATTACAAATATAATGATTTGTTTCAGAAACATAGCCTAGATTTTTAAAATTTCCTCAACGTTCATATTTATGCTCTCAGCCACTCTTCAAAAAGTATTAATATAAAACCAGCAATTGGGTAGGTAAATTATAAAAAGATATTTATTTTGCTCGTATATTGTACTGCCCACTAAAATGTGCTGTATTACCCACTGAATTGCCGTTTAGATTTATATCCCTGGTCTTAAAGTACTCAGCTTAAATTACAAATTTTCTAACACCTTGATTTTGAAGAAAAAAATATTTTTTCCTTAGATAAATAATACACGTGCATAAATACTTCTGAATTACTTCATGTCTCTGCTTTACATTTATAGAATACAGGAAATTGCAAAAATAATTAGAAAGCATTTTACTTCTTTCCCACTTAGATATCATAAAAATTTATCTTATTAAATAGCTTATTATGCATTTGAAATCCCTCTGAGTGCTGTGGTCTATATGTTTATGAAATCTGTTGTTTTACCAACATATTTGAAAAAATTAATTTGTTAAATGATAAAGGCAAGTTGCAAAGCATTTTTAAAACAACGTATTCATAACAGTTCTGCAAGGATTTATGAGATAGTAATAATAGTGGTTGCCTCTAATAGGAAGGGTAATTAATTGGCTAAGGGCGAAGAGCAAAAGAGAGACTTTTTTTTTTTTATTTCATGTTTAGGTTATGTATGTTGCCCTTAAAAGAGAGACTTTTCAGTATTTATGATACACTATGATTTTTGAAGCTGTGAATGTATTACCATTCCTCCCAAAAGATATTTCTAAAAATTCTTGTATTCAAGAGAAGAGGTATAGGTTTTAAATAAGTTAAATAAATACAGCTACTTAAACCCCTGAGTTATTTACTTTCTGTGAAGAAGGCATCTTTGGAACATACTACCAGATGTCCAGGTGTTGCTTCAGCTGAAACTAAAACATTTTTCAAAAGTATTTTACTTTCCAGGTAGAGAACTGTGTTGTAATCTAAAATTTCAGCTTTTTAGTTGGATGGTCTTGTTTGGGCAGGCCATTTATTTATAAGAAACATCTATCTCTGCTATCTTACTGTTTTGGTGATGAAATGCATCTTCAAATGACAAGATAATAGATTAGAAGCATTTTGAAACATTAAAAGATATCTAAATTTTGTGATATAATTGAATACTGTGTATGTTTTAGTAGGAAGAAATGGAAGAAATTGATAAAACCTTTTTTTGTTCTTGTTAAACCTTTAGATCTTTATGTCTGAAGCTGGAAAAATAAACCAGAAGATTAAAGTGTGGTTTAGTGATTACTTCAATATCAGCGATACAATTGCCATAATTTCTTTCTTCATTGGATTTGGACTAAGATTTGGAGCAAAATGGAACTTTGAAAATGCATATGCTAATCATGTTTTTGTGGCTGGAAGATTAATTTACTGTCTTAACATAATATTTTGGTATGTGCGTTTGCTAGATTTTCTAGCTGTAAATCAACAGGCAGGACCTTATGTAATGATGATTGGAAAAATGGTAAGTTGACAGATGTCTGGTAATACTCATGGGCTTATTGATAATTTTTTTCTTAAAAATCATAAAAATGTATTTTTAACATAGTTTTAGTTGAACAAATGAATGTGTGTTATTTCATGTTTATTTTTCTCATATTCCAGACTACTAATCCTTAAGGATATTTTATTAGCTTTTGAAGAAAAACATTTGATGGGATAAAGTTATGGAAATCATATTTGTTAATTTGTGTTATCTTGAAATGCTTTAATTTTTAAATGCCACTTACTAGTATTTGGCATCAGAATAAAAAATGCAAACTTGACAGCTCCAATTTTGTATATTTCCATTCATACTGCTACTATCCTAAACCAATCCACCATTATCTGACGCCTATAGTAGTCTAGTAATCTGTTTCCTCAGAACCACTCTGACCTATCTTCAATCTGTATTATAGCTAGAGTGATTATCTGAAAATGCAAATCCGAACATGTCACTTCTCTGCCTTAAAACATTTTTTTAGTGGTTTTTGCTTTGCTCCAACAGATTAGTGTACTTAATTAAACCCACAGGCCCTGGCCGGTTTGGCTGTTGCTTTCTCTCCTCTCCTCTCCTCTCCTCTC
>NW_012148618.1:21229911-21238407 GCF_000956105.1 Propithecus coquereli | reverse complement strand
CTTTCCTTTCCCCTTTCCTTTTTCCTTTCCTTTCCTTTCCTCTTCCTCTTCCTCCCCCTCCCTTTCCTTCTTTTTCTTTAACTTTTAATTTTGAGATAACTATAGATTCACATGCAGTTGTAAGAAGTAAAGAGAGATCCCATGTACCCTTTATCCTGTTTCCTCCAATGGTAGCATCTTCCTTGCTTTCCTTTTAAGCCTCGTCTCTATCATTCTTGATCTCTTATTTGTGCTCTAGTCACACAGGTCTTTTTAAGAATTTTCTTTAATACAGCCCCTCCCTGAATACCATAGC
Organism: Propithecus coquereli; assembly: GCF_000956105.1. Classification (NCBI taxonomy): domain Eukaryota; kingdom Metazoa; phylum Chordata; class Mammalia; order Primates; family Indriidae; genus Propithecus; species Propithecus coquereli. The sequence goes on along the minus strand of NW_012148618.1, from coordinate 21,238,112 downwards.
TCATTTTCTTCCTTCTGCCTGGAGCGACCCCCCTCATCTACACTCATACCCTTAGCTTTTTTGACTAATTTAACTTGTGTATCCTTCAGATCTCAGCCTTATCATGATTTTTTTTTTTTCAGGGAGGCTTTTTTGGTCCTGTCTAGCTAGGTCAAGTTTATTTGATATATACCTTTCTGGAACCCATGTTCCTTCCCTTCAGAATATTTATCTCTGTATCTATAACTTTAGTTTTTTATGTGAATATATCAAATGAACCTAACTATTTTAAACTACATTCTTACTGGATTATTTATCTTTTCTTCTAGACAATAAACTCCTTAGAGTAGGAACCTCGTCTAGTTTTAGCCACCTTTGTAGTTCTAGTTTCTAGTACTTATCACAGTGCCTGTCACTAGATTCTCCTTAGTAAATATTTGTTGGTTGGGTGGATAAAGCCATTACAAGAAGGGGGAAAAAAAAAAAAAGACATAAAAATGCCAGACATTCACTTATTTTGGTAGTTTTATTCTTAGGATTTTTTTCTTATTTCTATACCCTTAGCAACAGACTATAAATTTTAAAAATTGTAATTGTTCACAAAGTAGGGTTTTTTTGTGTTTCTTGTGGGGTTTTTTGTGTGTTTTTGTTCTGAGACAGAGTCTTGCTCTGTTACCTGGGCTAGAGTGCTGTGGCGTCAGCCTAGCTCATAACAACCTCACACTCCTGGGCTCAAGTGATCCTCCTGCCTCAGCTTCCCAAGTAGCTGGGACTATAGGGATGCGTCACCATGCCCGGCTAATTTTTTCTATATATTTTTAGTTGTCCAGCTAATTTCTTTCTATTAGTAGAGATGGGGTCTCGCTCTTGCTCAGGCTGTTCTCGAAACTCCTGAGCTCAAACAATCCTCCCACCTCATGGCCTCCCAGAGTGCTAGGATTACAGGAGTGAGCTACCATGCCTGGCCGCCTTTACCAATTCTGTATTTTTTTTAAAAATCTTATAATGTAACTTGAGGAGTTTGTCCTATATAAAATATTTTTGGAAATAATATGGGATTTTATCTATCAACATAGTTTATTGATTAAATTAATGAATGGGGGATAGAGAGGTTCATGGAAAGGTGACATTCTGTGGGGGCTTTTTTTTTTGTAAAAGCAATGGGATGTGAGCTGTTCTTTGAAAGGTTAAGATAGATGTGAGTAAAAAGGCACAGCCTGACTAGAATTTCTCTTATGATAAGGAGGAGTTAGTTGGCAGTCAAATCGGATAGACAGAGTGTAGCCTGGGTTATACAGGACATTGTAAGATGGGCAATCTGAACTTTTTTAGAGAATAAAAATATAGGAAAACCATTGAAGAGGTACCCCCCCTCAGATTTGATTTTTGTTTTCCATAAGAAGAATAAGTTGGCATTTTCTTGCCCTTTCTTAATCATTCTAGAGTGACTCTGCAATGTATGAATTTTGAAAGCAGCTAGTCAGATTGTTCATTAAGATTTTCAACTGGTGGGGGCAGTCTGAAAAAGTTGCACAAGAGTTTCTCATGCTCAACCCCAACTCCCTGCACTTATCTTGTCCCATTATTAATGTTCTTCATAAAATAATGCTAGCTAAACAAATACTGTCTATGGTTTATGTCTTCAGGTAACTTTCCCCTCCTGTCTTTACTGATCCAGACTGGTTTTTTTTGTTTTTTTTTTTGAGACAGAGTCTCACTATGTTGCCCGGGCTAGAGTGCCGTGGCATCAGCCTAGCTCACAGCAACCTCAAACTCCTGGGCTCAAGGGATCCTCCTGCCTCAGCCTCCCGGGTAGCTGGGACTACAGGCACATGCCGCCATCCATGCCCGGCTAATGTTTTTCTATATGTTTTTAGCTGTCCAATTAATTTCTTTCTATTTTTGGTAGAGACGGGGTCTTGCTCTTGCTCAGGCTGGTCTTGAACTCCTGAGCTCAAACGATCCACCCGCCTTGGCTTCCCAGAGTGCTAGGATTACAGGCGTGAGCCACCGCGCCGGCCCAGACTGTTTTTTAAAAGTTGCATCCAGAATGCCCAATCTTTTCCTCATATAATATGCCCAATATTTTGCTCTTTTCCATAGGCTTATCTAAGAGGCAGGTTTTATTTTTACAAATCTAGGTGTTAAGTTTAATGTGTAATTTTTTTATATACTGAACTGAAAAAGCTAAAATATATTGGGCCTACTCCTGCCATGAATTTCTTTTGGTTTTCAGGGGTGAAAAAGGCAAAATTTATAATAGAGCTATTGCTTTTTGAAAAGTAACTTTTCCTTCCTTCTCCTAAAATTTCTATTCATTCTAGAAAATGTTAGCAAATACATACAAACTGTCATTCACAGACATTCATTATTAACAGTTTGATGTATATCTTTTTATCCTTTAAGACATGTTAATGCATGCGTTATTTGTGTCAGACTTCACATGAATATATAATAGTTTTATCAAAATAGACAAATATATGCCGTTTCTCAATTATTTTTAAACATCTGTCTCATTTTGATAAATACAGACATCTATTAGAGGTTCTAAAACTCCCTTAATCTTAGAAAATCGCCATCTTCTAAATTAAATCTATCTTCTGAACAGCCCCACTAAACTCACAAAGATTATCTTTGTGTCATGAAAACAGGTTTTTAAGTTTTCTAAATACAAAGTTTTGTTACTATATTTGCTTTGTCCTACTACACATTTCCCCTCCAGGAGAATATGGCTTTTCCCTCCCAGTTAGGAATTACTGCTTCACTATTTGTCACATCAAGTACTCATTATTTATCTATTTTGTCATTCTTTGCATGGGGAAGTTAAGGTTTTTTGGGAACAATTGGTTTGAGCCTAACTTTTTAGTATGCTAAAAGGCACACCAGCTCTTACTGCTTACCAGATTATTTAGTGACTTAGTGTATCAGGTTAATGTAATGGTAGTGTAAATGAGAGGTGCAGGAAGTACTGAAGTGAACAGCCATAATAAAGGATGGAGATGAGAAAAGTAGAGGGAGCCATGAGAAAGTAGAGCTATCTGGATTTCCATCTAACTCTTACTTGAGATCTACTTAGCCTCCCATCCCAGTTATAGGGAGCTTGAATATTTCATTTTCTTCTTTGTGATATTCTTTAGAAGCATCCTGTACCAGTATATCTTTCCCTTTGTTAACCAGTCATTTATCCCATCAGTCTGTTTTCTGTTAGTACCATCTTTCCTTTACACCCCCTTCAAACCTTTCATAATGGTTAATGTTCGAACATTCTTTCTTTTCTCTTTGTGTATCTTTTATATGCTAAGGGTTACACTAAGCTGGGGCTACAAAGATGAACAAAACATAATGCAGATCCTCATGGAACTCAACAATTGCATCTGCAAGACAGACATGTGAACAGATAGCTATTGAAAAATATGATAAACTATTGTGTGAAGACAGAAGAGCCAGTAGCTAATTCTGTCATGAAGGCTTTCACAAAGAATATGGCATTTCAAAAGAGTTTAGAAAATATATAGCATTTTTTCCCTGAGCAGCAGGGAATTTGTAACCAGAGGAGACAGCTTTGAAAAGCTTGAAGATATAAAAAATTTAAAAAAAGAAACCTTCCTCACATTTTATATCTTTATTAGAGATCAGACTAATGAAAATTACATGGTAAATGTTAAACTTCTCCCACTCATTCTGTATACATTATATATTCAAGCTAAGAATCCTCATTTTAGATATGAGTGAACTGAATATTTCAATATTTTTACTTAAATTAGATAAAGTGTAAGGAAGGTTGTCAGGCTTTATGTGAGAAAGTATGAAATCTAGAGATCTCTGTAAATCATCAACTGTAGACCTTGAATAATTTTAGGTTATTTCAGTACAGATTTGGGTTTTATTTTAAATATTTGACTTGGCTTTTTCTTTAAATACAGATAAGTGTTTGTATTCCAGAGTATATCACATAGCATGATAATGTTTTAAAGAATTTTTTTGCCTTTTAACCCAAGATTTTGTTTATTGAAAGCATAAATTCTCTTAGTAATTCTCTCAAATGCAATAATAATGCCTTTCAAATGAAAGCAATATTTAACCATTGTACAAATAAAACTTAAGTCACAAAGACCCAACTATTAATATAAGTTTAAAAGGGAAACTTATTGGCCCATCTAACAAAATTTAAAGAAGGATCAAGTCTAAACTCTTCATTTTAAGACTCTCAGCTATTTGTACAACTTCTCTTTCTAACCTTATGTCCCCATAAAATTACTTCATTCAGCCTAGTCTACTTATTGTCCCCTTACCTTTCATACCCTGCCTTCCATTTCTTCTGTCACATGTTCATTTTAAAAATATAGGAAAATGTCATAATATTTTAGATTGATTTATTATTAGAATATTGTTAGAGTAGATTAAAGTAATATTTATTGTAAATGTAGTCTCTTGATGTGCATGAGGTTTTTCTCCTCAGATTATTAATCATGGATGAATATTACATATTGTTAGAGTAAGAAAGCATTTGCTTTTTTAGATATAAATGTGGAGAACTTGTATACCTAAATAAGTAGATAGGAAATAAGTTTTATTTTAGCATTTTACTTAATTCTTTGAATTCCTGCATAATTCTGTCAAAATTTACATTGTGATTTAACAATTAAAATTATTTTTCAATGACTTATTAGATTCTAACCCAATTAGGCTCTTTTTCAATTTTATTGAAACTAAAGAATTAAAAAGTGACTTGCAAAAGTATTTGTTACCCAGACATTAGTATCATTTATTTTTTTCAACACCCATACTAATAATTTAGTTTGCTGTTTTGTTTGGCTCCTTGGAGATTTTCACATCTCAGGTCAAGGTACAATGGTAGGGTTCAGAGTAAGTGGGAAATATTACAGAGAAGCTTTAAGAAAGATCACTTATGGAAATTGATTCCCTAATGTTTGCCCGTGTGTCTATACTGTTTGAAAATCTTCATGTATCCCAGAGGTAGGCAGACTCCAGTTTGAACCAGTGATATAGTTCATTGTATAGACAAAGATGCCCATGACTTGCCTAGCTTCATAGATCATTTTTTAAATATACTCTTGATGTTAAGGTTATGTAGTCATGAGATTTTTCTGAAAGCTATTATTAGGAATAAAATGAATGGCCAGGTACAGTGGCTAATGTCTGTAATCCCAGTACTTTGGGATGCCAAGGTGGGAAGATCACTTGAGGCCAGGAATTCGAGACTAGCATGGGCAACATAATGAGACCCTGTCTCTACCAAAAGAAAAAAGCGGGCTGTGGTGGCGTACACCTGTAGTCCTAGTTACTTGGGAGGCTGAGGCAGGAGGATCTCTTGAGTCCAGGAGATCGAGGTTACAGTGAGCTATGATCATGCCACTGTACTCTAGCCTGGGTGACAGCAAGATCCTGTCTCTAAAAAAAAAAGAAAGAAAGAAAGAAAAAAGGAATAAAAAGAAACTCTCAAAGATTCTATTTATTTATTAGAACATTAGAAACATATTTTAAGATGAAAATTTGTCATAGTGTTTAAATTTCCTTGTATTTTAGCAATGTTCTTTTTTGTTTTAACAGGTGGCCAATATGTTCTACATTGTAGTGATTATGGCTCTCGTACTACTTAGTTTTGGTGTTCCCAGAAAAGCAATACTTTACCCTCATGAAGCACCATCTTGGACTCTTGCTAAAGATATAGTTTTTCATCCATACTGGATGATTTTTGGTGAAGTTTATGCATATGAAATTGATGGTAAGGATTTTATGTTAACAAATTCATCTTTTGGTTATTTTGTGTTTTAAAGTCAGTATTGTATCACTGTGTAATACTGCATGTTTTCAGAAGTCAAACTATTACCAAGCTAAGGCCCCCACAAAGGCATTGGTTAACTCCAGAAGAAACATAAAAAGTAATTGAAAAAAAAAGTATTTTAGAATTTTTTTTAGCTACAAGTAATGGAAATCAGTTCTAAATTGACTTACCCGATAAGGACATTTATTACCTCATACAATGAAGTTCAGAGGTAGAGTGAGTGGTCTTTAGAATTGGTTAATTAGTAGCTAAGGACCCTTGTTCTTTTTCATCCCACTACTCTGTAGTCATGATATCTGATTCATATACGTGTCCCTTATAATTATAAGGCGTCACTAGCAACAGGAGGAAAGAGACGCTTTATCCACGGTTCTCTTCAGAGAAAAAAAGTTCCTTTCACAGAAATCCCCTGTTGAACCTGTCCTTTCATCTCCTTAGCTCAGGTTGGCTTCAGCTTGCCTATCTCTGAAGTGGTTACAGGCAAGGGGTATGGTATTACCATGATTAGCTTAGACCAGTCAGAATGGATTGGATATTGAGGAATCAAACATAACGTTAATGACAAAAATAATGATCCTGTGTGAATCTTGAAGGGTTTACAGCATGTTGAATTTTCAGGGAATGACAGATTGTCAAGGTTGCTGTAGAAATTTGTGAGCACATTCTCTGGATAAGCTAATCAATCAGATAACTCCCACCTACTCAACCCTGTTTGTAAAGAGAATATTAAGTCTGTTGTGCACTTTTGAAACTATTCACATTTTGACTCTTAGATAGTCTTAGTTAATGATCCTAGATAACTTGTGAATATAGACCATGCTGTCACCTTTCAGGGATATTCTTCTACTGACCTCAGTATCTGAGTTACAGAATCTTTATTTTGTTAGTTCTCTCTCTCTTACTCTTTCTTCTTTCTTCACTCTTCCCTCCCCCCTGTGTTGCTGCCTCCCCACCTCTTCGTGGGTGATAGGGTCAAGGGCTGTCTGTGTAGTGAGAAGATTGTAGTTTGGTTGGTGGGTGGCCACACAGAAGATTGTGGTCATGAGTTGTTCTTAGATCGTGGTTAAAATAGTGATGTTTTACATGCCTGGTCAGATTTTGTGTTTATTGGCTTCCTGGTCAGTGTCATGTCCAGGTTTTAATTGTCTGCTGTTTTTCTCATGATGCGTCTCTAGTTGTTACAAAGCATTGGATATAATTTTTTAGTTTCCTTGTGTTCTCTTTTTTGGATATTTGCTTCCACAAACTAATCTGAATAGAATGGAAATAGATTCATAAGATTATTTAAGGGTCAAAGGACCTTACCATCAATTTGTCTGTAAAACCAGTTAAAGCAACAATATAGCCATTATGAGAATTTCAATGGTGTATATATATTTTAAAACAATTACCAAACACGAAGTGCTAAGTGTATTATAAATATTTATATAGAATGTGTCACTAATTCATGAATATTTAATTCCAATCCTTGCCCTACCCAAGTTAGTTTTACTTTATTCCTTATAACTGTGGTGGGTATTAAAGCCTCTTCCCTTACTTATTTGTATTCAACTATGTTCTGGCTTTAGGAATGGTCTTAAGTAGGGGTAATGAAAAGCAAGGAATCCAAATCTAATCACCGTATGATTGAGAGGCACTTCAGTCTAGCTACTCTTTCACCCTTCTTTTGTGACATAAGCTCAGTAATGTTTGTAAATTTACAGGGTTTGCTATGACTCTTAGGGTTCACATATTTTTATTACGGAAATATTATAGCATGACTGATCCAAAAATTTTACCCTCCTTAATGCTCCTGAGGCTAAGCCCTGCCTTGAAGGGTAAACACAACACCTAAATATACTTCCCTTGTCTGAAATAGAGTGGTAGAACAGATAGCACCCATCATTCCTCACAAAATCCTTTGTGTTGGAATACTTTTCAGCTGGAGTTCCTATGCCTGCCTGTCCAGAGGCTTTTGCTGGAATCTGTGAAACAGATTTGTAAATAATCAAAACTTCAGGTAAATTCAACAAGCATAAACACTGATTAATAGCAGTTACTGGTGAATTACCATAAAATTTTTTTTTTCTTTCTAAAGTGTGTGCAAAGGATTCCACTCTTACTAATATCTGTGGTCCTGGGACGTGGTTGACTCCATTTCTTCAAGCAGTCTACCTCTTTGTACAGTATATCATTATGGTTAATCTCCTTATTGCGTTTTTCAAGTAAGAATTTTATTCAATTGCTTATTATAATGAGATCAAGTAATATTTATAGTTCTACTCATTTTGAAGGAAATACATACAGAATTTAAAATCTAAAAATTTATTGAGATTTAAACTACTAAAATTATATTTGAAAAATTACAAATAAGAAGACATGCTTTTTGAAATCAAATGAGTTCTAAATTTTAGGCTTTATTATCTTTCGACAAGCA
>NW_012148618.1:21226084-21229586 GCF_000956105.1 Propithecus coquereli | reverse complement strand
GGCTAGAGTGCGCTAGTGTCATCATAGCTCACTGCAACCTCAAACTCCTGGACTCAGGCAGTCCTCCTCAGCCTCCCGAAATGGCCATATGAGACCATAATTTTTCAGGCCAATGTATCATATTGCTCAATTAGATTGTAATTTTTACTCCCAAACACCACATTGTGGCCAAATCTTTGAACAATACTTAAGTATTTCCTTAGAATGTTTTCCTAATGTAGAACTGTTTGGTATATGTACTTTTAGGGCTTTTTGCATTTAACTCAAAATAGGCCTGTGCCCTCAACCCCCTGCCTACACTAGGTATTTTTTTTAATAGCTGCCAATTTGATAGGACATAAAAGGATTTTGTTTTTATTTGCACTTATTCTATTGTTACTAATATTGACTGTTTGTTATGTTTTACTCATTTATATATAACTTTTTAAATCATAAAATCATTTTTTCTGCCCATTTTTGGGGAAGTTGTGATTAAGGTCTTCAACAATATCAACTTTTTTGCCTTATATTTCTTAAATGTATTTTTTCCAGTTCCCCTTTGCTTTTAGTCTAATTTATGGAAGGGTACTCTTTTGATCCTTATTTAGTGCAGAATTCAATAAAGTCTTTAGTATTTAAAACTTTAAGATATGATTACCTAAGTTTGTTTTTTATTTATGATTCTAGCAATGTGTATTTACAAGTGAAGGCAATTTCCAATATTGTATGGAAGTACCAACGTTACCATTTTATCATGGCTTATCATGAGAAACCAGTTCTGCCTCCTCCACTTATCATTCTTAGCCATATAGTTTCTCTGTTTTGCTGCGTATGTAAAAGAAGAAAGAAAGATAAGACTTCTAATGGACCAAGTGAGTAAAATATATTAAGGCAAATATTATCATTTTATCACTTCTCAGTATTAAACTGAAGGCTGTGTATTGATTTCATTCAGAAGATTTAGTTGGTTAATGTTGTTATAAAGGCTTTTGTTAAATTTGCCTAAACATAAGGGAATTTTTTTTTTTGTGAGACAGTCTCACTCTGTCACTCTGGCTAGACTGTGGTGGCATCATCATAGCTTGCTACAACTGCCAACTCCTGGGTACAGGCAATCCTGCTTTAGCCTCCCGAGTAGCTGGGACTATAGGCACACGACACCACGCCTGGCTAATTTTTGTATTTTCAGTAGAGACAAGGTGTCATTCTTGCTCAGGCTGCTTTCCATCTCCCTACCTCAAGCAATCCTCCCACCTCAACCTCCCAGAGTGCTAGGATTACAGGCGTGAGCCACTGTACCTGGCCCAGAAAGGAATTTTTCAGTGTAATATGATAATCAATAAAAGTAGGTTTAGTATTAAACTTCCTTTTGAGAATGGCATCTCAGTTTGTCTTTGTTAAAATGGTAACTCTTTTTGCCATCATACAAACCATTTTTGCTGTTCTGTAAACAATAACAGTTTTAGTACATTTTGTATACTACATAAGATTAATCACCATGTCAAGTTGTGCTTAAAATTTTACAGTGTCTTTCTATTCTACCAAATAAGTTCTTAAATTCCTCTGACCAGATATGTGAGAGAAAAGTATGAGAGAGATGGGGATGGCCGGGCGCGGTGGCTCACGCCTGTAATCCTAGCTCCCTGGGAGGCTGAGGCGGGCGGATTGTTTGAGCTCAGGAGTTGGAGACCAGCCTGAGCAAGAGCGAGACCCTGTCTCTACTAAAAATAGAAAGAAATTAATCGGACAACAAAAAATATATAGAAAAAATTAGCCAAGCATGGTGGCACATGCCTGTAGTCCCAGCTACTTGGGAGGCTGAGGCAGGAGGATCACTTGAGCCCAGGAGTTTGAGGTTGCTGTGAGCTAGGATGAGGCCACGGCACTCTAGCTGGGGCAACATAGTGAGACTCTGTCTCAAAAAAAGAAAAAAGAAAAAAAAAAAAGAGAGATGGGGAGGACTGTTGTATAGGGAAAGGAAACTAGAAGAAGAGAAAGTATGTGAAAGTATTCTGTTGACATCACACTGCAAGTGGAAAAAACAAAGATACTTCGCTAATGCTTTAGAAGCAAAACAATAAAAAGAAAAAAAATTCAGATGATGAGTATTGTTTTACAAGCCCTGAGTAATTCACAAGTTGTATGAGCTAACGTTTAAAAGCTTGTTAGCTCTTTGTTGACTTTTTCTTTCTTTTCCCTCCCTTAGAACTTTTCCTAACAGAAGAAGATCAAAAGAAGCTTCATGATTTTGAAGAGCTTTGTGTTGAGATGTATTTTAATGAAAAAGATGACAAATTCCATTCTGGGAGTGAAGAGAGAATCCGTGTCACTTTTGAAAGGTTCTGAAGCCCTTTAGTTAAAACTGATTATATGTCAAAATGGGATCTCTTAGTTATGTCTCTTATACATGGTCATTATTCAGTTTGTTTTGTAGAGTGAATAAGTTTAGTAATAATTACACCTTATATATTGGGAAAACAGTTCAAGTCTTCTAATATTTTGTGTAAGTCAGTAAGTCAGTCTCTTATTTTTTGACCCTAGTTACAGAAGATAAAAGAGTTAATGTTCTTTACTATCTGGAGGGAGAAAAGTAAAACTATCCTCACTATTTTAAAGCATATCTTTCTTTCCATTGGCTTTGCTACATTCTGGAAGCGTATGGTGTTTGTGTAGTTACAGTAAGGGTAATAGTGGTAGTTCTATGTATATGTAGCTATATACACATTTTTTTGTGTTACTTTGATGTGGGGAAATAGGAATAAATAACCTGTGGAACAAAAGTGTTTTTAGAAATCTTACATTTTAGTATGATAGGATTCGCACTAGATCATTTTTAAACATAAGGTATGCTTTGTATAAATAAATAACCATACCTTATTTTATATCTTCTCTTGTTTGAGTGCATGTAAAATTTTTCTCTTTTTACCATTATTATTTGAGACTACAAAAAAGAATTTCTACTTTAATTTTTAATGTTTATAAAAAGCCTGTTTCTCCTCTACAGAGTGGAGCAGATGTGCATTCAGATTAAAGAAGTTGGAGATCGCGTCAACTACATAAAAAGATCATTACAGTCATTAGATTCTCAAATTGGCCATTTGCAAGATCTTTCAGCCCTCACTGTAGATACATTAAAAACACTCACTGCCCAGAAAGCTTCAGAAGCTAGCAAAGTTCACAATGAAATCACACGAGAATTGAGTATATCCAAACATTTGGCTCAAAACCTTATTGATGATGGTCCTGTAAGACCTTCTGTATGGAAAAAGCATGGTGTTGTAAATACACTTAGCTCCTCTCTTCCTCAAGGGGAACTTGAAAGTAATAATCCTTTTCTTTGTAATATTTTTATGAAAGATGACAAAGGTCCTCAAAGTAACATATTTGGTCAAGATTTATCTATAATACCCCAGGGAAAAGAATTTAATTTTCCAGAGGCTGGTTCCTCTTCCGGTGCCTTATTCCCAAGTGCTGTTTCACCCCCAGAACTGCGACAGAGACTACATGGGTTAGAACTCTTAAA
>NW_012148618.1:21224123-21224521 GCF_000956105.1 Propithecus coquereli | reverse complement strand
GAAGAGTTATGTTGGCACATACCTCTTTGATGCAATTTACTATAATAACAATCGTATGGAAACTTATTTGGGCTCTGTCTTTTGAATATGAGTATCTTGAATTGAATTTGATCAACTACTATTGAAAGAACCTTGAGTGATTCTAAAGTGTTAGGTACTTGGAGAACAATAGGAAGGTATAGGGGAGGTTAGAGACAACTGGCAAAGGGCAGTGCCTTATGTATAGAATGACCATATAATTTTTATCCAAACCAGGACACTTTGAGAGTGAAGGGTGCACTACTCATAATTACATTAGGACAATAGAAATTCCAGGAATACTCTTGGAAAATGCGTATTTATGGTCTTCCCACTTATATATCCAGAGAGGGGAGTGTTTCAGAAAGAAATTATTATTT
>NW_012148618.1:21222308-21222689 GCF_000956105.1 Propithecus coquereli | reverse complement strand
AACTCCTGAGCTCAAACAATCCGCCCGCCTCGGCCTCCCAGAGTGCTAGGATTACAGGCGTGAGCCACCGTGCCCAGCCTTGCATGATTTTCTTACCTCAAATGATGTAAGAAACACAATTACGAAGTATACAGAGATGCCTAAATATGAGGTAAAGTCGCTTTAGTATGTGCAGGAGTCAGAAAGTCAGTTTAAAATATACATATGACTTTAGATGGAGGAAGTAGATATAGGTTCAGTGGACCTGTCATCCCTATAAGACCGTAATTTGCAGTGTTTTCTAACCATTTTAATTGTGGCATAACTGACTTAGAAGGAGAGAGCAAAATAAATTGGTTGAGTGCAATTAGTTAGTCTTAGCTGATATATAATGATGAAACA
>NW_012148618.1:21218520-21219388 GCF_000956105.1 Propithecus coquereli | reverse complement strand
GTCTAGTAATTAGAAGATGAAGATTCTAGTCCATCATTGTTCCTATAACCTTGAATAAGTCGTGGAATTCCTAACATTTACTAGAATGTTGTATTAGAATATTTTTTACAATAGTCCACAAGATGAAATATAAAGACTTGCTTTTTATAACTCTGCTAATTTTATTTTATATTATTTCGTCTTACTATTTTTTTTTCAATTTTTTAACTTTTATATTTTTTTGAGACCAAGTCTCCTTCTGTCACCCGGGGTAGAGTGCCATGGCATCAGCCTAGCTCTCAGCAACTTCAAACTCTTAGGCTCCAGCAATCCTCCTGCCTCAACCTTCCGAGTAGCTGGGACTACAGGCACATGCCACCACGCCTGGCTAATTTTTTCTATTTTTAGTAGAGACGGGGTCTCGCTCTTGCTCAAACTGGTCTTGAACTCGTGAGGTCAAGCGATCCTCCTGCCTCGGCTTCCCAGAGTGCTAGTATTACAGGCGTGAGCCACCACGCCTGGCCCTGCTGATTTTAGCTTTTACAAATAAATCTGTTGTTTTAATCTGTATCATCATTTAACCAACATACTTTACAAGCTTAACTTTTAAAAATAGCTAATACATTTTTTGGTTCAAAATTAAAACACACACACACACAAACACTTTGAAAAATTTGTCTCACTCCAACCCCATGTGTAACCCACCATGTGTAATTATAAAGGTTCCTTAAGAATAACAGTACTACTTTATCCCCCTCACCATCACTTCTGCTTTTATTCTGTATTAGTATACAAAATTCAGCAGTATGTGTCATCACCAAGTTGAGTTTATTCCAGGAATGCAAGTTGGTTTAACATTCAAAAATATAATTATTATGATACATGATAG
>NW_012148618.1:21216604-21218470 GCF_000956105.1 Propithecus coquereli | reverse complement strand
TAGTTAGTCTTAGCTGATATATAATGATGAAACAAGAAAGAAAGGAATGAGAAAAAGTGATAAGAACAACAGACTGCTTTCTGCCAAAGTTGGTTTTATAATTATTGTAATGTGAGCCATGGTATATCTGTATTCCATATAGGGTTTTTCTTGAATAGGTTTTAACTGAAATGGATTTGATAGGTAAATAAAGTATTCTCTGGACCTTTGTAAGTTTTAGTAAAACTATTTGTAATCTAGAATTATTTAAACTTAATAAAATTTCTTATCACATTTTCTTTTTCCTATATGCAAATTATTATTGCATTACCACATTCTAGTGGCATCATTTTGCTGTTGTGAAGGATTTGATATATGTAAGAAATAAAGTTTGGGATAAATGGACATTTTTAATGGTAAAAGGTAAAGCATCAGGGTTTTCCCACAGATTTCACCTTTTAACAGTGAACTTAAAAGAGGAATGTGCTAAAAATTTTTAAGTGGACAGGTAACTTCCTGTGAAAAATAAGAAGAAATTGCAAGTTTTTGTGAGTGAACAGAAAAGTAATGGCTATGTTTTGAATTAAACAATTTTGAATAATTTATTTAGAGGAGAATAATTCAAACTGTAATAGTAAAATAATGAGCTCCTAGCTGATGATGGTCAGAGACTCTGAATTTTGACCTTTTGTAGGTTATATACCCCTTTGAAAATCTAATGAAAACTACAGAGGCCAGGCGCGGTGGCTCACGCCTGTAATCCTAGTACTCTGGGAGGCCAAGGTGGGAGGATCACTTGAGCTCAGGAGTTCAGACCAGCCTGAGCAAGAGCGAGACCCCGTCTCTACTAAAAATAGAAAAAATTAGCCAGGCGTGGTGGCATGTGCCTGTAGTCTCAGCTACCTGGGAGACTGAGGCAGAAGGATCTCTTGAGCCAGGAGTTTGAGGTTGCAGTTAGCTACGATGACGCCACTGCACTCTACCCAGAGCGACAGAGTGACGCTCTGTCTCAAAAAAAAAAAAAAAATCAAAAAACAACCGAAAACAAAAACTACAGACCCTCTTCCTAGAAAAATGTACATAGGCAAAATTTTTCTGTTGAGATAGATTTTCACAAATTCCTTGAAACCCACCCATCAATCTCAGGTTAGAATTCCTGTCTTAGATGATTCTATGAAACTGATATGCAGCAAAGAGTATACCAAGGAAAGTACTTAAAACAAAGCAAACGAAATAGCTAGAACTGGTTCCAGGAGACTCAACTAAAATCAGACAGGAAACCAGAGTCTGCTTTGTCACTACAGGAAAAGGTTCAGCATGGCTATATAAATCAGCTGTAATGTGAAGAGCATGGAGCATCAAAGCCAGAAAAGCTTAATCCCTTGAGATATAAATTAATTTAATGAAAGTACTAGTTTATTGCAGTAGTAACATTTTGAAACCCATTGTTTTGAGGGTGGTAGAGGTCTGGAAATATTTTACAGTAGTGTGATCATAATGTGACCTTTTCATAGCTGAGAAGATAAAACAAATTTGAAAGTGTCAGATCTTCCCCAGGCTGTTTAATATAATTCATTAGTTCGTCTGGAAAAATAAACAGGTAAAAAAAAAAAGAGAGAATGAGAGAGAATTAGCTAGTTAGTAGTAAAATATTAAGCAGCTGGAACAATTGATTCGTGAATATTTAGGGAAACATTTCAACTGACCTCTAGAAATAACCCTTCTACAAATAAGAATGTAACAAGGAGGGCTGGATCAGAAATTGATGAAGAAGGGAATGCTTTTTGTTTTTTCTTTTTTTCTTTTACCTTTTTTTAAAGATGGAGGTCTCACTTTTGCTCAGGCTGGTCTTGAACTCCTGAGCGCAAGCAGCCCTCCTGCCTTGGC
>NW_012148618.1:21216109-21216554 GCF_000956105.1 Propithecus coquereli | reverse complement strand
GTGGTGCAGCCTCAAACTCCTGGGCTCAGGTGATCCTCTTGCCTCAGCCTCCTGAGTAGCTAGGACTATAGGTGTGCACCAACACACCTGGCTAATTTTTTTTTAACTTTTTGGAGTGAGGGAAGAGCCTCCCTGTGTTGCCCAAGCTGGTTTCCAACTCCTGGGCTCAAGTAATCCTCCTGCCTTGGCCTTCCAAAGTGCTGGGATTATAGGCATGAACCATCACACCTGGCCTCTTTCATTTTTTATTGCCTTTTCACAATAAATAAATTGAATAGTTTACTCAAAATAAATTGAATAATTCTGAGGTCTCAAGAGCTTCATGTCACTCTTGTGTTCAATGTGTTTGGGATAGGTTAAGTTATCTTACGAAGGTTATACTAGAAACACTTTGTGTTTGTTTCAGTTGGTATTCAAAAAAAAATTTAGTTGTATAATTTATCTT
>NW_012148618.1:21208047-21209792 GCF_000956105.1 Propithecus coquereli | reverse complement strand
AGAGAGCTCAAAAGGCTGCAGACATTAGACAGCTTGACTGGAGTCGAGTGTCTGAAGTGTCTGTTCACTGTCAGCTGAATTCCTCAATTCTCCACATAGTCTCTCTACATGGGTAGCTAGCTTAGGCTTTCTTATAGCATGGTAGTTTCAGGTAATTAGACTTCTCCTATAGTGGCCGACTTCCTTTAGAGAGAAAGCAGAAACTCTTAAGGTTAGGCCCAGAACTGGCCAATATCCCTTCTGTTATATTTTGCTGATCAAGACAAGTTATAAGGGTAGCTCAGATTCTAGAGAAGGGGGGAAGTAAATTCCAGCACTTGATGGGTGGAGCAGCATGTATGGAGGGAGGGAAAAATTACTTATAGCCGCCTTAACAGGTAAACTCTGTCATACATGTGGGAGAAAATACATTGTGGCTGTGTGAGAGCAGCTTTGCTTAGAATAATGTCTGCTCAGCATCACAGCAGGGTCAAAGGAAAGTTAAAATGAGCAAGTTGCCAGTTCTGCTTGTATACTTTATTTCACATGATGGCTCTCATAATTTGGTTTCCATAGAGAACAGCCTTAATTCCAAATGTGAACAAAGAACAGATTTTAAATCACATAAGAGCAATTGTTTAGAATATTTATCACCCAATGACTCCTTTCATTATAGAAGTACAAATATAAAAGATTTGTTAAAAAGCAAACACTTGGTATTGATTCAGCTCAAGACTGAAAATCTGTGTAAAAAGGACTATCCTTTTTTCATTAGTTCATAGCTTTATATAAATGATTAAGGTGGTATGTGTAGTGAATACTTTCTGATGTTTGTTATTAGGCCAATCCAATTAAGTTTAAAAAATATAGGCATATCTTCATTATATTGTGGGTTCAGTTCCAGACCACTGCAATAAAGCAAATGTCACAATAAAGTGAATGTTGCAATAAAGTGAGTCACACAATTTTTCTGGTTTCCCATTGCATATAAAAGTTATGTTATACTGTAGTCTATTAAGGCGTACAATAGCATTATGTCTGAAAAAACAATGTGTATACCTTCATTTAAAAATACTTCATTACTAAAAAAAAAATGCTAATAGTCATCTGAGCCTTCAGTGAGTTGTAATCTTTTTGCTGATGGAGAGTTTTGCCTCACTGTGGTAGTTGCTGAAAGTTGGGGTAGCTGTGGCAGTTTCTTAGGGGCTTCACGATTTTTGGAATGGTAGATGATCATTAGCTTCAGCTTCAGCTGCATTAGACTCTAACAAGAGTGTCAGCCTGCCCTTTGAAGCTTGGAAGCCAGGCATTGACTTCTCCTCTCCAGCTAGAAAAGTCCTAGATGGCATCTTCTTCCAATAGAAGGGTTTGTCTGCATTGAAAACCTGTTGTTTAATAGAGCCATCTTCAATTATCTTAGCTAGATCTTCTGGATAACTTTCCCCCGCCCCGGCTAAGATGTCCATGTCCTATCTTCTGGATAACTTGCTGCTGCTTCTCCATCAGCACTTGCTGCTTCACCTTGCACTTTTATGTTATGGAAACAGCTTCTTTCCTTAAATCCCATGAACCAACCTCTGTTAGCCTTAGATTTTTCTTCTGCAGCATTCTTACCTCTCAGCCTTCATAGAATTAAAGAGAGTTAGGGGCCTTGCTCTGTATTAGGTTTTGGTTTAAGGGAATGTTATGGCTGGTTTGATCTTCTATCTATATCACTGAAACTTTCTCCATAGCAGCAGTTAGGCTATTTCACTTTCTAATGATTC
>NW_012148618.1:21206333-21207997 GCF_000956105.1 Propithecus coquereli | reverse complement strand
TTTTATGCAGCTGTGGAAAGAAACAACTTGATGAGGTTATCACAAAGCATTCCATTCACACCCGTGCCTCCAAGAGGTAAATCCAGTAAATAAATAAAAGAATGAATGAATGAATGGAAAAATAATCCCTTCAGTTATTTTTAGCTATAATGTAGAATGTGGGTGGGATCACATAAAGAATTGTCAGTTTCGTATAAATTCTTAATCTAACTACTGCAGGGGTGAGATGTGTTTGATTGGAAAAAGGAAGCATCAGAAGTATGGAATTTATTACTGGTATGTCTAGAAGCAATGGTGTGTTCTAATTCAGAAAAGTTCTTGATCCACTGTCTAGTAACGAATGTGTATATAAATTGATATCACAGAATCTGTGGAACAGATAGCTCAAATCTGTCTAAAAGTTTAACTCAGAAAAGTGTTTAGAATTTTAGTTGCTTTCTAAAAGTTTTTCTTAAAAATGTTCAGAATTTCAAAAATGTCTATCATTACACATGAATTCAGAGAGATTATGAAAGTACATTCTTGATTTCCTATCATTTGTTGCTCTTAAACTTCTTTTTATAAAACTATAACTCAGTCCATTTTATCTTTCATTCCTTGCTTAATCTTAACTAAAAATACCTACCAATTTTTATTTTGTCATTTTTAAAGAGTCATAATTTGATCTTAAACTATTTCCATTCATGTTGCAGGTGAGCCTGTCACAGTGTATCGTTTGGAAGAGAGTTCACCCAACATACTGAATAACAGCATGTCTTCTTGGTCACAGCTAGGACTTTGTGCCAAAATAGAGTTTTTAAGTAAAGAAGAGATGGGCGGAGGTTTGCGAAGAGCTGTCAAAGTGCAGTGTACCTGGTCAGAGCATGATATCCTCAAGTCAGGGCATCTTTACATTATCAAATCTTTTCTTCCTGAGGTGGTTAACACATGGTCAAGTATTTATAAAGAAGATACAGTTCTGCATCTCTGTCTCAGAGTAAGTGCCAGTGAATGCTTAACAGTGGAACATAATTTGAGCTTCATATTTTTCATTTTTGAAGTATGAATAAACCAAATAAAATCTTAGTTTAAATATTTTTTTTTTTTTTTTACCACTTCTATAGGAAATTCAACAACAGAGAGCGGCACAAAAGCTCACATTTGCCTTCAATCAAATGAAACCCAAATCCATCCCATATTCTCCAAGGTAAATCTTTAAATTTTTCTGAAATCTTTTATTATGTGTATTATGTGGATGGCAGTCCCTTTTGACCTTCATCATTGATGTTGAATATTTAATTGCCCATTTTGCAGATCAATTAGAATCTTATCAACTAAACTGCTAGTAATACCTGTAACTATTTTTCATAAGGTTCCTTGAAGTTTTCCTGCTGTATTGCCATTCAGCAGGACAGTGGTTTGCTGTAGAAGAATGTATGACTGGAGAATTTAGAAAATACAACAATAATAACGGTGATGAGATTATTCCAACTAATACACTGGAAGAGATCATGCTAGCCTTTAGCCACTGGACTTACGAATATACAAGAGGGGAGTTACTGGTACTTGATTTACAAGGTAAATTTATTAAAATATTGCTAAGATGAAATTATCCAGTAGGTTCTCAGCTGTTCATGTGTTATTAATCATATGAAGAAATCTGCTAATTTATAGATTAATAAATT
>NW_012148618.1:21203190-21206283 GCF_000956105.1 Propithecus coquereli | reverse complement strand
AATATTAATTCATGATAACTTCACAAAATCAAAAAATTAAATAATAGCCAAAACTAAAATTGTGGCACAGCTCATACTGTATTTTTTGGTGTTTCTTTAGGCCATCTGAAGAAGGAACATTAAATGGTGAGTCCATGTGGTAGATTTAATGTAAAAAAATGAGAATCATACATGATCTCTTATAGCAAATACCACATTATTCTAGGTAAGACATTTTATACTTCAAGCTAGAAAAAGCCAAGGCAGTGGAAATTTCTCTCATACAATTTTTCTTTAATATAGATATTCAGGCCAGGCATGGTGGTGGTCATGCCTGTAATCCTAGCACTCTGGGAGGCTGAGGTGGGAAGATTGCCTGAGCTCAGGAGTTGGAGATCAGCCTGATCAGGAGCAAGACCCTGTCTCTATAAAAAATAGAAAAATTAGCCGGGTGTGGTAGCACACGCCTGCAGTCCAGCTGCATGGGAGACTGAGGCGGGAAAATTGCTGGAGCCCAGGAATTTGAGGTTGCAAAGAGCTACAATAATGCCACTGCACTCTAGCTGAGGCAACAGAGCTAAACTCTCTCAAAGTAATAATAGTAAAAAAAAGTTTTAAAAAAAAGTTGTTCTTAAACATGTGAACCTCCCTGTTGGGGATGATCTCTTTACTGTTACCCCCTCCAGCTTAATCCCTGTCACCCAGCCTGTTCCTCTAACATTCCATGTTTTAATGAATAATACTTAGTCAGCTATATGACACCTGAGAGTGAGTTATCATTGACCACCTGAACTTTGCACTCACAAAGTCCTATTGCATTTATCTGTTAAATATCTGTAGAATCCACCCTCCCCTATACATCCCACTGCTGCTTTCAATTTAGACCTTTTTTTTTTTTTCCTTTGGAAACAAAGAAATTCTCACTTTGTTTCCCAGGCATGAGGGGGCGGTGGCGTGATGATAGCTCACTGCAACCTTAAACTCCTGGGCTTGAATGATTCTCCTGCCGCAGCCTCCTGAGCAGCTGGGACTATAGGCACATGCCATGATGCCTAGCTAAATTTTTATTTTTTGTGGAGATGGGGTCTTGCTATGTTGCTCAGGCTGGTTTTGAACTCCTGACCTTGGTAATCCTCCTGCCTCAGCCTCCTAAAGTGTTAGGAGTACAGGCGTGAGCCTGGCCAGACTATCATTTTTTGAAACCTTTCATTGAAGTGTATAGTAAGCATACAGAATAGTGCGGATAAGCCCACACTTCAGTGAATTCTCACAAAGTGAGCATACTCATGTAATCAGCACCCAAAAACTGAATTTGGCCAATATCCTAGCTCCTTTATGTGCTCTTATAACCTCTGCCCCTAACACAATGCTTAGTTTTGCCTGTTTCGTGTGTGTGTATGCTCATGTGTGCATGTATATATACATATGATCTATATAAATGAAATCATACAGTATATACTGTTTTGTATCTTCTTCCTCTTAATATCATTTTATGGATTCATCAATATCGCTGTGTATAGTGGTAGTTTGTGCATTCTGTATACTACATAGTATTTCCTTATTTGAATATATTGAATTTATTCATTCTATTTGGTGGTGATTTCAGTAGCTTTCACTGTATGGCTATTCTGATTTTTGTTGCTATGAGCATTCTTCTTCATGTTGTTTGATAAACATATGTATTTATTTTTGGTTGGTATATACCCAGGAATAGAATTGCTGGGTCATAGGGTATACCTGTGTTCACATTTGGTAGTTACTGCCAAATCAATTTTCAAGGTGGGGGCCAGGCACAGTGGCTCACACCTGTAATCCCTGCACTTTGGAAGGCCAAGGTGGGAGAACCGCTTAAGGCCAGGAGTTCCAGACCAGCCTGGGCAACAGAGTGAGACCCCATCTCTATTAAAAATCTGTAAAAAATTAGCTGGTCATGGTGGCATATGCCTGTAATCCCAGCTACTCGGGAAGCTGAGGCAGGAGGATTGCTTGAGCCCATGGGTTTAAGGTTACAGTGAGCTATTACCATGCTATTTGGGCTCCATGCTTGTAGTTTTACTGCTAGTCTATCTTATATTCTGCCAGTGAAATGATTTTTAAAATTCCAAAGAAAATTAAAAAAAAAAAAGGTCTTGTTTTGACACCCATTTGATACTGGAAGTGTGGTAATAGTTATTCTCTAATATGGACTACTTGAGAAGAAAAGCCAATTTGAGGGAAATTATGTATTCCACAGTGCTTCCCCCTTCTGTGAATCAGAAATTGATCTTAATATATAGAGAAGAAAATAAACCAGGTGCCACAAGGATAAGCAGCTGTTCAAATATTTTGAGTATCCTAACCCTGAAATGGCATTTGGAAGACCTACTTACAGTTAAACCCCTTCAAGGAATATTTTCTTTTATAACCAAAGCAATGGGATGTAAATACAGAATAGGTGTTTGAAGTTGATCTTAATTCTACTGTTTTAACAACACTGTCTTACAGAATGCTGACCTAAAGAAGTACCCAGAAAGGTGGAGTTGATCAGCAACTCTTTGAGTGATGAGAAAAGAGTGATTTATCAGCAGCAGGCAAAGGGATAATGCTAGGGTTCCAAAATACTTCTTGCAAGAAAATACTTCTATCATTAAGGTGAAAATCTACAGGAAACATCAGGGTCCAATAGAATGTAAGAGCTGGAAAGAGACTGCAGAGGTCCTCTACTCCTGAGGTCATGTCTGAATCTGGTCCTTTCAGTCCTGAGTAGGCTACATAGCTGTATAATGGGAGAGCAGCTAAGCCTCTAATCTGTTTTCCTTGATTCCCATTCTACTCTGCTTTTTGCTATACCTGTGTCTCTAATTTACACTGGAATCCTTGGAATTAAAAGAACCTCCACCCAGTGCCAGTATATGTTGTTATAAATAAAAATATATTGAACATTGGGAAAATTTTTTTTTCAATATTAGAAATTGAGTTTTGCAGAATGACATTGATTTACTGTTCTCTCAGTTCTTTGCCCATCAATTCTATTGAAGTAGTTTTAGAATCCTCCAAAGTCATTTCAAGGCATTGTTATAATACCGGAATGAATCTCCACAAATACAGAAGTCATGAAATATTTTACTCTATAGT
>NW_012148618.1:21188783-21189644 GCF_000956105.1 Propithecus coquereli | reverse complement strand
AATTTTTTTTATAGATTTGAATATATGATAGACTGGAAAGATTTAACCACATTTTTAATACCACTGGTGAGGGCTGGAGGTGAAGGATGATGTTCACAATCTTACTCTTTATGTTAATCTGAATATTTTGCAAGAATATGTTAACATGTGATTTTTTTTCTTAAATCCAAAATACTTATTTTAAAAGTACTGTGGATTATTTCTTCATGTACCAAATTGTTCTTTGCTAACTGAGGTGAAACAAGGCCAAATTGTATAGATCTTTTACAAGGAAATAGATACTTGTTTGTGACCTTGACCCTGTTGAATCAGAAGCTGGGTACCATCAGGAGCTTACGTGCCTACCTACCAACTCTGAAGTTTAACTGGTGGAATGCCAAGGTCATAAATTAAGCTAGGAAATATCAAGAGAAAAACTACATTCCTTTGAGTAATGTAACATTGTAATGATTGATGATGCTATGAAATCTCTCAAAACTTTTTATTATGCAAGTGTCAATGTTTATATCAATTATGTAATATAAATTGTTTGTCTTTTTTATATATATACATATAAAGGTGTGGGTGAAAATTTGACCGACCCATCTGTGATAAAAGCAGAAGAAAAGAGGTAATAAGGTTTAACAATTTCATTAAGGTATAATTTCAAATTTTACATTTCTACCTGCATAAACTGCCTTTTTTTTTTTTAACTACCAATTCCACAGATCCTGTGATATGGTTTTTGGCCCAGCAAATCTAGGAGAAGATGCAATAAAAAACTTCAGAGCAAAACATCACTGTAATTCTTGCTGTAGAAAGCTTAAACTTCCAGGTAAAGATTTTCTTAATCAGTAGAATATATAAATTGTTAGCAAAGTT
>NW_012148618.1:21184701-21186923 GCF_000956105.1 Propithecus coquereli | reverse complement strand
GACATTGTGGTGTGTGCCTGTAGGCCCAGCTACTCAGGAGGCTGAGGCAGGAGGATCGCCTGAGCCCAGGAGTTTGAGGTTGCTGTGAGCTAGGCTGACGCCATAGCACTCTACTCAGGGCAACGGAGTGACTCTGTCTCAGAAAAACAAAAAAATTAAAAAATAATAAAAATAAAACAAATCAGATTATGTTTCTCCCTTGAGACTGCTTAAATACCTTCTACTGGATTTTTATTGTAATCTGTTCTCTTCATCATAGCTTGTCTCCCCTAAATAGGGGTCAGCAAACTTTTATAAAGGGAAAGGTAGTAAATGTTTTAGGCTTTGAGAGCCATGTGGTTTGTGTTTCAGTTTCCCAATTCTGCCATCATAGATCAGAAATAGCCATAAACTGTAAACAAATGAACATGACTGCATTCCAGTAAAAGTATTTACAAAAACATGCAGCAGGTCAGATTTGCCCACAAACTGTATTTTGACAGTCCTTGGCCGTTAACTACTGCTTGACCTCATTTTCTATTAGTTTTCCTGTAATTCACTATACACTGTCTTCTTGCCATTCTTCAAGCATATTAAGTCCATTTCTGTCTTACAGTCTTTGCAGTTAACACTCCCTGTGCCTAGAATACTCTTCCTAGAGCTTTGATAGTTCACTTCTCAGTATTCAGGTCTTCACTCAAATGTCTCTTCCTCTGACTTTTCTGCCCAGCCCTGTCTGATAGAATCACCCTATACCATCTTTCATTTGGCCCTCATTATACTTCATTACACTCTTTTTTTCAAAGCACTTGTTACTACTTATAATTCTATCATTTTCCTGTTTGCTTAATTTTTCTTCACCCACTAGAATATAAGTTCCATGAGATCAGAGACCTTGTCTGCCTTGTTCCTTGCTACATTCCCACACTTACATGTGAGTTACTAACTCATGTTCAAAGTGTGCTGATTATCTGTTGAATGAATGAATGACTTCATTTTTGTGTGTATAAATTTTGTGACTATTGAATTTATAACAACCTGGTGGAAAACAGATCTGACATATTTAGAGGAAAATTGATTTAGAAAATATTCTTAATTCTTCATTTCTAAGAAATACTGACCTTTTTCCCTTTTTTTTTTCTGCTGGGGGTGGTGAATATAGATCTGAAGAGGAATGACTATACACCTGATAAAATCATATTTCCTCAGGATGAGCCTTCAGATTTGAATCTTCAACCTGGAAATTCCACCAAAGAATCAGAATCAACTAATTCTGTTCGTCTAATGTTATAATATTACTGAATCATTGATTTTTGCCTACACCTCACAAAAATGTTACTGTGTCACTTTTCCTTCCGAAGGAAATTGTTTGTGATATAGAAACATGTATGCAAATTGAATTTACTGACTCCAGCACAGTTAAAAGGTCAATGTTCTTTTGACCCGATTAAATTGGTCAGTCAGAAACTCCCTATAGGATACAGCTGGCAGCAGGGAAATTTTTAAGGTAACAGAAAATTAGTATTTATAACTTTTAAAAGGGCTTTTTATAGCAGAGGTTATTATTTGACTTTGTTCTGATGAGGGTGATTACCCTCTCTTATGTGGTGCAATACCATTAGCCAAAGGTAGGTGTCTGTGCAGATTTTATTGGCATTCAGCTAGGGAAATGAAGAAATCACTCAGCCCTTTGGTTAAATGGCAGTCAAGAGTCTTCCTCAGTGTGTTTAGTGTGTTCAGTGATCTCTTGTCACTAGTTCCCAACTAGATGCTTGTTGGCCACAGGAAAGGAGATGACTTGTTAGAACTCTAGATTCACAGAGATATAAGAAGCCTGAGCTGGAGACCATTTTTTAAGAGGGAGTGTATTTATGAATCAGGGTTAGGCTCCATATTTAAAGATAGAGCCAGTTTTTTTGTTAAATAGAGCCCAAATTGTGCGAAAGTACTAGTTGGATTTTTTACATTGGTTTATCAAGTCACTGTTGAGTAGAAGAAAGCCATGGACAACTGGTATGTAACCTAAATATGTAAAAGGAGAAACTTAATGTTCAAGGGAAGTTACCTTGTGAAGAAAAGTTAAAGTACTTTTTTCCTAGCTATATCTATAGTGACAGCCTGGAAGTTAGATATTTCTCCAAAGATTTTATTGACCAGTGTGTCACATCAGAATGTAAACAAGAACTCTTGCATATGTTTAAAATTGTGTAGGAATATTTGAACACAATGTTGTTTGTGGTACT
>NW_012148618.1:21172907-21175196 GCF_000956105.1 Propithecus coquereli | reverse complement strand
ATAAGGGACTTGTATAAAGAACTCTTACAACTCAACAATAACAAAAAAGACAATTTAAAAATGGGCTAGGGAAGAATAGACATTTCTCCATGTATCCATTGGATATGTATATACCTATCCTATGGGACGTTATGTAGCAATAAAAACGAAAAGTACTGATAGATCATATGGGCCTTTCAATTCATAGGAATGAAGTACTGATACATCCTATGGGCTGCTACATTTTACAATATCAATGGAGTATATACTGCAATGCAAAATGGAGCTGGATAGAATTGGACTCTCATTCTAACTCTGCCATTTGCTCCATGAGTGACTTTGACTTATTGAGCAAGCTTCTCTGACAGTACTTATCTCATAGTGGTGGTGTGAAGGTACAGTGAGTTAAGTACTCAGCAAGCACATAGAGGTACTCAAATATCATCAGGTCCCTCCTTGCTACCTTCTTTCCTTGGAAGTTCCAGTGAAAAAAGGAGGACATGATGAAGAACAGAAAACATTCTGAGAGTGATTTTTCTCCGCAAAGGAATTTACCATCTTGTAAGCTCTTTCTTTAGTAGTATAGTTAAAAGTGTGAACACACTTAAGAGATTTGTAGGTATGTGTGAAGTGCATCAAAGTGCTTAAGTCTACTACATGTTAACATATTTGAAGGCACTTTTTGGTCACCCTTTAAGAGTGAAACTAGGAAAAAGGGTGTAAAAAGTAGCCACAAGTACCAAATTTAAAAGTAAAACATCAAGAGAATGCAAGTAATCGTGTTCAATTATAATATATACAAATGCATGTGTAAAATGTCAAACTATAATGGAAAATATGTGGGTGAGCAAAGGTTTATGAAATATATAAATATAAATGCTTTCTGGCAAATAGCTATACATGCTATGTTTTGGGGGAAAAAACTGGAATAAAGATGTTTATGAAAAGGATTCAGGGGAAGATGGTAATAAAAGCACACTAACAGTCTCATTTCTATTTGGGAAAAATTACAGATGTTTTTAACATTAATTTAAGAGTGATTTTAAGTGTGGGTAACCCTATCTGTCCTCACTTCCACTATGTGATCTCAGGGACTACATAGATTAATGTAATTTTTCACACAAACTTGTTATATGCCATCCAGAGCTTGGAAACCAAACAGATTGGGATAATATAGTATCCCTTACTATTCAAACCTTAGACCCAAATAGATTAAGGTAACATAGGTTACTTTTATATCTTTGAAATATTTAGAGAAAACAAAGAATATAAAAACAATGTACAACTTTCACTCAATTAGAAGGGAAAGAAAATAGTCTGAGGGGAGGGGAGGTTTAAAAAAGAAGTAATCCACCTGGAAAGAGAGAAGCGAAAAATAACAGGAAGAGCCAGACCCCTTCTTTTCTTTCATCCTTCATTAATAATTTTTTCTAAAACCCACTGGGTTTCAGACCAGTCAAGGCAAGCGGTCATGTTGGGTGGCAGCAATGACCTGGCATGGGGTGTCATCAGAGCAAAGCAGGGTGAGGATAGTTTTGTGTGTTATGAAATGGGGATGGCAGCAGGGACAGGAGATTGCATACATGCACAGGGGTTGATCATATAAGGAAATTTATTGAGGACAATAAGAGGTGTCTCACTCTTGGAGATGGCATTGTAAATATGGGAAGGGAGAAAACTGAATAAATCCTGAAAGGTAGGTTTGGAATTGGAATTATTGGTGTGAGGTCATGGTTCTCCAACTATAGAAACATACATATGGATGGATGAATGCATACATTCCCTAGCTATCTTTTATTTCTTTTATTTTTACCCCTTCCTGCCCTATGCCCTAGATTTTTCTACTGAGAGGACCTGGCCTGGAAGCAGCGATGCTGTAATAACATGAGTATACCCAGCTAGCTCCCAGATGCTGGTTTCTAAATACCATTCTCTACTAAAAGGACCCAGGGCTCTTGGAGAAACAGCTGACTTCAGGATTGGGGCAGGAACAGTACAAGGAAAGTCTGGAAGATATTGAACTGCTGTGCCAAAAAGTAAGGAAGTGCTCAAAGAATGATGGGGACATGTCAAACGAATACAGAAGACATCTCAAAGGGCCTCCTACAGGCTAATCTTGGGGCAATTTCAACATTGAAAATAAATCATGAAAATAACATTTAATCCATTTAACAAAACAAATTCATGAGTCCATACTGATTAAATAAAAGAATAAATGTGGGCAGTCAGGTGCAGTGGCTCACACCTGTAATCCTAGCACTTTGGGAAGCAAAGTGGGAGGATTGCTTGAGGCCAGGATTTCAAGACCAG
>NW_012148618.1:21171864-21172857 GCF_000956105.1 Propithecus coquereli | reverse complement strand
ACCCGGCTAATTTTTCTTTTTTCTGTAGAGACGCGGTCTCGCTCTTGCTCAGGCTGGTCTCGAACTCCTGGCATCAAACAATCCTCCTGCCTCAGCCTCCCAAAGTGCTAGAATTACAGGTGTGAGCCACTACACCCAGCCAAATTTTAATTAATCTTGACCCTCGAATACGTATCTTTAATATTCTGTGACGTAAAATTGGAAGCGCACATAAAGTGGTTGTGCTGCATAACAAAGTACGGTGATTATCTCAAAGAAAAGCACTTACACAACGGTGTGAATTCCAAGTGGAACTAGTCACTATTCATTGGTCATCATTTCTGGTTGAATAACTGGCAGACAAACCATAGTTATTTAGACTTGAGTATTTGGCAGAAAACTGACAGTACTTGTTGCTAATGCTAAAATTTGAGCTTTCAAGCAAACATTGGAATTCAGAAAACTCACCTTTAACACCAGTATCTTGACAGCTTCCTAGTACTTTCCTAATGAAATCAGTGTTGATATTTAAAATGATGATTTTTTTTTTGGATGGTGTATAATGAAACATGTCAATGTTTGGAAAATCTGCATAACTAAACCAGTATTTTCCAAATGTGTAACTTAACCGATATTTTCTAAATGACCAATGCATGGTATTGCAAAATAATGCATGAATGAAAGATCTAACACAGTAGGAAAAGTGTGTTTATAGAGTTTCAAATTCTACATCGCAGTTGACCTTTAGGGAACTACCACTTGTCCAATATCAGTGTCCTCTTAAATAGTAACCTAAAAAGGCTATTAAAATACTCCTTCCCATACAACACTACAGTAATCAAGACAGCGCGTCACATTATGGTAGACACACAGATCAATACAACAGAAGTAAAAAGTCCACAAATACACCCCCATGTTTACAACTGATTTTTAACAAGGGTGCCAAGACAATGGGAGAAGGAATAGTCTTCAATAAATGACGCTGGAACAACTGGATACCACATGCAAAAGAAT
>NW_012148618.1:21167618-21168389 GCF_000956105.1 Propithecus coquereli | reverse complement strand
GTGAACAAAAAGATTAGCAAATAGAATCCAACAATTCATGAAAATGATACCGCATACCCAAGATGGGTTTATCTGAAGAATAGAAGATTGGTTTAATATGTGACTATCATCGACAATCAACGAACGGTGAAGAAAAATCTCATGATTACCTCAATAAATATAGAAAAATCTGATCACACCATCCATTTATGATGATAACTATCAAAAAACTATGCCTGCAAACATCATACTTAATGGTGAGTTACCCGAAGCTTTTTCTCTGAGTTAAGGAATGCACTAAGGATACCTACTATCCCTGCTTCCATTCAACATTTTACTGGAGGGCCTAGCTAGTTATTAGATAGGTAAAAAAAGACATAAGAGAAAGAAAAAAATTAAACTGATTTTGTTGCAAATAACTTGAATGTGTTTATAGGAAATGCAAAGAACCTATATAAAAATTAGACATAAGTTAAAAAGGTTCCTGGATAGAAAGAAGATCAACATATGACAATTAATTGTATTTTTACCTACCAGCATCAAACATGAAATTTTAAAAAGACCAATTGATTAGGAGAAACTGAAGGATTTGGGAGTCCTTCACTACAGAAGGAGTAGGGTTGTAGGATTTAAGTCCTGCAGAACACCACTGCGTTGACTTCCAGAGACACTTCTGTAAATACATCACAAATATCAAATATCTGCAAGAGACGGTACCTCCGGTAGCCAGGATCCCTTATCCAAGTGCCCAAGAATGATTATTAATGTCTGTGTAGCCTCAACACATATATA
>NW_012148618.1:21157731-21165910 GCF_000956105.1 Propithecus coquereli | reverse complement strand
AACCATAATGTTTGTACCCTCATAGTACCCTGAAATAAAAATAAATAAATAAATAAACAATTTAGGATGGTCCAAAAAAAACACAAAAACCAAAGAACTCCAGTATACCTTCACTCAAATTCACCAATTGCTGACATTTGGCTGCATTTGCTTTATAATATTTGTTTTCTCTCTCCCCCTTCCCTTCCTGCCCCGTGTCTCTGTGTGTTTCCTGAACCATTTGAAAACCAGGTGCATATCATGCCCCCTTACCCCTAAAAACTTCAGTGTGTATTTCCTAAGAACAAGGGCATTCTCTTGTACAATTTTATCAAATTCAGAAGATTCAACATTGATACATAGAAATATTGATATATAAAAATATAATTCATATATATTTCATCAATTGTTCTAATAATGTTCTTTTATAGCAATTTTTCTGATCCAATCAATGATTAGGCAATGCATTTAATTGTATTGTTTCTCTAGTTTCTTTATAATCTGGATCAATTCTCAGCCTTCTTCATCTTTCCTGACATTGACAGTTTTGAAGAGTTTAGTCTTTTATTACCTCCTTCATTTTACTTGCTGCAGAGTTGAGAAAAGGCAATTCACATAGGCCCCAAGGGCTCTTTACCTACTCCCTCGAGTGGCTTAGCCGGTTCTACAGATCTGAGTTAGCTCCAAGGAAGGACGGGCTGGCATGGGCTCTGGAGCTCCAGGGGCTTCCATTTCTAACACAACCATTTCCTCGCCCCGGCTGCTTCTACTGCTGCATGGTTACACGTATTCTCTGACCCCATTTTCACCTGAATAGTTCTGAGCGTGGGGCTCCCTTTCTATTGCAGTGCTTTCTTAGGCACAGTTCTCTGTGAAGAATCTTCATATGTGCTCTGCTACTTCTCAACTTGTTTTTCTGTAATAAACCCTTTGTGGCCCTAGCAGTGTCCGTGTTTCTGTCCCCACCCCCCTGCACGATTGTTGATGACCGTGAAAGGAAATACTCCAGTATTTCCCAATGCAGTGCATTTTGGAAGCAGCAAAATCCATCTGCCTCCCTCCCCAGGCGAGAAACATTCTCTCAGGGGTCCTAGGAGTCGTGCAGTCACTGGGAGGGGCGACGAGCGCCCAGAGCAAGCAGGGTCGCCGTAGTGCCCGGTAACTCAGCGGAGGTAAATCTTTTGTGCACATGTGCATGTGTGTAATGTATACGTACACAAGAGAAATTGAGTGATGGAGGAAGAGAGGCTATGTGTGCAGTTCATTCTCTGAAACCTGATCTTTCTAAAGCATTTCCAACAAGCAAGTAACCGTATCTAATGGCAACATGCTGGAATCTTGAGGGCAGATGGAAAGGATTATGATGTACGGAAAATTCCAAGTTGGAATGGTGCTGATACACGTGAAAATCAATTTGCAGCTACTAGAAGTGGGGAGGAGCATATAAATTCTTTAAAACAAAAAGCCAGTGTTAACAGGATTGGAGAAATGAAGTTAAAAGGATTCGATGTTGCTCCTGAATAGAAGTGAAAGTCCAACCTGGTTCCATTAAAATGACTTCTCAGCGGTCTTTCCCTGCAGACGACTTCGGTGTCTACTATGTCCTGTGAGCCTTTACCTACTACAGCTTTGTAGATAAGATCAGTGGTGGGGGAGAGCCATGCTCAGAGGATTCGGGGGATACATGCTCCCAGGTTTGACCCATGGGAGGTCCGCAAAAGGAAGGGAAGATATTATCTAATATCTCGGCAATAGATACATGTACTTCCTAAAGAGTGACAGTCCAGGGCCTCCCATGACATCGATAAGTAAAAGTGAAAATGGCCATTCATGTAACAGGGAACACTTTTCAAACTGACATAACTGTAAGTAGATATACTGAGGCAAGCTTAGATTATTATGAGATGTTTGATTTCCTTAAGTACTAAGACAGTTGATATCTCTGACATTTCACTTTGACACTTCTTGTTTTATTTTTATTGTGAAGGTACATCTTATTCTTTCAAACACATGATTTGGCTTGTGATTATCTTTCAAAAACTTTTTTAGAGCAATTTTTGTGAAAGCATGGATAAGTCATAAATTCGAGTTATTTTCTAATATGAGTTCCATCGTGGAACCGATGCAGCACACATAGCTCAAAATATCAATGAAGTGTTTGGGAAGGATGTGTCTAATGAACACACAGTACATTGATGCTTGAGAAGTTCCTTTCTGGTGATTTTAATCTTGAAAATGAGCCATGCGGGTGACCTCAGACCAAGATAGATAATGATGAGCTGAAATCTGTAGTAGAAGCAAATTCATCTCAACCTGCACATGAATTAGCAGCAAGGTTGGATGTTACTATGCCAACAATATCTGACCATTTGAAACAAATCAGCAAGATAAAGAAGCTGGATAGATGGGTTCAGCATGAACTAAACAAGTGTCAGAAGAGAAATCGTCTCAAGGTTTGCCTTTCTTTGCTGTCACTACCTAAAGGTGAACCACACATTGTTATATGTGATGAAAAATGGATTCTTTTTGACAAATGCAAGCGAATGGTTGGATAAAGATGCAGTGACGAAACACAGTCCAAAATCGAATATTCATCAAATAAAGCTAACGTTGTCTGTTTGATGGTCCAGCACTGGTATTATCCACTACAGCTTCATGAAACCTGGTCAGTCGATCACAGCAGATGTCTATTGGAACCAACTGGACGAAATGATGAGGATGCTTGTGATTAAGCAGCTGACATTGGTCAATAGAGACAGGCCAATCCTTTGCAGGAGAACACTCGACCACATGTCGCACAAACAACACTGCTCAAATTACAGAACTTGGAAACTATCTGTCATCCACCGTATTCACCAGACCTTGCACCAACTGACTGTCACTTCCTCCAGGCTTTGGACCACTTCTCGCAAGGAAAAATATCCAATTCTCAACAAGCCGTGGAAAATGTCTTTCGCAATTTCATCGCTACTCTCTCTGTAGGCTTCTTTGTTGCTGGCATAAACAAGCCACCGTTAAGATGGCAAAACTATGTTGATAGTTTAAGTGTCTTTGATTAATTGTACTGCTTGTTGTTTGAGATATAATAAACTTTTGATTCAAAATTGGACATTTCATATTTAATGACCTAATAGCTGTTTCATGGAGTCCCAATTTTAGATACAGTATAAGGAAAGAAAAACTATAAAGGACGAAGATAGTGGGCTGCCTGGTGCAATACGAGAAATTTCAAAAGGAAGCTCTGTGTGGGGAGAGGAGGTCTCCTAGGAAGTCTTCGGTGTTCTCTGTGCACGTCTGGCCAATTCTCATGAACACTAATTCTGTAGTTTACTGTGAAGGACATGCTAGATCGGTTACTTTAAATTTGGAGTTGTTTGTTTGTTTTGAGATAGGGTCTCACTGTGCTGCCTGGGTTAGAGTGCAGTGGCCTCATCATATGGCTCCCAGCAATCTCAGACTCCTGGGCTCAAGCGATCCTCCTGCCTCAGCCTCCTGGGTAGCTGGGACTACTGGTGCACACCACCACGCCCGGTTAATTTTTGTATTTTTGTGTAGAGATGGGATCTCACTCTTGCTCAGGCTGGTCTTAAACTCCTGACCTCAAGTGATCCTCCACTGTATTTGCCCATAGTATATTACCATGGGAAAATGACTAAATCATGTAAACCTGATACTTCATCTGTAAAATGGGATTTAAAAATAAGTGTTCCTACCCCATAAAATTGTTGAAAGAATTTAATGGGAAAATGCATGTTAAGTACTTAACATGGTGCCAGGCTCAATACATGATAGCTATCGTTGTCATTAACTATCATCTATTGTCATTATTATTGCTACTAATAATAATTACCCAACAAAAAAGGAAAAGCTTTGGTATTTAGTGGGAAAGTTTACATTTTTAGCCAAGCAATTCTAGGACTCTGAAAAGCTGATATTTTCAGCTGTCTGGCTTTGGTTTGGGGAAGACATTTTGTCTGTCTTATTTGGCTTGTTCAGCGTTCTCGACTGCTTTTAGACTCCCAGTTCCAATACTTCTGTTCTTGGTATGGAATGTATTTGAGGGAAGACTTACGAAAAACTCTTCTTCATTTCATGAGATTGAGAGGGCCTTATTGTCATCTGCGCATATTTTGTTCCCTCAAAACACTTTCTTTCTTTCTCCGTGGCACCAACACAGCACAGAGTGCACGGATTACTACGACAGCCTTCCTGTTAACGAGACTGACCAGAACCAGCCCCACTTCCAGGGCGTGGCCGGCCTGCGGAACTTGGGCAACACGTGCTACATGAACGCCATCTTGCAGTGTCTCTGCAGCATCTCGCCGCTGGTGGAATACTTCCTCTCCGGAAAGTACGTCACCGCTCTTCAAAAGTAAGGCCATTTCCAGTCCCTGCCGCCCCGCCCCCAGCCCCAGGGCCCCACAGGTGAGGTTAGGGGAGGAACCCTCTGGAGTCCCTGCTGAGGACTAGACAAGTTGGCAGAGGCGCAGCTCCCCAGGTAATGTATGGAGGGCGAGTAAAGTGGGAAGGACAACCAAGAAATGAACGAAGCTCCATTTTTGGACGAATTCCCTATGCTAGGGGATTAGGTGCCTTCTTTTCATTAAATCAGCCAGAAACATGCCCCTTCCTTCTTCCAAGGGACTGCAGCGAGGTTGCCACTGCTTTTGCCTACCTGATGACAGACATGTGGCTCGGAGACTCAGACTGTGTCTCACCAGAGATATTTCGGTCAGCTCTTGGCAACCTCTACCCAGCGTTTATGAAAAAGACACAGCAAGATGCTCAGGAATTCTTGATTTATGTCCTAAACGAACTACATGAGGCTCTGAAAAAGGTAAGTAGAGTGAATGACCTTAAAATCAGGCCTGCAGCTTTAGCAGCAACTTCCATTTTTCATTCTTTCATTCATGCAGTCAATAGCCGACTCTTCGCCAAGTGCTGTACTAGGTGTTGGGGCTTCAGTGAGAACATTCAAGTTAGTGTCTACATGTATAGCTGTATTTACCAAACTTACTTATCATCAGAGTCACCTGGGAAGATTTCACAACACCGATTCTAAGGCACTTACTGCAGTATTAGTGAATTATTATAGAATGTCTGGGGGCTGTCTTCTGAGAAAGCTCACTTGGCATTCGCAGTGGTCAGCCAGGTATGGGAACCACTCATCTAGTTCCCTTTACAAATAAAATCTGCGTGGACTACTTTTTAAAAGTGGAAATCACTTTTTTAAAATAAAAATATATTCCTCATGAGAAATAACATGTAGAAATTTACAACTTAAATTTTCTTGGCACCTACAAATCCATGAAAATATTAAACTTGGTATTAGAGTAAGGGACAGATCTATGCACTGTGAAGTTTCATCTTCATATCAGACATGCCTAACCTAAGTTCTTCATTGGATTAGGACATACATTTGATTAAACAAGAAATCACCAGTTACTCGAGAGGTTTATTTACAAAACCCACTGCCCTTAGCTTTGGTCTGAGACCCACACCCCCTGAAGATACGTCCTTGACTTTAGACAAATATTCTCATGTTAATGTGACCTCACTGCCTACCTAATACCCAGGACATGGTTAGCAAAAAGATGACAAGCTGTAGCCATTAATCATTTGCGATCTTCAGTTCCATTTTCATTGTTAGTAATAACAAGATATTCATGGCAGTACTTTTTTTAGCCAGAGAAGAGAGTGGTGGTCAATAAAGATCACTTATGTTCTCATCTGCAGCCAACCCGAAATAAACAGCATTCTGGTTCCCAAGACCAAACTAGGAATTAGGGGCATTAAATTACTGTCAGGGTGGACGACCTTGGCCACAAAGATGTGATGAATGAAGCAAGGAAGGTGGAATGGTGGGCACAGCTCCAAATGAGAGCCGGCTGGGGAGTTAATACAGCTTCCAAATATATATTCTCCTGAGACTCTAAAATCACTGAAAACTCAAGTGTGCTCCGGAAATGCTGTTCTCGAGAATGAGCTCGATTCAAACCAGGCCACAAGGCTAGTGAAATCAGGCTGCTGTGGGAATTTAAGATTTGCTCTTTTTAAAAAGTATTTTCTATAAACTGAAGGAGAAAGGGGTAGGGAATGTAACCTGAAGGAACTAGAGGGAGGAAAGATGGAATTCCTTTATTTTACCTCTAGATCTGCTTGCAAGACCTAAAGCTAGCTCAACAGCTTACTTACCCTCTTCCCAGGAAAAACTAGCTCCAGGAACCTGTATCGCATCGTCACAGGCTGTCAGCTTACGGGGCCGTGGACATGGGCTTTACCAGCGTTAGGGTGTCATCATTCCTCAGCTTCACTTAAAAAGGAAAATCTCTGAATTATCAGGAATCACATGTGATATTTACTCTCAAGAAGTTCTTAGTGTATTTATCGTCTGAATCCAAAACCCAGTGCTTTCTGGTAGCAATGTATCATTCCAATGGGGAAAAAAATCAGTCATTCTATTAAAAAATTTTTTTTGATAACCAGTAGTTGATTTGGGGGGAATTTGTTCCTTGATTCAGTACCACCGAAGAAGATCATATGAGAAAAGATCTACTCAGAGATGCTGCAGGAAGGCTATCGTCAATGAGACGTCCATCATCACCCGGCTGTTCGAAGGGCAGCTCAATTATAGCATCGTATGTTTAAAGTGTGAGAACTGCACCTACAAAAACGAAGTCTTCACCGTCCTGTCGCTCCCCATTCCATCCGAATATGAATGTTCCCTTCAGGTAGGGGTTCTCTGTGCCTGGATATGTTTGTCCTGCTCTGCTCTCAGCCACCCTGGATTTTCTCAGGGCTGTTACCTACATTATTTTTAGTATGAGAGAACTGTTTTATAATTAAAAAAAAAAAAAAGGAAGCCCATGATGACAGCATTTTTTAAAAAAGCAACATACTGACCAAAAATTACCGTGAGTTCAGTTGTATTTCTAAATGTACCCAGCAAAAGAGCCGTATTGTAAAATTAGAAATACATGTGCGGTTTATTCAGTCTATTGAGATGATTTGGTGCATGCAAGGAATTTATAGTTTCTTGCAAAAATTTACAGCCCTTCCTCACCCCAAAGGTCTGTAGGCTCAGACTGGGAATTAGATATAAAAGATTCTGACTCTTAGTCTTGAGCTCATATTTTAAACTAAAACTGTGAAATGTATTGGGAAGAGAATGGACTCTAGTGCCTTAGTTTACCTCTCTAATTTTCTTTACCATGATCCTAGAAGCGAATCTGTAAGAGGGGATGTAGGTATGGGGTGGGTGGCAGTAGAAGGCAGGCAGCAGTAAGTTTTCTTGCAGAATTGTTCACATTTATATTTTTCTTCCTAAATTATGAAAGCACATCTATTGCTTAAAGTTTTCATATACCGGAACTGGATAACAGACCCCTGCTACCTATTCAGCATCGGTCTTTGTTCTCAGATCATACTGCCAAAAATTGCTAGAAAAGGAATCTCAGACACTCTTTAAGTGAGAAGCTGGCAGGTCTACCGAAAACAAAATCTGCACTTACCTTCCTCTTTAGGTTAAAGCTTTGCAAAACCAGGGGCCTGGCCACATTGAGGCTATCTCCTGCGTATATGAGGTCTAATTTAATTTCTGTTCTGTTGTCTTTATTATGGGCTACCCGAAAACCCTGAGATGTGCTTATTTTTTCAGCCACCAGATCACTTCAGTGATGAGACGGATAACATAAGACAGCTGCCTGACTTCATTAGTGAAAATTGAAAGTCAATATTATTCTGAAATAAACCAGAAATGTTAAAATGCTGATTCATGAATTATCAGTGAGGTAGGCACTCAGATGCATTTCACTAACTAGGTGAGAAAGAAGCACCTCCTTTGCTAGGTAGATTTCATAGCTCTGCGGGCTGCAGTTTGCAACACTGGTATCTCCTGGACTTGTTGACTTTGAGAAAAGCACCGAGGATGACATTTCCATAACTCTTTCACAGTTCTAATATAAACAGAGACCCCAGGTTGCGGTCGATCCAGTTTGGTCACCTAATGCTTTTTTCCTCAACAGGACTGTCTCCAGTGTTTTTTCCAACAAGACACACTGACCTGGAACAACCAGATTCATTGCTCCTTTTGTGAAACCAAGCAAGAAACAGCTGTGAGGGCCAGTATTTCCAAAGCACCAAAAATAATTGTTTTTCACTTAAAAAGGTAAGGATTTTGACATTTTGTGGATATTTCTGA
>NW_012148618.1:21141973-21146038 GCF_000956105.1 Propithecus coquereli | reverse complement strand
GGGCAACACAGTGAGACTCTGTCTCAAAAAAAAAAAAAAAAAAAAAGCAGCTTTTGATTTTGTTCATTTTCTCTATTGATTTCCTGTTTTCATATTCATCTGCTCCAATTTGTATTTATTTTCTCCGGATTACTTTGGATTTAATTTGCTTTTCTTTTTCTAGTGTCCTAAGGTGGAAGTTTAGATTATTGATTTTAGATCTTCTTTTTATAGCATTCAATGCTATAAATTTCCCTGTAAGTATTGCTTTCATTGCACCCCACAAGTTTCGACAAGTTATATTTTCATTTTCACTTAGTTCAAAATATTTTAAAATTCCTCTTGGGATTTCCTCCTCGACTCATGTGTTACTTAGAAGTGTGTTATTTAATCTCCATGCATTTGGGGATTTTCCAGTTATCTTTCTGTTATTGATTTTTAGTTTAATTCTATTGTGTTCTGAGAACAAAGATTGTATGCTTTCTGTTCTTTTAAATTTGTTAAAGTGTGTTTTATGACCCAGAATGTGGTATATCTTGGTGAATGTTCCATGTGAGCTTGAGAAGAATGTGTATTCTGCTGCTGTTAGATGAAATAGTCTATAGATGTCAGTGGAATATACACCAGTGGTGGTGTTGTGTTCAGTTATGTCCTTACTAATTTTATTTTGCCTGCTGGATCTGTCCATTTCTGTCAGAGAGGTGTTGATGTTTCCAACTACAATAGTATATTCATCTACTTCTCCTTGCAATTCTATTAGTTTTTTCTCATGTATTTTGATGCTCTGTTATTAGGTGCATACATGTTAAGGATTGCTATGTCTTCTTAGAAAATTGAGTCTTTTATCATCATGTAATGGTCCTCTTTGTCCTGGATAACTTTCCTTGTTTTGAAGACTGTTCTGTCTGAAATTGTTACAGCTGCTCCCACTTTCTTAGTATTATCATAGTGTATTTTCCTCCGTTCATTTACTTTTAGTCTTGATGTTTCTTTAGATTTAAAGTAAGTTTCTTATATATAACATATAGTCGAGTCATGTTTTTGATTCACTGTGAAATGGTTCATTTAGACCATTGACATTCCAAGTGATTGTTGATATAGTTGGGTTAATATCTATCATTATTTGTTACTGTTTTCTATTTGTTGCCCTTGTTCTTTATTCCTATTTTTATCTTCTCTTTTTCTGCCTTTTGTGGTTTTAATTGAACATTTTATCTGATTCCATTTTCTCTCCTTCCTTAGTATGTCTATTATACTTTTTAAACTATTTTTAGTGGTTGTCCTAGAGTTTGCAATATATATTTGATGAACCCAAGTCTACTTTCCTTTTTTTTTTTTTTTTTTGAGACAGGGTCTTGCTCTGTTTCCTGGGCTAGTGTGCCATGGCGTCAGCCTAGCTCACAGCAACCTCAAACTCCTGGGCTCAAGCGATCCTCCTGCCTCAGCCTCCTGAGTAGCTGGGACTACAGGCATGCGCCACCGTGCCCGGCTAATTTTTTCTACATATTTTTAGCTGTCCAAGTAATTTCTTTCTATTTTTAGTAGAGATGGGGTCTCACTCTTGCTCAGGCTGGTCTCTAACTCCTGAACTCAAATGATCCGCCCGCCTCGGCCTCCCAGAGTGCTAGGATTATAGGCGTGGGCCACCGCACCTGGCCTACCATTTTAATTTTTAAATTTTTCTCCAAATTTTCATTTTAAATAGTTTCAAATCTACAGAAAAGTTGGAAGAATATAGTGTAATGATTACCCGTCATTTAGAATCTGCATTAGTTGGTAACACTTCGCTACATTTCCTTTCCCTCTTTCTGCCTCTCCATCCACATCTCTCTCCTCCTTCCTTTCTTCCATCCCTTCCAGTTTATTAGGAGAACCATTTGAAGTCAGATGCAGATACCACAGAATTTCATGCTTAAATACATCAGCATATATCACCTGAGAATAAGGACATTCTCCTACAAAATTACAATTCCCTTATCAAGCTTAAGAAATTTAACAATAATTTCCTATCTCCTAAGATACAGTCCTAATCTAAATTTCTCCTGTATCCTAAAAATGTCTTTTATAAACTTGACCAACACAAGATCTGGCGAAAGTTTATACTTTGATTTTGGCTGTCTCTTTGCTTTCTCGCTGTCTCTCTCTCTCTCTTTTTTTTTTCTAGAGACAGGGTATTGCTCTGTCACCCAGGACAATCTTCCTGCCTTAGCCTTCCAAGTAGCTGGGACTACAGGTGCATGCCACCACATCCAGTTAATTTTTTGCTTTTCATTTTTTTGTAGAGATGGGATCTCATTATGTTACCCAGTTGGTCTTGAACTGCTGGCCTCAAGCTATCCTCTTGCCTCAGCCTCCCAAAGTGCTGGGATTACAGGCATGAGCTACCATGCCTGGTTTTTAGTCTCTTTTAGTGTAGAACAACTCTATTTTCCTTTTGTTTTGATTTTTTGTTTGTTTGTTTTTGAGACAGGGTCTTTCTCTATTGCCTAGGCTAGAGCAGTGGCATGATCATAGTTCAATGCAACCTCAAACTCCTGGGCTTAAGTGAACCTCCAACCTCAGCCTTCTGGGTAGGTAGGACTAACAAGCATGTGCCCATGCCTGGCTAATTTTTTTATTTTTTTCAGAGATGGGGTCTCACTATGTTGCCCAGGCTGGTCTCAAGCTCCTGGCCTCCAACTATCCTCCCACCTTGGCCTCCCAAAATGCTAGGAGTACAGGCATAAGCTACCATGCCCAGTGTCTAGTTTTCCTTATATAGATCTTATACAAGTTTTGTTAGATTTATACCTAAGTATTTAATTTTGGGGAGTGCTAATATAAATGGTATTGGGTGTTTAATTTCAAATTCCACTTGTTTGATGCTGGCATATAATATACTTTTTGTATATTAATCTTATATCCTATTAATACAATCTTGCTATAATTGTTTATTGGTTCCAGGAGTCTTTTGGTCAATTCATTCAGATTTTCCACATAGGTGATCATGTCATCTGCAAACAAAGATAGTTTTATTTATCCCTTCCTAATCTGTATACCTTTTATTTCCTTTTCTTGTTTTATTGCATTAGCTAGGACTTCAAGTACGATGTTGAAAAGTAGTACTGAGAAGGGACATCCTTGCCTTGTTCCTGATCTTAGTGGGAAAGCTTCTAATTATTCACCATTAAGTATGATGCTTAACTGTAAGTTATTTGTAGATATTCTTTATTAAGTCAAAGAAGTTCCCCTCTATTCCTAGTTTACTCAGAGTTTGTATCACTAGGGGTGTTGGATTTTGTCAAATTCCTTTTCTACATCTATTGATATAATTGTGTGATTTTTTTTCGTCAGCCTAATGATGTGATGGATTTCATTAATTGATTTTTCATATGTTGAACCAGGCTTGCGTACCTGGGGTAAATTCCACTTGGTCACAGTATATAATTCTTTTATACGTTGTTGGATTCAATTTGCTAGTATTTTGTTAAGGATTTTTGCATCTATGTTTATGAGAGATATTGGTCTATAGTTTTCTTTTCTTGTAATGTCTTTGTCTGGTTTTAGTATTAGAGTAATGCTGACCCCTTAGAATGAGTTAGGAAGTATTTCTTGCACTTGTACCTTTTGAAAGAGATTGTAGAAAATTGGTGTAATTTCTTCCTTTAATGTGTGGTAGAATTCACCAGTGAACCAGATGGGCCTGGAGCTTTCTGTTTTGGAAGGTTATTAATTATTGATTCAATTTCTTTAATAGATATAGGTCTATTCAAATTGTCTAACTCTTCTTATGTGTTTTGGCAGATTGTGTGTTTTAAGGATTTAGTCCACTTCATCTAGATTATCAAATTTGTGGGCATAGAGTTGTTCATAGTATTCCTTTCAATGTCCATGGGATCTGTAGTTATGCCCCTTCTTTCATTTCTGATATTAGTAATTTGTGTCTGTTCTTTTTTTCTTAGTCCTGGCTAGAGGCTTATTGATTTCATTTATCTTTTTAAAGAAGCAGCTTTTGAGGCCAGGCGCGGTGGCTCACGCCTGTAATCCTAGCTCTCTGGGAGGCCGAGGTGGGCGGATTGTTTGAGCTCAGGAGTTTGAAACCAGCCT
>NW_012148618.1:21140216-21141923 GCF_000956105.1 Propithecus coquereli | reverse complement strand
CCCCGAGGCCCTGGTAACCTCTAATCTTTCTGTCTCTGTAAATTTGCCTGTTCTAGGTACCTGATATAAGTGGAACCATACAGTATTTGTCCTTTTTATTTGGTCTAATTCACTTAACATAATGTTTTCAAGGTTCATCTATGGTGTAGCATGTACCAGAATTTCCTTCCTTTTGATAGCTGAATAATATTCCGTGGTATGTATACACCACACTTTGTTTATGTACTCATTTGTTGATGAACATTTGCATTTTCCACTTTTGGCTATTGGGAATAGTGCTGCAATGGCTGTTGGTGTAAAAGTATCTGAGTCCGGCTTCCAGTTCCTTTGAGTATATATCTAGAAGTGAAGTTGATGAGTCATATGGTAATTCTATTGTAGGATTTTGAGGAGCTGCCAAACTTTTCCATAATGGCTGCAACGTTTTACATTCCCATTGGCAATGTACAAAGGTTCCCATTTCTCTGCATCTTCACCAACACTTGTTATTTGCCATTTTATTGTTGTTTTTTAATAATAGCCATCCTAAAAGGAGTTTAGTGGTATCTCATGGAGGTTTTAATTTGCATTTACCTAATGACTAATGATGTTAAGCATTTTTCACATGCTCTTGTCCATTCATACATCTTATTAGGAGGAAGGTCCCTTCAAATCCTTTGTTGTGGGCAAATTTAAAGATATGAAAAGGACACAAGGCAGCAAAAACTGTTTTACATGACACATTTTCCATCAATTTAGAGGCAATGCGATGATTCTCAAAATTGAATATGTTTAGATCAGTGAAGTTTCTTCTTAGAAACA
Source organism: Propithecus coquereli (assembly GCF_000956105.1). Taxonomy (NCBI): domain Eukaryota; kingdom Metazoa; phylum Chordata; class Mammalia; order Primates; family Indriidae; genus Propithecus; species Propithecus coquereli. The sequence goes on along the minus strand of NW_012148618.1, from coordinate 21,141,122 downwards.
CAAGTTGATGTCTAATTTGAATATCCAGTGAACTCTTCAGCCTACATTTCGAATGGAAACATTACAGAAGAACAACCATGTCAGAATGAGCATGTAGGTATGAGCACTGAAAGAGGAGGAGTTTTCCAGGTAGAGGAGAGGAAGAAAGGAATAATATGTGCACAGGCATATTGGTATGTCTGTTAAATAAATGGGAAGCTAGGACAGGAGGGAGGGATGATGAGGCTTTATGGCCGGCGAGGGCCTTGTGCAGAGTCTAACATCACATACTGAAGATCTTTGGAATTTAGTAATAACTCGTTGGGCAGTAGTAACTCGTTGGACACGAGTGGTGTAATTAGACTTGAAAAGGGACCCCAAGTGGGTTGGAGGATGGTTGGGAAGGGGGAAGAGCCTGGAAGTGGGAAGAATAGTTAAGATGCTCCTGGAAGAGCCTAAATGAGAGATGAGGACCTGGACTATAGTAGTAGTGGGGCGGGGGGTGGATGGAAAAAACGGAATGATTCGAGAAGTTTTCAGGAGGTAAAAGTAGAGTCAACAGGACTTGAGTGGCAACTCTTTGACACCAGAGAGGTGGGGGAGATGAGGGAGCAGAAATAGAAGATGGCTCCGGGGTTTTTGAGTTGGTTGACTAAATGCATGATACAAAGGACGCTGTGTTACATATGTGGGCAAGTTGCCAATTACCAACGGTTTCCAAAGGCCTGACAGCTAATTATCAACTCATTTCGAGTGCTTTTAAAAAATAGATTCCCTGGCCCCACCCTGGATATTGATTGCACAAATCTAAGGTGGTATCTAAGTATTACCATTTTAATTTTTTTTTTTTTTCTTGAGACAGAGTCTCACTCTGTTGCCCGAGCTAGAGTGCCGTGGCATCAGCCTAGCTCACAGCAACCTCAAACT
>NW_012148618.1:21126857-21128606 GCF_000956105.1 Propithecus coquereli | reverse complement strand
TATTATTTTGAACAAACTCTTATGTTAGATCAATTAATAAGAAAAATAAAAGTTTTAATTTTACCTTTAGTTATTCCTTCTTCAATGGTCTGCCTTTTTTTATTAGACATGAGCATTTGACCTATATCATTTTTATTCTCTCTGAAGAACTTCTTTTAACATTTCTTACAAGGCAGATCTACTGACAACAAATTCCCTCAATTTTTGTTTGACTGAGAAAGTCTTGATATCTCCTTCAATTTTGCAGGATAATTCCACAGGGTACAGAATTCTAGGTTTGTGGCTTTTTCCCCTCTCAACGCTTTAAGAATTTCACTCCATGCTTTGTTTGCATGGTTTCTGAGGAGGAGCTGAATGTAATTTTTACCTTTGCTTCTCTACAGGTAAGGTTTCCTACTCCCCACCAGCTTCTTTTAGGACTTTTTTCTTTATCATTGATATTCTGCAGTTTGAAAATGATATGTCTAGGTGTACTTTCCTGGCGTTTATCCTGCTTGGTGTTCTCTGAGCTCCTTGAATGGGGTTTGGTGTCTGGCATTAATTCGGGAAAATTCTCAGTCATTATTGCTTCAAGTATTTCTTTTGTTCTTTTCTCCTTTTGTTATTCCCATTACACATATATTACACCTTTGTGGTTGTCCCACAGTACTTGGATATTGTTCTTCTTTTTTCAGTCTTTTTTTTCTTTGCTTTCCAGCTTTGAAGGTTTCTATTGAGATTCCTCAAGCTCAAAGAGTCTTTCTTCAGCTGTATCTGGTCTGCTAATGAGCCCATCAAAGGCATTCTTCATTTCTGTTACAGTGTTTTTGATCTCTAGCATTTCTTTTTGGTTCATTGTTAGGATTTCCATGTCTCTGCTTACAATGGCCAGCTGTTCTTACATGCTGTCTACTTTATCCATTAGAGTCCTTAGCATGTTAATCGGTTGTAAATTATTACATCCCTGCCCTGTCTGGTTCTGATACTTACTCTGTCTCTTCAAACTGTGTTTTTTGCGTTTAGTATGCCTTGTAATTTTTTCCTGATAGCCAGACATGATGTACTGGGTAAAAGGAACTGCCGTAAATAGGCCTTAATGTGGTGGTAAGGTGAGGGGGGAGGGGAAGTATTCTGTAGTCCTATGGTTAGGTCTCAGTCTTTTAATGAGCTAATGCATCCAGACTGTGAATTTCACAAGTGCTTCTCAATCCTTCCACCCACCTTAGGTAAGACCTGATGATTAGAGTGGGCTGGAGTTGGGTGTTTCCCTTCCCCCAGGTCAGCTGGGCTCTGATAAAACCCTAGGAGGTTTGGCTCTGGTTAACTAGTTTCTCCTGAGGGCAGACCTCATTAAGGAGAACAGAGTACTCTGGCACATTTCAAAATGGTTCCTTTTCCTTTCTTCTTGCCAGAAGCATGAGGGCGTTTTTCTCTGATATATACTGTGATAACTTGATTGGGCTCCTGGAGGTAAAACATACAAAAGCGTGGGCCCTCTGTGACTGGGTCTTCTGCAGTTTTTAACTCTTAGACTTGTCCACACTGAGACTCCAGTAATTCATCAGTTACAGTTCTGGTTTTCCTACCTACACTGGTTCCCTTAGAGGTTTCTGCTCAGCAGTTCCTGTTCTGGTAAGTTGTGATTCTCTGTATTTATCTGTCTCTCTAATTTGGGGGACCATGGTTTGTCCTGTGACCTCACTTCTCTTCCACATCCAAGAGCTGTTGATTTTTCAGTTCAGCTTTTTACTTGTGGTTAGGACAGAACAG
>NW_012148618.1:21117975-21124091 GCF_000956105.1 Propithecus coquereli | reverse complement strand
TTATGTAAAAAGAGTCACCCAAGCTTCCTATAAATTATTAGTCCTTTTAGTAACTAAATAATTATGAGTTAATCGAGGGGACAGAAGTTGGTTTTGAAAGAGAAATATATGTAGAATTTACTGCAAATTGATGATTCATCAGAGATAAGAACTAAGCATTTTTGAAATCGTGGTGGATGACAATAGGAAAACAACCATCTAGAGCTCTGCTACTCAAGGTGTGGTCCGAGGAGAGTTGTAGCATTGGTACCATCTCATAGAAATAAAGGCTCTCAGACCCCGACCCAGACTTGCTGACTTAGAATATGCATTTTAGCAAGATCCCTGTGTAATTTGTATGCATACTGAGGTTTGAGAAGTGTACATCTAGACTAGAAGGGAAGGATACTTCTGCATTGTCCATAAGAGATTTATCCAGCCTTTGCGTGAGCCCTTGAAGAATTTGCTGCTTTTCAAGGCAGTCCCTTTAACTGCCAGATAGTTTGTTTGATTTATTTTAAACACACTTATATAGTGCTTGCTATGTAACAGACACTGTTCTAAGCACTTTACAAAAAATCAACAATTTAATCCTTATTATAGCCCTACGAGGTAGGCACTATTATTATCCCCATTTTACAGAATGGAAACAGACACAGAGAAGTTAAATAATTCGCCCCAAATTGAACTGCCTACGAAGAGCAGAGCCAAGATCTAAACCCAGGCAGACAAGCTCCAAACCATCCTGCTTACAATTACTACATTAATGCTGCCTCTGATTGTTAAACACGTCTCTGTAATACTGAACCCAAATCTACCTTCCTCCTTGTAATTTCTTCCTGTTTGTCCCAGTTCCGTCCTCAGAAGCAGTAACGGCAATATATATATGGCTTATAGCTCAATGCTTGTACATATATATCAGCAAAGCAGAGCACCTTTTTTTCTTATACATGATGTTCCTTCAACTATTTGAAAATTGCAATCACACACTAACAATATTTGGTTGCTTCAACCTTCCTCAAATTATTGGTTTCTAGAAAGACTGTTTAAACATTATAAATATTCCAGGCACAGAAAATTGAACAGAGTAGGTATTCACATTACTCTTAACCTGTTAAGAAATAAAATATTGCAGATAAAATCAAAGCCCCCTGTGCATCTTTAATGATCCTGCTCCCCTCCACTCCCTGGTGTAGCCATTACCCTGAATTAGGTGTGTATTATTCCTGTATATTCTTTTCCACAGTGTATGCATCTATACCTACTAGGCAGTATTATTTTACATGTTTTATATATTTGGTATCATATCCTTCTTTAAATGCTTTTTCCCCTCAATGTTAATGATATTAATCCATGTTGATATATTTGCTTTTTAATAATATTTTTAATTGACATAATTGTATACATTAATGAGATACGACATGATGTTTTGCTATATGTATACAATGTGGAATGATTAAATCAAGTCAACATATCCATTAACTCATCTAATCATTTTTTGTGGTGACACATTTGACATTTATTCTTAGCTATTTTGAAATATGTAATACATTTCATTGACTATAGTCACTCCCCTGTGCAATAGATTTCAAAAACTTATTCCTCCTGTCTAACTGAATCTTTGTACCCTTTGACCAACAGCTCTTCATTCCTCGCTCCCCACCCCAGCCTCTGGTAACCACTATTCCACTCTCTTCTTCAATGAGGTCAACTTTTTTAGATTCCACATATAAGTGAGATCACACAGTATTTGTCTTTCTGTGCCTGGTTTATTTCACTTAGCATAATATCCTCCAGGTTCATCCATGTGGCCACAAATGACAGAATTTCCTTCTTTTTAAAGGCTGAATGGTATTCCATTGTGTATATATACCACATTTTCTTTATCCATTTATCCATTGATGGACACTTAGGTTGATTCCACGTCTTAGCTATTGTGACTAATGCTACAGGGAACATGGGAGTGTGGAGACCTCTTCAACATATTTATATCGATTCCTTTGGATATATACACAAAAGTGGGATTGTTGGATCATATGGAGCTCTATTTTTAGTTTTTTGAGGCAATTCTATACCATTTTCCTTAATGGCTATACTAATTTACATTCCCACCAACAGTGTGTAAGGGTTCCTTTTCTCCACATCCTGGCCAACATTTATCTTTCATCTTTTTTATAATTGCCATTCTTGTAGGTATGAGGTGATATTTCATTGTGGTTTGAATTTCCATTTCCCTAGTATTAAATGGTGTTGAGCATTTTTTTTATGACCCTGTTGGCTATTTTTATGTCTTCTTTTAAGAAATGTCTGTTCAGGTCCTTTGCCCACTTTTTAATCAGGTTATTTGTTTTCTTGCTATTGGGTTGTTTGAGTTCCTTGTATTTTTTGGATATTAACCATTTATCAGACGTATAGTTTGTAAATATTTTATCCCATTCTGTGGGTTATCTCTTTGTTTCGTGTGCTGTGCAGAAGCTTTTTAGCTTGAGGCAATCTTCTTTTCTATTTTTGCTTTTGTCGCCTATGCTTTTGTTACCATATCCAAAAATTCATTGCCCAAATCAATGTTGTAGGTATTTTCTCCTATGTTTTCTTCTAGTAGTTTTACAGTTTAATGTCTTATATTTGTCTTTAATTCATTTTGAGTTGATTTTTATATATATGATGTGAGATAAAGATTCAATTTCACTGCTCTGAATGTGCATATCCAGTTTTCTCAACACCGTTTATTGAAGAGACTCTCCTTTCCCTATTGTGTGTTCTTGGCAACTTTGTCAAAAATCATTTGACCATAGATGCATAGTCCACTGGTTGATGTATCTGTTTTTTTTTTTTAACCAATGCCATGCTGTTTTTATTACAATAGCTTTATAATATATTTTGAAATCGGGAGTGCAATGCCTCCAGCTTTGTTCTTTTTGCTCTTTTTGCTTTGCTTTTGGCTATTCAGGGTCTTTTGTTATTCCATATGAATTTAAGGGTTGTTTTTTCTATTTCTGTGAAAACTTTCACTGGAATTTTGATAGGGATTATATTGAATCTGTAGATCATTTCAGGTAGTATAGACATTTTAACAATATTCTTCCAATCTATAAATATGGGCTATCTTTCCATTTATTTATGTTTTCTTTAATTTATTTCATCAGTGTTTTATAGTTTTCAGTATCTTTTGCCCCCTTAGTTAAATTTGTACCTAGATAGTTTTTATTGGTGTTGCTATTGTAAATGAGATTGTTAATTTCCTTTTGGATAATTCATTATTAGTGTATAGAAATGCTACTGATTTTTGTATGTTGATTTTGTACCCTGAAACCTTACTGAATTCATTTATCAGTTCTAATAATTTTTTAGTAGAATCTTTAGGGTTTTCAATATATAAGATCATGTCATCAGCAAACAGACAATTTCACTTCTTTTCCTACTAGGATGCCTTTTATTTCTTTCTCTTGCCTAATTGCTCTGGCTAGGACTTCCGGTACTATTTGATTTTTTAAAAAAGTGGTGAGAGTGGGCATATTTGTCTTGTCCCTGGTCTTACAGGGAAAGCTTTCAGCTTTTCAGCATCGAGTGTGATGTTCGCTGTGGGGTTGTCATATATGGCCATTATTGTGTTGAGGTTACATTCCCTTTAGACCTAATCTGTTGAGAGTTTTTATCATGAAAGGGTGTTGAAATTTTTCAAATGCTGCTTCTTCATCTATTGAGATTATCATATGGTTTTTACCCTTCATTCTGTTAATGTGATATATCACATTTATTGATTTCTATATGTCAAGCTATCCTTGTATCCCAGGATAAATCCTGTATCATGGTGAATTATTCTTTTAATGTGTTGTTGAATTTGGTTTACTAGTATTTTGTTGAGAATCTATGCATCTATGTTCATCAGATATATTGTCCTGTAATTTTCCTGTACTGTCCTTCTTTGGCTTTGGTATCAGGGTATTGATGGCCTTGTAAAGTAAGTTTGGAAGTATTCCTTCTGGTTTAATTTCTTGGAAGAGTTTGAGAAGGATTGGTATTAGTTCTTTAAATGTTTGGTAGAATTCAGCTGCAAAGTCATCTGGTCCTGAGCATTTCTTTGATGGAGACTTATTACTGATTCAATCCTCTTTCTTTTTATTGATCTATTCAGATTTTTTATTTCTTCATGATTCAGTCATGGTAGGTTGTATGTGCCTATGAATTTGTCCATTTCTTCTATATTATCCAATTTGTTGGTATGTAATTGTCCACAGTACTTTCTTATGATGCTTTGTATCTATGTTATCAGTTGTGATGTCTCCTCTTTCATTTCTGACTTTGAGTCTTTTTTTTTTTTTCGCAGACTAGCTAAACGTTTGTCAATTTTGTTTATCTTTTCAAAAGACCAAATCTTACTTTAATGGATTGTTGTTGTTGTTGTTGTTGTTGTTGTTGTTAGAGACAGGGTGTTTTGCTCTGTTGCCCGGGCTGTACTCCAGTGACCTGATCATAGCTCACTGTAAATTTGAACTCCTGGGCTCAAGGAATCCTCCCACCTCAGCCTCCTGAGTAGCTAGAATACAGGCACATACCACCATGCTTGTCTAATTTTTAATTTTTTTTATAGAGACAGGGTTCTCACTATGTTGCCCAGATGGCCTCAAACTCCTGGCCTCAAGCAATTCTCCCACCTCAGCCTTCCAAAGTGCTGGAATTACAGGAGTGAGCCACCATGACTGGCCCATGATTATTTATCTTCTATTATTTTTCTTCTGTGTTTTATTTACTTCTGCTCTGACCTTTGTCATTTCCTTTCTGCTAATTTTGGGGTTACATTCTTTTTCTAGTTCTTTACGTTCTTTTTCTAGTTCTTTGAGGTGCAGCATTAGATTGAGATTTTTTTTTGAATTACTGAAATTTAAAAACATTCGTACATAATTGTACATATTTTTGGGGTATATGTGATATTTTTGATACATGCATACAATGTGTGATGATCAAATCAGTATTTAGGATATCCATCACCTCAAACATTTATCATTTCTTTGAGTTGAGAACATTTCAAATCTTCTCTCCTAGCTATTTTGAAATAATCAAATAATATACAATTGTTGTTACCTATAGTCACCTGATTGTGCTGTTGAACACTAAAACTTACTCCTTCTATCTAACTGTATGTTTGTACCCATTACTTAACCTCTCTTCATCCTTCCCCCCACCCTTCCCAGCCTCTGGTAACCATCATTCTATTCTCTACCTCCATGAGATCAACATTTTTAGCCCCCACATGAACGAGAGCATGCAATATTTGTCTTTCTGTGCCTGTTTTATTTCACTTAATAGAATGACCTCCACTTCCATCCACATTGCTGCAAATGACAGGAGTTAATTCTTTTTATGGCTGAATAGTATTTAATTATATGTACCACATTTTCTTTATCCATTTGTCCATTGATGGATACTTAGGTTGATTCCGTATCTTGGCTATTATGAATAGTGCTACAATAAGGGTGCAAATATCCCTTTGATATACTCATTTCCTTTCCTTTGGATAAATATCTAGTAGTGGGATTTCTGGATTATATGGTAGTTATATCTTTAGTTTTTTGAGGAAATGCCATGCTGCGTTCCATAATGGCTGTACTAATTTTCATTCCTGCCAACAGTGTATAAGAGTTCCCTTTTCTACTCATCCTTGCCATCATTTATTAATTTTTGTCTTTTTGATAATAGACATTCTAACTGGGGTGGGATGATAGCTCATGGTGGTTTTTGTTTGCATTTCCCTGACCATTAGTGATGTTACATTTTTTCATATGCCTATTGGCCATTCGTGTGTCTTCTTTTGAGAAATGTCTATTCATGTCTTTTGTCTACTTTTTAGTAGGAATATTATTATTTTTGCTGTTCATTTGTTTGAGTTCCTTGTCTGGATATTAGTCCCTTGTTGGATGAATAGTTTGCAAATATTTTCTTCCATCCTGTGGGTTGTCTTGTCACTCTGTCAATTGTTTCCTTTGCTGTGAAGAAGCTTTTTAGATTAATATAGTCCCATTTGTGTATTTTTGTTTTTGTTGCCTGTGCTTTTAAAGTCTTAGTCATAGGCCGGGTGCGATGGCTCACACCTGTAATCCTAGCACTCTGGGAGGCCGAGGCGGGTGGATTGCTCAAGG